>NC_139643.1:20805261-20912097 GCF_964638095.1 Poromitra crassiceps | reverse complement strand
CATCAATTAAAAGCTGCGAATCATTTTGAACAGTGTTATTGGTATATGACGCATGTTGAGATGTCCAAATGACGCATGGAGATTACAGCTTGCATCGCGCAAACGGTGTTAAAGGGAACGAGAGACGGGAATCCGATTGGTTATGTGGATGTAACGCGCTCACCAGGATGTAACGCGCTCACCAGGATGTAACGCGCTCACCAGGATGTAACGCGCTCACCATGCCTCTGATGTAACGCGCTCACCAGGATGTAACGCGCTCACCAGGATGTAACGCGCTCACCATGCCTCTGATGTAACGCGCTCACCATGCCTCTGCATCATTTCCCAAGATAATCATGCATACATCACAGTTGGGCGCAAATGCCCGAAGATACCACATCAGTACGGACACGCCTATAAGTGTGCCCACGCCCGCCGCTGATTAGCGCGTGTGCGAAGATAGGGCCCCATATCTTATTTTGAATAAAGGGCTAATATTTGTCGTAGATGCCATACACTTAATGTGGAGAATGTATGGTGCTTGTTAGCATCCTCAGCATGGCGCAGACCAAGTGAAAAGCCTTTGGGGGGATGGGGGGAGGCTCCTGGCCTGGCATTGTTATTTATGAGCATAAACAGATGCTTCCTCTGATTAATGATTACTTAAAGAGTTCACTTGAATAGAAACAGCCAATTATTCATCGTGTTTGTGTTTCCCCGCCCTTTTTTCCTCCTAATCTTGCACGCCACAATCTACCATCTTCCCTTTTAGCCGTCAGCCTCAACATCTGCTCCGTGACAAGTCGCTCTATTTTATTCATGGCCACAGTCGAGTGAAAGACGCCGCATTCGCGCAACGTGCTCAGAGCAGGAGCACCCGTGGAGGTGGGCGCACACAAGGCTTAATTATTCCCATGCTTTGAGACTGAGGTTCCACAGACGGAGACGCTTCTTCTCACCTTGCTCCATCATGCAATTGCAATTTCCCTGGGTTGTTATGGATGTGATGTTTCAGCAAAGGTGAACTTCAGTGAGCATTTCTGACACAGTAATTGAGTTGAAAGGTGAATATCCAGGCATGCAGAGACTGCTTTTGCTTCAGCCTTTGTGTCTTGTTGTTGTAGTTTGCCTCTGCTTGATGTTGTGGAAGAGCTTCGACAAGAAACACATCCCCTCGCCTTGAGAAGAGCAAAGACAAACGCCCTTTGTCATTAAAGGCAGGCCTGGATTCTAATCCAGTCTAAATCTATTCACAGATCGATAACAGCGCTCAAAGGTCAATCAAATTAGTTTGCTTGCTTTAAGACGGCTTCATTCCTCAGAGGGATTGAAATGTACAGGAAGCACATAGGCTAGCTGACTTTGTCAATGGCGGTTTAATTAGACGAAATGCACACCATCATCACTATTTGTTGAGGCGGTGGAACCCGAGGTCGATGAGCGGCACGCGGACACCGAAACAAAATGAGATCTCACCTTGAATAATGATGTTTTATGTGATGCGTAATCCGTAATGCCCCAAACGCACACAAAGCGTTGATTGACGCGCCTTATTTGATGCTTGTCAATTTCTGCTCCTATAGCCACTGCAGGCATCAGATACCAAATACAAGGTCATTAATTTATATGTAGGCACAATGACTGATGAAACAACCACACACACACTCATGCATTTGACAGCTACTGCCCACTGGTGAATGTATTGCTTAACATGATACCAACGTGAAAGACGCATGGAAGTATGTGGGGCAGTGACGATAATAAAGTTTGAAACGGACGCATCTATTTACGTATGAAAATGGAGTATAAATTAGCCATAAGTCTGCTATACTCGTCCGACTGCTGCGGCACAACTGGCATTGTTTATGTAGCATGGCGATGACTTCTGAATGATTCATAAAGCTTGTGTTTTTGGTTGAAAACAGCTTTTTGGCAAGTCTAAAAATGGGAGTAATCTACTTCCGGGTCTTAAACGGAAAGACGATTACAAAATTACGTTATGCGGAAGCGTCCTTATAGTCAAGTCAAGTCAAGTTTATTTGTATAGCACATTTCATACACAGAGGCAATTCAAAGTGCTTCACATAAAATGGTTGACAGGAAAATAAAAGAATAAAAAAAGAGAATAAAATGGACATTTAAAAGCATCACAACAAAACTGGAAAAAAAAAGAGTATAAAAAGTGCATTAAGCAACAGGCGCAGCAGTTGCAAAAAGAGCTAAAAACTTATAGAGGACTCATTGGGTTTGCATAATAGAATAAATAAATGTATCTATATTGAGTCCCCCGACATCATGACTATATAAGAAACATGACTACACACACATAAAACTCAGGTCTGGGTACGGTGTCCTCTTTTCCTCTATACTGCAGTTTGGACGCCAAGCATACCCCTGCTTGTACCTTGCGTCATCTGTTGCCCGTCGACAATCAGGCCGGTTTTTTCCTCTAAACCTTGCTTAAAACGAGTACGGCTCTAGTAAGCTCCCCTTACGCGTGCGTCCCTCCTGACGCATCACCTCACCCTCTTGTGAGTATATCCGTATTATGGCAATAGTGAGTTTTATATATATCTCACGCGAGTGTCCCCCCTGGATATGGGCAAATAATAAGGTGAATACAAAGTGTGGTGTAAAGTGTCCGTTTTAAATATGTATATATGAGAGAATGCACATGTAATATAAAAACCAGCCACACAGGATTGTAAACAAAGGCTTTTACAGATATGTCTCCCTCCAGATATTGCATATATATACATATATGCCGCTGAATGTGATTTTCCGTGGCCATTTAGTAACTTCACCAAGAAGGGAATTTTTGGACAAAAATATCGTCTTAGAGAAAATATATTGGTCTATTAACGGTTCAAGCTTAGTCATGCCCACAAGGGCGCCGGTTGGCCTGATTTTTTCAGAACATAGAAAACAAAAACAGGCTCAGACAAAAAACTAAAACAAACAAAACACACATATACCAACATTAATATTACAAAATGGCACTACCACCCGCATCAAGTTCCCATGTGCTTGTAAGAAATGTGCGTGGAATCCCATGCAAGGGGTCCATGAGAAGTCAGCTGTGGAAATCGCCTTTGAATAGAGCAACACCAGACCCCCAATCGCTCAGCCAAATGTGGAGTGGGCAGGTTGTGATTCAGGAGTCTGGAGCCAGGCCAGTCGGCAAGCTTTCACAACATGTGGATTCAGGAAGCACATCAGACCTTTTCTCTAGAAATAGCTTTTCTGCTCAGGAGCCTCCGTCTCCCATCTCCTCTTCACGGCTTTTCCACGCTCTCCTTGGATGGTCTCGTTTGAGGGCCTGAATACTGCTAACCTGCACATTAGATAGAATTACACATTTCAGCAAACAAGTCAGAGGTGGCATTTTCATTAGAATGTATAAATGTATTCATTCATAAATATATTAACCCTTGCACCCCCGGTCCTAACCTTGCTTGCAAGATGGATAATCTCGCGAGATCAAAAGAGATTCTCTCGACGTAATCCATCTTGATATGCACAGGCAGTTAAGATGATTGGCTTAGAAACCCGAACCATGGCCGGCTCGTCGAATCAGCGGCAGCCTTAGGTGGGCTTTCTGTGTGACGCTGCTGAGAAGCGTCTGGGCAAGTAGAGGGTACATGGTCTTTGTAGTTCTTTTCACTCGTCAACATGGCTGCCGCGGAAGCGAAGGCTAGCCAGGCTATCGTAGATCCAGCAATAACTTCAGTTATTTCTCAACTGGACAGCATTTCCAAAATATCAAAACGTTTATTAATCCAATCCAATTACTAATCGCTCATGCGTTAGTTTGTGGAAATTCCCGTGCAATAATCATAACTCTGGCCCCAGCCCACATCACTCTAGCCGGAGCACATGTTAGCCTACATTAGCTTCCACAAAATACACACACAAAGCTGCGCAAAAGCGCTTTATGTTCTTTTACGGAGATAGCGAGGCAGCATAGTAAATAAACACCCGTGGCACTGCGCTCCGTTTTCATCAATGAACTATTAATAGCGTAAAGGACGGCCACTCGTCAATTCGCTGCGCGTAGCCAAACACTCCTGGCTGCTGTTAGCCACTAATTAGCAACAAACATTTCAACAGGCTCATAACCCCGGTCGCAAACGTTACGTCAGAGGCATGGCGATCTGATTGGTTGAAGTTAACACGCACCAGCGGTGATAGACAGATGGGTCATCCAATCACCTGCCAAATTGGCAGAAATTCCATCAAGCCGTTCTTGAGATATCGCTTTAACGAACTTGGGAATGGCATTCGTGAGGTCACAGTGACCTTGACCTTTGACCACGAAAATCTAATCAGTTCATCCTTGAGTCCAAGTCGATGTTTGAGGCAAATTTGATGAAATTCCGTCAAGGCGTTCCTCAGATATCGCGTTAACAAATATCGGACGGACGGACGTACGTACGGACAACCCGGATCCATAATGCCTCCGGCCTGGCTATCGCCGGCGGAGGCATAAAAACAACAGGGGGGGGGAGGGGGAATTAAATATAATATATATATATACCAAAACAGACAAGGTGGCAGGACTTGGATCATGTGTTCTATCTCAAATCAACGGGCAAAGATGATCTTAATCCAAAAAATATATATATGTTGTCCTAGTAATTTCATTTGACCTTTTCCTTCTGATGCTGTGGAGAAAAGCAACAAAGCACAGGTCAGATTTTAAATGATAACAGTGAGAGGGGTTTGAGAAGATCTGGGAGAATGTGTGATATCTTGTGCAATTGCTGAAGCAAATCTCTTTAGATACAGATTTCTCTCAATCTAAAAAATCATACTTTTAAAAAGGTATGAACTGGTCTAATGACGAGTCCTCTCACCTCCTTAGCTCGGACAGGTGTGGGGCGACAGGAGGCAGAGGGGCAAAGACCATGCTGTCGGTCGGATGGTACAGCCCCGTCTTGAACGCTTTCTTTTCCTCTCGGTTTTCCTTTCCCTGCTTTCTCATCTTCTCTACGGCCGCCTCTGTGGAGAAGTGTGGGATACGCTAAAGGTCTTTGCACACAGAGTCCGAATTGTTCGCTGCGTTTTTTTAATCCGTCATCCGGAAAAAAACGTCACGCACAGATACCTTGCACAGTATGCACACTGAGTCCGATGCGTTAATTATCCAATATTCGTTGCGAAAATTCGCAACTAAAAGAAAACTACCGCGATCCTATTGATCCAGAACAGCGGCTGTCTGTGTGGCTCTCTCTCTCTCTCTCTCACACTCACACACACACACACACACACACACACACACACCCCGTCCCGCATTCCAAGCTGGTCTGCAATCACCCGGCACATTCTGTCTTTTAATTCCGAATCTCTGTAATCCTGCTTTGTCATAAAATGCTTTGTGCTGGGAGACGTGAATTAACTTCTCAGACGCCATTTTTCATTGTGAATAGCAACACTATGGCGGCTCTGGGTGGTCAAACAACTGTCAAAACGCTTTTAATGGATGCGGAAAAACGCAGAAAATCGAACCTCGTCCGAAAACTTAAATGACGGACGTAATTTTCGGACTCAGTGTGTCAATGATGATTGACACAAATGGGGCACTTTCGGACGAAAAAACGGACTCTGTGTGCAAAGTCTTTAAGTAAGAGTTAACTTTAACTAGATGGCTGGGTAGCCTGGAGACATGAGATGGGGTTTGCATCCTGTCAAAACATCCTTGAGAGAGACCGTGGACTCCCTAACTGCTAATTCATTGTTTGTCTCTCTGAATCAGAGCATCCAGAGCAATAAATAAAAAATCCAATCCAATCCAATTGTACTGTAAGGATTTTGTTTACCATCTGAAAACATTATTCTGCATGTAGCTTTTGCTACTTGGTGGTGCTTGTCTACAAAGTGTGTGATAGTGCTGTCCAAGCTGAGGGCGGCTTAAATGAAGAGTGGAGGTGGTGAGTGCAGAGTGCTGAGGAGAGCAGCTAACCTCTTTCTGAATTGCTGCTGTCGACGAGGCGTCGCACATATCTGGGCTCTTGGGTTGGGTTGGGTTTCACCAATGTTTTTCGTGTGGGGTGACAGAAAAATGCCAACGATGACAAACGGTCCAAACAAAGAGTGAAGAAGGCTCGCACACTTTCAAAAAATGAGGCTTACGGATGCAAAAAGTCTGTCTTTAATTCACCATGAGGTTTTGCTGATTCGCTGCTACTGTCCGAGCTACTGGTGTCACTCAGGCTGCGCCGTTTGGTCGCCATGGCTTCACCTGTTACACAAAAAGGGGAAAGCTGTCATTGGTAAGGGTTTTCAATTCTCACCCGTTTGACTCTTTGCTGACAACCAGAGAGCTCCCCATCCCCTTCAATCCCCGGTCTGCACTCTGGGTTTCACCAACTTGTTTTCTGTGGGATGACAAGAGAAAAATGGCAACGATGACAAACGCCCACATGCCAAGTCAAGGAAAGATGGATTTAATGAAACTCTTTCATCTAAAAAGATGCATTTGTCCAAAGAGGAAAGCTTTAGGGGAATGGAAGGGAATTGCACTTACTGCTAAGTTGTTCTTGCAGCTCTGCACAGCTCTCAGTGGAGAAGCGTCAGCTTTCCACAGTCCAGAGACATTGGCTTATTCTCATGGTAGAAAGCCGTCAAGTGCGCGCATTCGAAGTTCAAACTGGACCAAAGCAGATGGACTTCCTACTGTACGCTCAGATTTGAATGATGCCAATATTTATGATTCGGCCCATCAAGTCATGTCTCATCTGAAATGGCGCGCGTGCCGGAGGCTGCGGGCGGGGGGAGCTGTGAGCAGCCGGCCCGAGTTTGGGAGCAGCAGTGGCGGTGGAGGCAGCGGCTTCGCAACAGAATCCATTTTGTTTGTGATCAAATATTTTCTTGTTTTAGCACTTGTCTTTAAACATGTAACAATAAAAAAAATAACAGTATCAATAGACGACAATGTATACATTCAGTAAGTCCAAGAAAAAATTTAAGGTTTCGCAACAGAATCCATATTAGAAATAAACTAACTCCTCTCTCCTCTTCCTTTACCTGCCAGGCAGCAGCTTGGAGATTTGCGGTTGCCAGGCTGTGATGGGCCTGGTAGATAATGCTGTCCTCCTCGCTGGTCCAGCAGCTCTTTTTCACAGCAGGGTTGAGGATGTTGTGCCATCGCTCGCGGCACTGCTTCGCCTTACGGCTGCCCAGGTGCTTGGCTATGCGCGCCCACGCTTTAGTCCCGTAATGACCCACCAGCTCCATCACCTGCATCGCAGCACAGCACATTTTTATAGACTTACCCAGAAGGCCCTGCACTTCCTGGTTTGTAGGTGGCAATGGGATTTTTGTATGGGGATTTCAGTTAAACACATGAAAGGTCTGTGGTTAACATAAGTTTATGAAACAGCAAAGTTTGTGTTCAGCAAGGGTTCCATGTCGCTGTTCCGACCTCTCGCTGTTCCGACCTCCCCTCTCCCAGCCCCCATGCCTAAACCTAACCTCCCCCGGACCCTAACCCAAAACCTAACCTCTCCCACCCCCACGCCTAAACCTAACCTCCCCCAGACCCTAACCTCTCCCACCCCCACGCCTAAACCTAACCTCCCCCAGACCCTAACCCAAAACCTAACCTCTCCCACCCCCCACGCCTAAACCTAAGGTCGGCATTGCGGGTGGTCGGCATAGCGGGTGGACACCTCAGCAAGATCATCTTCACAAATGAGGACCACTTTTATGACTTTTGAAGCATAAATGTGTCTTTTTTATGCCGTTTTCAGAAAAAGCTATTTAACTGAAATCCCCATACAAAAATCTCATTCACTTTTACACGTTAAGTGCAAGCGTCTTCTGGACTCATTCCTGCCATACTCTATTACCTATTAGTAGATTAGAGTAGGGCTGGGCGATATGGACCAAAAATCATTTCTCTGTATTTTTAGGCTGAATGGTGATACATGATATCTGCCGGGTGGCTCAGTGGTCACCTCACAGCAAGAAGGTCATGGGTTCGAATCCCCACCCCGGTCCTTTCTGTGTGAAGTTTGCATGTTCTCCTTGTTTTTGTGGGTTTCCTCCCACAGTCTAAAGATATGCTGTGTTTGTGTAGTATCGCAATGTAATCTAGAAAAATGTGTGTAACCTATGTTGTGTATAGATATGATGTAGTATATGACTGTGATAAGGCTATGTCAAGCCTTTGAGACATGCGTGCATTATAATGGGCTGTAAACAGAACTGAAATATATCTCAGTATTTTCTACAAAATGTTGAGCTGTAAGTCAAAGCCACATGTGAAATGTCCCAAACACTTTTTTTTTTAAATGATTATTAAAACAAGACCCTGACTATTTATTGGTGCTTTCACAAAATGTTGACACAATGAGATTTTTGCTAAATAATCTTCAGTAATGTGGATATATTGCATGACGAAGTGGGTAAAGGCAACTAATAGAACAGCTAGAACAGTCTGATAAGTTCACTGTAATGCAGCCTTTAAAAGCAGGAAAAGACAACACTTATGTCATATCAGCATATTACAATATAATATTGATATATTGCCCAGCCCTAGATTATAGCTTCATAAATGTCAAAGTTTGCACAACAGTGATGTGAGCATTACGGGCCTGAGGTGAGATGAGGTGTGCTTTTACCATCTCGTGTTCCTGCTTGGTCCAGGGACGTTTCACCACATTTGGATCAAGGGTCTGAAGACACTTCCGCTGACACTCCGCCTCTGACCTCACATCCTAACAGGAAGCAGGAAGCATAGACCGTATAAATATATGGACATAGCTACTGTGACCCAAGCCCCCAGGAATAGCGCTGGGCTGTGAAGCCATTTGAACATGGTGGCGAAGCTCTGTATTGTCACGTGACGCCATGCCAGAAAGGAGAATTCCCATCCACTTGCATGGGGACCCCGGCAGCTGTTAAACCCAGGGGATTTTTTTCCGGGTGTCACTCAAAGTATAAAACGACTCTTTTAATTATCAAATATTTTTTTATGTGGCATTTTTTCTTCAGAAGCCACTAAGAGCCGTATACGGGTGTATTTTCTTCTTTTAATACATCCATGGGTGGGAGGGGTGGGAGACGTCATGGAATACGTCATGGCACACATGCGCACTTCGTCTTAGGCCGCATGGTCAGGAAGTAAAACCAGGAAGAAAACCCCCCCATGATGGCTTCATGCGCCAGTGAGCAGCCTCACATGTGAGGCATTCCTGAGATACTGCGTTAACAAGCTTGAAAATGGCGTTTGAGAGGTCACAGTGACCTTGGCCTTTGACCTTTGACCACCAAAATCGAATCAGTTCATCCTTGAGTCTAAGTCGATGTTTGAGGCAAATTTGATGAAATTCCGTCATGGCGTTCCTCAGATATCGCGTTAACGAACATCGGACGGAGGTACAGACGGACAACCCGCCTGGCTATCGCCGGCGGAGGCATAAAAATATGTTGTGAACCTGAAAATAATGTTGCTTTTCTTCATCCCTGATAAACTGACTTAGTGGGATCAGTGGAGGGTGTTAGGATTGAGGTAAAGTCTATAGGCACTCTGGTGGGTTTCCTTTCTCAACCTTTTTACCAGTTCCTATTCAGCCACCCAGTCACATATTCATAGACTAGCAGCATCACTGCCCCACCTGGTCCAAGTCTCATTATCTTGGGCACCAACCCCTTGTAGAGTGCCAAGTACCCCTCCTCCCGGTACACCAGGGCCATGGTCTGGAAGCAGGTGCGGTACTTGATCCCTCCCGGTACCGGCTGGGGGCCTTGGATGCGGCTCTTGGCCACGTCGAAGGGAATGTTCACACAGGAGGAGATGGTGCCAGATACCAGGCCGATGGTGAACTTCCTCAGGAACTCGAGTGTAGGATCTGGCCTGGAAGGAATGGCATCCTTGACGTTAAAGTAGAAGCCAAAGTAGATCATGTTGAAAACGCTGTGGCGTCCCAGCGTTGAAGTCAACCCTTTATTCAGACCTCTCCGTCCAAAGCCATCAGATTTAATGATGCGTCTTGCTTGGGCAAATGAGGAGGGTTGCTCTTTGAAGGAATCTCTGTTGGCCTGGAGACTGACTTTCACCACTTCAAATGGATTGACGACCACAGCCTCGGTCAAGCCTGCGCCCAGCCCTGCTACAGACAGTGCCACACCAGGAGACAAAGGGGTGAGATTCAGCAGCTTCTTGTATTGCTCAAAGGTGAAAAACTTGACTGCTCTCTTTGGTGTCTCTGCCACAATTGGAGGAAGGATTCCCTTATAGAAGCCAGGGATGCCCTCATTGCGGAAGATGGTCCGGAAGCAATCCCTCAGGTTCTTGTAGCTGTTAGGGTCACTGGTTCCCCTCTGGATCTGGAACCTTGTCTTCACCACATCCAGGGGATGCATTAGGCAAATCTCCACCAGACCAGCTGAGCCACCGGCAATGATCTGATGGGATGCTTCCCGTAGTAAACTCTGTGGCTTTTTGGTTGTCATGTTTCAGTCTTTTCCCCTGGCGGGATACTGTGATGTAAGATCCTTGGATTGTATCTTGTCCAACAGGTTTATTTAAGACTTGCTGGAGAAAACGTAGCAGCGATATCTCTGTCAGAGCTGCGGAAGATAGGCTAGGCTAATATGAATCAAATATTCAAGCAAGAACAAGAGGCTAGACATAGACTGACTGTAGCTGTCTAGCTGGCAGAGCTGATTTGTATCACCTTCAATGTGACATCATCTGTGACATAATGACAACAGTGAGTGACATCATCTCTGACTTCATAATGGTAACTGTGACATTATCGATGACATCATCTCTGACTTCATAATGGTAACTGTGACATTATCGATGACATCACCAGTGCTATCCTTAATGATTACATCATCATAAATTATGACAGATTGGTTGAGCGGTCAAGGAGGCGAATGAGAATTAGAGAAGCGTGGCAGGGAGAACTTGTTGCATAAGATCTTTCCCTCTGTGTCACCACTGTGTGACAGGTGTCAGACGTCAGAGGGCACTCTGTCTCATGCCTTCTGGTTCTGCCCTTCACTGTCGGGATTTTGGGCAAAAACATTTGACTGGTTCTCTAAGGCCTACAAAATAACCCTTCAGCCGGAGGCAGAACTCGCCATCTTCGGCTGCTCGGAGACCTCTCTGGACTTCCCTACGGCAACAGTCTCTGACACTGGGGACAACTGGCCAAAAAACTAATTTTTGTGGAATTGAAATACCCCTCTTCACCCTCTTTCCAATTGTGATTGAGGTACATAATCTCTGTTATACGGATGGAGAGACTCGGATCCCTGAGAACCAACTCAATTAAACGATTTCTAAGTATTTGGGACCTGTTTCTAGCCTACCTCGATGAGGTTAGGGGCAGCAGGTGATTGCCCGGGTAGTTCCTCATTGACCTCTTACACATCTCCTAGAAGCACATAAGCATCCTATCTAGCTGGTAGCACGATATTATATTACAAAACTGTAATATTGAGTGTCGTTGCAGCATGTTTTTTGTTAGTTTTTTGTTTTGTTTTCTCCCTTGTATCTGAGCCTGTTAGTGTGTCATGTTCTGTTTCAAGAAAACTTGAAAATAAAATATTGGGGGGAATGTTTGACATTCCATCATGTCAAACATGTGTTTGAAAGCACTGTGTCGTACAGATGACACCAACACCTGCAAGCATCACAGCTAAACACAACTAAATCCTTCATAGGGTGAGCAGACAATTGCCATAAATACACAGGTCACTTTCACACATAAAGCACAAAATAGAGAATACATATTTACATCAAACCATTACCAAAATATATACACAATCTTTATAAATATATACACACCCAAATATACCTAATAAATACCAATAAATATAGTACAAAAATAGATAACATTAAAACATGCTCACCTTGCTTTGGAATGTGTTATCAGTGGGAGTGAGTGTAACATTAATGTACCGCTTCCAGTCACCAGACAGCGAACCATACCATTAGATACTGTATGATGTTAGCGTGCTAGTTAAGCTAAGCTAGCTCAAACAGCTGGACAGCCAGAATGAGCAGAAACTCACCCCTCAAAGCCCATGTGGTCCAACTCTGCTCAATTAATAGCAGACACCAGCTGATCCAATTTAAAGTCGTTCACCGTCTCCATTATTCCAAGCATAGGTAACATAATATTTATCCTTCTGTCTCACTATGTGATAGGTGTCGGAGAGCACACTGTCCGATGTTTTCTGTTTTTCTGCTGTTGTTGTTTTGTTTTGTTTGTTTTTTTTTGGGAGGGGGGGGGGAGTTCTGGGAAATGATATGAAGGTGGACCCCTTCATAGGGATATTCGGGGTCTCCTTTGATTCCTCTCAAATTAATTATTCACACAGTCAGACACATTAGCCTTTTGGCAAGACGCTGTATTTTACTTCTTTGTAAATCTCATATTAACACGTTAATTGCCAACAACGAGTTGAGTCGTCAAACACAATCCAGCTGTTCACTGCCAACGACGACTTGACTCGTCAAACTGTTTTTCCAGTGGTTTCCACTAGGTGAGGCCCTTGGGCAATAGGTGAATGTGGATCCGACCTCTCCCGCTGCCCCGGAAGTACTCTAACAAAGATTTCTATATAAGGAAGGCGGGCTCCTTTGATCAGCGTGGGTGTAGGTAAGATTGAGACAGAGAGAGACAGCATTACATAGCGATTTATTATACATAGAGAATTTCAGCAATTTAGCGTCAGATTTAGAGCGAGTTGGTTAGCGTAGTTGATTTAGTTTGTAGTTGTTAGTACAGTAGTAGTGTTTAGTATAGTCTTCATAGT
Source organism: Poromitra crassiceps (assembly GCF_964638095.1). NCBI lineage: Eukaryota > Metazoa > Chordata > Actinopteri > Beryciformes > Melamphaidae > Poromitra > Poromitra crassiceps. The sequence continues at coordinate 20,899,338 of NC_139643.1, read as the reverse complement.
AGACTTAGTTTAGATACTTAGTTCGCGCGTAGTTACAGTTAGTGTTCATTGTAGTTAGCTTAGCACATTTAGCCTTTAGCGTCAGTTCATTTTAGTATTTAGCCTTTATTCAGTTTAGTTCAGTTTATTCTAGTTCAGTTTGATCGAGTTGGTAGCCGGTAGATTAGCCTTATTTCAGTTCAGTTTGAGCTAGTCGTAGCAGTAGTTTTATTTCAGTTTAGTTGGGAGCGGGTGGCGTGTTTGTGCCATGCCGGCCAAACGCAAGCGGTCTTCGGTGGCCACACGCAAGCGATCGGCCGATCAGAGATCACTGCTTGATTTCTTTTCCGTCCGAAACGAGCTTGTGCCGGAGACCGATTCCGAGGTCTCGGATGATGAACGGGGTGAGCCTCTGGATGTCGCGGTTGCGGCTGCTGGACTGACTGAGTCCGGGTCGAGTGACATCACGTCTTCCCCAGACGTGGAGGACTCTGAAGATGAGTGGGCCCCATCCAGGAGCGAAGGTCCACAGAGCAGTGGTAAGACGATGTTTGAGATGACTTGTGTAACTTGTGTAAATGTAATTACTATGACTGTACAAAAGCCAGCAGTCAGTCAATTCATTTTACTGAATTTCAGACTCTGAAGATGAGCCTGAAGCAGCCAGCTGTAGCGGTACAGCACCTGGTGCCACAGCCTCTAGTGCCAGGAAAATGGGTAAGAGCACACTTCAGAATCAGGTTTATTTTCACATCACAGGTTCCAGCCAGAATTCCAGAAATTCTAGAACTCCAGAATTCAGTACCACACATATAAAAAACACTATTTTATGGTAATTATGTATTTCTATAATTTGCAGATGGAGCTGGAAGTGGGACACGTCCTCGGCCTGCAGGTCCTGAGTGGTGTGGCGTTGACTGGGAGCCAACCCACATCCCATTCACCGCAGAACCGGGTCCTCATAGTGGTGGTGCTGCTCAACCAGTGGAGTTCTTCCAGCTCTTCCTGGACGATGAGCTGCTCCAGGCCATTGTAGCACAAACTAACTTGTATGCTCATCAGTGCATCAGTCAGGTGAGCGAGGCTCTGCCACATTCAAGGCTTGGGAGGTGGAAGGACACTGATGTGGCAGAAATCAAGAGCTTCTTGGGACTGTACTTCCTCACTGGGATCGTGCAGAAGCCTGAACTGTCCATGTACTGGACCACAGATGAAGTGACTGCTACCCCCCACTTCCCCAGAACCATGTCTCGCAACCGCTTTCAGCTCCTGACACGATTCCTCCATTTCTCTAACAATTTTGATGTTGATGGTGCAGACAGGTTGTACAAGGTCCGGCCAGTATTGAATGACCTGTTAGGAAAGTTCAGAGCCATGTTGACACCAAGTCAAAACATTAGTATTGATGAGGGGATGCTCCTGTGGCGTGGGCGGTTGGCCTTCAAGGTGTACAACCCACAGAAACCCATAAAGTATGGGATAAAATCATACATCCTCTGTGACTCCCAGACAGGTTACTGCTACAGCATGAAGCCCTACTGTGGTGAGCGGTCCACCCTAGGCGAGACAGTGGAGTTCCTCCTCGGGGACTTGGCAGGGCAGGGGTACCATTTATACATGGATAACTACTACAACTCTGTTGGAATGTGTGCACAGCTGCTGGAGTGTCAGACACATGTCTGTGGCACTCTGAGGAGGAACAGGGGCGAGCCACCTGCTACAAAGGTTACCAACCACACCGTGAAGCTGGGGGAAACTGTCATGCGCCACAATGGTGGCACCATGGTTCTGGCCTGGCGAGACAAGCGCATCGTCAAAATGGTTTCCACGCTGCACGATGACACGATGGAGACGGTGCAGGTCAGGCAGAAAGGCAGCAGAGAGAGGGTCCCACATGCAAAACCCAAGTGCGTTGTAGACTACAACAAGTACATGAATGGGGTAGACAGATTGGACCAGAACATTGCCTACTATCCCTTTGCCAGGAAGACATCCAGGTGGCCATTCAAGTTTGTCATGTACATGTTTCAAATGTCTTTTTATAACGCCTTTGTGCTGTACAAAGCTAAACACCCAGCTAAACGCCAGAGAAAGTGTAAAACATTGATGGCTTTCATCCTGAGTGTTGTCACTGCATGGACCAGACCTGTGGTGGAGGAGGAGGTGGGGGCTGTGGTGGAGGAGGAGGTGGGGGCTGGGGTGGAGGAGGAGGAGGTGGGGGCTGGGGTGGAGGTGGGGGCTGGGGTGGGGGAGGAGGTGGGGGCTGGGGTGGGGGGTGTCGGGGAGGAGGTGGGGGGTGGGGGGGAGGGCAGTGACCAACCTGCAACCAGGCCGGGCCGGGCACCATACCTGGACCCTCCAAGCAGGCTGGATGTCGATCTAGCGGGCCATTACATGGCCATGTATCCAGCCACACTCAAAAAAGCTGGCCCAACGAGGAGGTGTAGAGTTTGTACAGAGAGAGATGTTAGAAGCGAGACACGCTACCGTTGTGTCAAATGTAATGTCCCATTACACAGGGCTGGCTGCTATGAGGTGTACCACTCAGAGAGGAACCGTGCTCGGTGGCACAAGCAGGCATGGGTCGTAAAAAAAAAAAAAAAAACTGCCTGTTTTTGATGCTCTTTGTTTGATTGTTTGCTAGCTAGCAGGAATACATAAAAAGCACCTGCCGATTTTCATGTAACTTTGTGGATGGGTGTAACATGGGCCAAGGAAGTACCCATTACATTTTGGAGCAGTTCTGGATTCGGTGTACGAGCCCAAACCGGTTTGATCACGAACCGAAAAAACCAATAAAAAAAAAAAACATGTAAAAAAAAAAAAAAAGCTGAGTGACCTGTGGTCTGCTGTTGTTTTGTATTTATTTTGACATTTATTTATTTTATTATGGTATTATTCCTCCATTATTGAAAACAACTATTGTTCAGATGTCTGATGTCTCACTGATGGCAAAAATAAATGGTTAAAGTGACTTTTCTGCCTGTTTGATTGAATTTCACAAAACTGCGATTATCTCAGCTTTCTGCCTCAGACCCTGAAACCATGCTGTACTCAACGGCTAATATCTACATAACTACTAACTCTACAAACTAACTCTTTTAGACAGAGAAAGTACACATTCTATTAGTACTTTTGAGATATTGTATGTTCACCAAGTGCAAGCAGAAAAGAATCCTCGGCTCTTTTAAAATGAGCCAGAATCCTCAAAAAACGCCTTGGCAGAAGCTACCTACAGCAAGAAAAAAACGGCTGGCAGTCAATGTGTTAAGGCTCCATCTTTTTCTTTGTCACTTTAGGGATGTCATCATGTATTTTCTTAAATGAGAAAAGATAAGATTCTCAGTGAAAGGCAGCTCTGCTAAATTCTTTCATAAATGGAATTCTTTCATAGATTACTTTAATTGCCTACAAACCTTGCCCCCTGACTAATACCCCCTTCCCCTCTGTCCCCTTTTTCTTTTTTGGTATGCTTAATGTTATTTATTTAATTTTCACTTTATCTATCTATCTATCTATTAGTAAGTATTTAGCGTCGCCGGCGCCATATCCGACCACTTTCTTGCCAATATACTATAAAAATTCTGTTTCAACGGCTACAAATGATCAAGTGCTGTTTCCACTCGGTTTAATGGCTGAAACCACAAGTCAAACTTCTTATCTTTCTAGAGACATCTTGTTTTAATCATTCACTATAGCCGTTTCCTTACCAGCGTCTGGGAAGTGACGTTATTGCTGGTGAAAAAGCTGCGAGCTAAAATACCCAAATATGACCAGTCCTATCTGAACATTTAGCCTGCGCTAGTTTTGCAGGGCTTTTCTTCTTCTTTGGCATTTTCTTCTTCTGTTGTGTTTTACGAAAGTTGGCATCCTGCCAGGCTGCATTACTGCCTCCTTCTGGATTTACCCATCCACTGATTGTGTTTTATGTTTGATTGTTTGATTGAATGTTTGATATGATTTATGACATCACTGATGATCTCATAATATCTATGACATCTTCAGTGATGTCATAAATCACTGATGGTGTCACACAAACTCCTTTACCTGACACGGATTACTCACACTCACAAAATACCAGCTGATACAATTATACACTTGTACATATTGCCAGTAATCCACACAAAATTACTTATGACATGCCTATAGACAATGTTTATGACTAATTGAATTGTCTGAATCAAAGACAGATGACTATAGGAAATGATCGAACATATTTAACATATTTTTAAACATTTGTTTTAAACAAACAAAAAATGATATAACTTAACATATTTTTAAACATGTATTTTAAACATAAAAATATATTTGTTAGAACTTATAGACCCCTTATACAGCTTGTCAACATTGAGCTGCGCGCGCATCGTGTAGGCAAAAAGCCGTCAGCCCAGCATTCACAGACAGTGAAAAAGCCCCGCTGTCAGGACTGCTCTATGCCCATCTGCAACACACAGTTATATTTTAGTTTTAAAATGCAGTTCTCGGCTTACTACCACAGCTTATCGCCTAGTGATAAGCAATGTTATGCATCGAAATTAACGTTGTTTAATGGGATATGTCTTACAGACCCATACGCACTGGCGCTGTCAATTGGCCAAGCCTAGTCATACATATCGTGCATTCCTTTATAACTGGGGATAGCGTAGATAATTATTCTGTAACTTGCAAAGATATATTGTTATGTTTGATAATGCACACAACTCAATAATGACATTATGTAACGTTACTTGGTCGTTAACTAACCGAGCGATGTGGCTGAGCAGCCTACAGTTTCAGGCAAATATAACTGTGTGTTGCAGATGGGCATAGAGCAGTCCTGACAGCGGGGCTTTTTCACTGTCTGAATGCTGGGCTGACGGCTTTCTGCCTACACGATGCGCGCGCAGCTTGCTTTGTTGTCATTGTGACGTAGGCGTATAATTGGTCTATAGACAGGACAAAAAAAATGCAAATAAATAAATAAATAAATCCTCCAAATAAAATTACTCCTCTATGCACCAAAAACACATAGTTTATTTCATCGTCGTCCAGCTCCTCCTCCCAGCCGTCACAAACGCCATGAAACCATTTGTGGCAGCTGGCACACTGGACCCACAACACCAATCCCTCCGCACTCTCCGGAGGCTCTTATGACATGGCTCTTATTGGTGCTGAGCAGGCAGGCTTGCAATGGACGATGGTGGGGGCAGGCAGCCGCGGACCGTGGGGGGCACAAGAGGGGGCCATGGGGGTTGAGGGACCGGCGATGGGAGAGCCGGAGCTGGTGGCTGGAGCAGCGCCGAGGGAGACTCTCCGGCTGGAGCGCCGGGAGCCGCAAAGCGGGGCAGAGGGAGTGGTTGTCGGGTTGGCGTCTTCAGCCCGCTGCTGCTCTCTGTCCTTTCGCGCCAGAGCCTGGGCCTCCTCCGCCGCGCAGCACGGTCCTCCAGGCCATCAATGGCATCCGACATCCCCTGAGCCGTCAGGACCCTGGCCTTTGTCATGTTCCTCCTGTCTGTGCCGGCGTTCCGGTTATAGTTCACCTCAGCCAGGAGGAGGGCCAGGTCCGGTGGTATTCGGCCTGCTGCTACCAGGGGGTGGGAAAGATATGGGTGGGCAGGTGGATTGGGCTCTGGGGGTGAGGGGCAGACATAGGGTGACTTGGGGCCAGGGTTGCTGGGACAGGTGGGGGAACTGTGGATGGGGGTGGGGCAACTGTGGACAGGGGAGGGGAGGCAGCAGCAGGCACGGCCCAGGAAGATGTCGGAGCAGATGAAGGTGGTGGTCCCGTGGAGGTCCCAGCTGGCGGCGGTGGTGGTGGTGCAGTGGAGGTTGACGTCCCACGCCGCGGCCCAGACGGCATGACCCGCTCCGGTCAATGGCCGTCGGGCCCAGAGGGTGGAGGCCACACTTCCTGAAGCCAGCCACCACCACTCTCCGATCCACGAGCCTCTGGTATGAGTCTCTAAGGATGTAGAAAAAGAGTAGAGTCCGCACACTGCTGAACAAGATGTCTCCCAGACGGATAGATTTATTTCTTGGCGTTTAGGTCTCACACGACCTTCTTCAGAAAGAGAAGTCTCTAAGGACCCTTGAAAACTCTTTCTTCGAAACGACGAAAGAGTGGTTCATGACCGACAGGTCTCCCGCAACCCGGGCGAAACCTGCCTTCAAGGGTCCAAAGAAACTCACATCCAGAGGTTGCAGGATGTGAGAGGTGTGTGGTGGCAGGCACAGGAGTATGACCCCCGCCCCCTGTGCCGCCCGGACCAGCTCCAGGCTCAGGTGGCTTTTGTGGCCGTCCATGACGAGCAGCAGCGGGCGCTCCTGGCTGGCGTACTTGAGAAAGTGCCCGACAAACCACTCCCTAAACAGGTCACTGTCCATGTACCCCGCTTTGGATTTCCCATAAGGGGCGTTGGGGACCCCTTATATATACAGATGACACCAGATGACATAGGGGCCCCCTGGATATCCCCCCTTGTAGATGACGAAAGGGGGGACATCCTCCCCAGCCGCATTGAGGCAGGCCAGGACGGTGATGTGGTCCCTGGTCCCCTGGGCCTGCCTAGTGGTGGACAATAAATACATATTTTTATCAGTCACGATAAAATATGCCTAAATAACAATGATATTTATTTAAGACATTTCAGATATTTTCAATGTTGGCCATATCGCCAGCCCTACCTGTATGCATGTTTGCTCCCTCGGCGCACGTAGACTCGGTGCCTGGTGGAGTCCAGCTGAAACCCCGTCTCATCGCAATTGTAGATCTGACGGGGTTTCTCCCTCAACCCATGCTCCTCCAGGGTGGTGGAAGTGAGGAGCGTGAAGTATTCATCGATGGGCCCCCTCTTTGCACAGGATGCCCTCCCACGGTCAATGATGTCTGGGGTAGGGATGGGCATTTCTAGCAAAAACACTATTCGAAATTCGCTGGCCAAAGTCGACTTTTAATCGAAATTCGAAAATAAAATAAAAAATGTAAAAAAAAAAAAAGGAAAGAAAATTGTGAGTGAAATGTTGCATTGTCTCCCCCTGATTCTAAGTATAGTCGAATCGCTTGGTTTGAGCAAGTAAAACAATTTTTATAAGCATTTTAAGCAAGGTTTATGGAAAAATGAATGGCGGATGAAATCCCATGAAGAGGGAGAGGTTGCTTATAAAAATTGTTTTACTTGCTCAAACCAAGCGATTCGACTATACTTAGAATCAGGGGAGACAATGCAACATTTCACTGACAAAAAATAAATAAAAAATAAATCAATAAACAAATTTCGACTTTCAATAATAAAAGTCGACCTTGATAATAACAACGATTATTCGAAAATTCAAAATTCGATGCCCATCCCTAGTCTGGGGTCCGGGCAGTGAGGTGTTGTTTCTGCCGCTCCTGGAAATTGATGAACCAAGTGAGGTCTTTGGCTGTTCTGGGTGGCGCTTGTTATATATAGCCAGTGCGTGGGCCAGGATCTGAGGCTTTGTCAGTGGAAACCCGTGACTGGACGAGTACAAACAGTACTCGACCAGGTAATATTCATCTGCAGGGGTATGAAGTGGCCCCCGACCAGGGACACAGTCGGAGGCCACCTTTCCACTGACGCGGTCACTCAGGCTGGTTTTCGGGACCCCAAAGCGCCTGACTGCCTGCCGGTATGTAAGCCTGCCTGCTTGCACCTCCTCTACTGCTCGGTAGTTTTTTTTCCAGTCAGAAATAAACTATTTTTTTTTAAACACGATTTTCAGACGGCAGCCCGTCTTTATTGTCACACGAACACACTACAACACATGCATGCGGCCACTACACACACTCATGCTGACGGTGGCCGGTGAAATGTGTCCTCTGCATTTGACCCATCCAGGCTTGTCCTTTCCTCCAGGGGGCAGGCCAGGAGCAGTGGTCGCTATTTCTTTCCAGCGCCCGGGGACCTTCATTGGACCATCATTGGACCAACTTCAGATGTTGTCGTCACTGGTCGGATGACGATCTTCTGCATGTTTTTAGTGGGGGGTTATGTACGGAGGAACCCCCTGGGGGGTACGGGGAGAACATGCAAACTCCACACAGAAAGGCCCTTTCGACGAGATAGCCCACCTGGGCAGTAGGCACTGAAGATATGGGGGGGTCACAACTCCAGCGCCCACAGTGTCCCAGGTGGGAATCGAACCCAGGACCTTCGAGCTGTGAGGCGACAGCGCTTACCACTGCACCACCGTACCCCAGTAATTATTTCTAATACTACAGCTACTATACTACAGCCTTAAATAAGGTAAAAAAAAAACATAAAATCTGATAATTCCCATATCACTATTCATAATTAAGATTCTTAATTATGACATATTTAATAGATTTGCCTTAAAGCAAAGCTTCATTACAATTTATATCCACCTTTGCTTTTAACATCCTGATTGCTCCTGTATAAAAAGACAAATGATCTCTCACACACGCCTTATCTAACATTCTTACTTTCTCTTCCTGTGGGGGTGGTCCTCATGGTCCGTATCTAACATTCTTACTTTCTCTTCCTGTGGGGGTGGTCCTCATGGTCCTTATCTAACATTCTTACTTTCTCTTCCTGTGGGGGTGGTCCTCATGGTCCTTATCTAACATTCTTACTTTCTCTTCCTGTGGGGGTGGTCCTCATGGTCCTTATCTAACATTCTTACTTTCTCTTCCTGTGGGGGTGGTCCTCATGGTCCTTATCTAACATTCTTACTTTCTCTGGGGTGGTCTTCATGGTCCTTATCTAACATTCTTACTTTCTCTTCCTGTGGGGGTGGTCCTCATGGTGCTTATCTAACATTCTTACTTTCTCTTCCTGTGGGGGTGGTCCTCATGGTCCTTATCTAACATTCTTACTTTCTCTTCCTGTGGGGGTGGTCCTCATGGTGCTTATCTAACATTCTTACTTTCTCTTCCTGTGGGGATGGTCCTCATGGTCCTTATCTAACATTCTTACTTTCTCTTCCTGTGGGGGTGGTCCTCATGGTCCTTATCTAACATTCTTACTTTCTCTTCCTGTGGGGGTGGTCCTCATGGTCCTTATCTAACATTCTTACTTTCTCTTCCTGTGGGGGTGGTCCTCATGGTCCGTATCTAACATTCTTACTTTCTCTTCCTGTGGGGGTGGTCCTCATGGTCCTTATCTAACATTCTTACCTTCTCTTCCTGTGGGGGTGGTCCTCATGGTCCTTATCTAACATTCTTACTTTCTCTTCCTGTGGGGGTGGTCCTCATGGTCCTTATCTAACATTCTTACCTTCTCTTCCTGTGGGGGTGGTCCTCATGGTCCTTATCTAACATTCTTACCTTCTCTTCCTGTGGGGGTGGTCCTCATGGTGTTTATCTAACATTCTTACTTTCTCTTCCTGTGGGGATGGTCCTCATGGTCCTTATCTAACATTCTTACTTTCTCTTCATGTGGGGGTGGTCCTCATGGTCCTTATCTAACATTCTTACTTTCTCTTCCTGTGGGGGTGGTCCTCATGGTCCTTATCTAACATTCTTACTTTCTCTTCCTGTGGGGGTGGTCCTCATGGTCCTTATCTAACATTCTTACTTTCTCTTCCTGTGGGGGTGGTCCTCATGGTCCTTATCTAACATTCTTACCTTCTCTTCCTGTGGGGGTGGTCCTCATGGTCCTTATCTAACATTCTTACTTTCTCTTCCTGTGGGGGTGGTCCTCATGGTCCTTATCTAACATTCTTACCTTCTCTTCCTGTGGGGGTGGTCCTCATGGTCCTTATCTAACATTCTTACTTTCTCTTCCTGTGGGGATGGTCCTCATGGTCCTTATCTAACATTCTTACCTTCTCTTCCTGTGGGGGTGGTCCTCATGGTCCTTATCTAACATTCTTACCTTCTCTTCCTGTGGGGGTGGTCCTCATGGTCCTTATCTAGCATTCTTACCTTCTCTTCCTGTGGGGGTGGTCCTCATGGTCCTTATCTAACATTCTTACCTTCTCTTCCTGTGGGGGTGGTCCTCATGGTGCTTTTCTTTCTGCAAAATAAATAGTGGAGAGAACGCTAATGAGGTGGACTCATTGGTTATCAGCAGGGGCGGAGCGACCCTATCAGCCCAGAGGGGGCAAAGCTCTTAGGGGGGCCCCATCAAAAAAAAAAAAAAAAAAAAAATTGAAGGCCAGGCCAGGCCGCAGGGCCGGTTCCAGAACAAGATGACTAGGGGTGCATCCTAGATAGGAAGGGGTGCAGATGCCCGGCCGAAGGCCGGGCCCACTCGGGTGGCCGGCCGCCCGAAAAATTTGACATGTTATTTTACTAAAAATAATGCATTTGACCATCATTTCAAGTAGAATGATACCACCCAAGCAAGAATATTTCAAGTGTTTCAAGTGCTTTACTGAAATATTTGGACCATATAATGATAATACAATTATCTCAACCTTAAAAGGTTACATATAGGTGCCAAAAAGCCATAAAATCACATCAAAGAACAAAGAAAAACAACAACTATAATTCAAGCTTAAACAGTAAGTGTGCAGCTGTAGCATTTATAAAAACAAAAAAAAAAATTTTTTTTTTTTTTTTTTACTTTTCAACTGAGCATGCAGACAAATACGGGTGCAATGCATGCTTTTGCACCCCCGTAGAACCGGGCCTGCCAGGCCGCGAAGAAAAATGTGCCTTTTTTGCATGTTTGAATCGGTTTTAGCCATATTTAGTGGAATATCTCATTTTAAACACACCAATGTTATTGTCTATTGATTGAATTCCTCTCAGACTCACACCACTGACTTTATTAAATAAAGTCATTTTAAGTCACAACTGTAAAATAGCTGATAGCCCCTATATCCAAAAACACAATTTGTCACTCATTGAGCCAAGTAATATTATGTCCAAGAAAGACTACAGTGAAGCCACTTTACAGACAAGCTTGTTCTGAAGAAGAAAAATAAAAACACAGGTTGCCAGCCAGGTGGCCTGACCTGCAAAAAAAAAAAAAAAAAAAAGATTTTTTTTTTTTTTTTTTTTTTGATGGGCCCCCCTGACGAGTGGGCCCGTGGCGGCCGCACCCTCTGCCCCGGCGTACGCTCCGCTACTGGTTATCAGTGAAGAAGGCAAACACAGGAACTGTAATGGCGTTTAATACTGAAAAGAGATACAGGGGATCGGATTTAAAAAAACATTGCCAACAGATTTTATTTTTTCACACACAAAAAACATTCATTTCTAATGGTAGAATAGTTTCCCCTTTCTCTGTGTGTTGGCCAGCGCTGCTCACCTGTTGACCTCTTGAAAGAGAGAGCGGGTCTATGGAGAAAGACTGGACGTGTTTTATGATAAGAGGGAAATTAATTGAAAAGTGTTCAAACTCAGAGCTCAGTTGTTGTGAAGCCGGTCTCCCTCCTGACTGGAATAGAGTTCCTCTTTAACACGTTCACTGCCATTGACGAGATATCTCGGCTTACAGAATCCAACGGTTCACTGCCAATGACGAGTTATCTCGGCTTACAGTTTTTTCAGTGGTTTCCACTAGCTGGCGCCCTTGGGCAATATGTGAATGTGGATCCGACCTCTCCCGCTGCTCCGGAAGTACTCTAACAAAGATTTCTATATAAGGAAGGCGGGATCCTTTGATCGGCGTGGGTTGAAAGTAGGTAAGTTGAGATACAGAGAGAGACAGCATTACGTAGCGATTTATAGATAGAGAATTTCAGCAATTTAGAGTCAGATTTAGAGCGAGTTGGTTAGCGTAGTTGATTTAGTTTGTTAGTTGTTAGTACAGTAGTAGTGTTTAGTATAGTCTTTATAGTAGACTTAGTTTAGATACTTAGTTAGCGCGTAGTTACAGTTAGTGTTCATTGTAGTTAGCTTAGCACATTTAGCTTTAGCGTTAGCGTCAGTTCATTTTAGTATTTAGCGTTTATTCTAGTTCAGTTTATTCTAGTTCAGTTTGATCGAGTTGGTAGCCGGTAGATTAGCCTTATTTCAGTTCAGTTTGATCTAGTCGTAGCAGTAGTTGTTTTATTTCAGTTTAGTTGGGAGCGGGTGGCGTGTTTGTGCCATGCCGGCCAAACGCAAGCGGTCTTCGGCGGCCAAACACAAGCGATCGGCGGATCAGAGATCACTGCTGGATTTCTTTTCCGTCCGAAACGAGCTTGTGCCGGAGACCGATTCCGAGGTCTCGGATGACGAACGGGGTGAGCCCATGCATGTCGCGGCTGCGGCTGCTGGGCTGACTGAGTCTGAGTCGAGTGACCTCACGTCTTCTCCAGACGCGGATTCTGAAGAAGAATGGGAGCCGTCCAGGAGCGAAGCTCCACAGAGCAGTGGTAAGACGATGTTTGAGATGACTTGTGTAACTTGTGTAAATGTAATTACTATGACTATACAAAAGCCAGCAGTCAGTCAATTCATTTTACTGAATTTCAGACTCTGAAGAGCCTACTGTAGCCAGCTGTAGCGGTACAGCATCTGGTGCCACAGCCTCTGGTGCCAGGAAAATGGGTAAGATCACACTTCAGAATCAGGTTTATTTTCACATCACAGGTTCCAGCCAGAATTCAGTACCACACATATAAAAAACACTATTTTATGGTAATTATGTATTTCTATAATTTGCAGATTGTGGCAGTGGAGCTGGAAGTGGGAAACGGCCTGCAGGTCCAGCCTGGTGTGACGTTGACTGGGAGCCAACCCACATCCCCTTCACAGCAGAACCGGGTCCTCATAGTGGTGGTGCTGCTGCTAAACCAGTTGACTTCTTCCAGCTCTTCCTGGACGATGAGCTGCTCCAGGCCATTGTAGTCCAAACTAACTTGTATGCACACCAGTGCATCAGTCAAGTCAGTGAGGCTCTGCCACATTCAAGGCTTGGGAGGTGGAAGGACACTACAGTGGCAGAACTCAAGAGCTTCTTGGGACTATACTTCCTCACTGGGATCGTCAAGAAGCCTGAACTGGCCATGTACTGGTCCACAAATGAACTGACTGCTACCCCCCACTTCAACAAAACCATGTCTCGCAACCGCTTTCAACTGCTAACACGATTCCTCCATTTCAGTAACAATTTTGATGTTGATGGTGCAGACAAGTTGTTCAAGGTCCGGCCAGTTTTGAACGACCTGTTAGAAAAGTTCAGAGCAATGTTCACACCGAGTCAAAACATCAGTATTGATGAGGGGATGCTCCTGTGGCGTGGGCGGTTGGCATTCAAAGTGTACAACCCACAGAAACCCATAAAGTATGGGATAAAGTCCTACATACTCTGTGACTCCCAGACAGGTTACTGCTACAGTATGAAGCCGTACTGTGGTGAGCGGTCCACCCTAGGCGAGACGGTGGAGTTCCTCCTCGGGGACTTGGCAGGGCAGGGTTACCACCTATACATGGACAACTACTATAACTCTGTTTCAATGTGTGCACAGCTGCTGGAGTGTCAGACCCATGTCTGTGGCACTCTGAGGAGGAACAGGGGCGAGCCACCTGCTACCATGGTTACCAACCACACCGTGAAGCTGGGGGAAACGGTCATGCGCCACAATGGTGGCACCATGGTTCTGGCCTGGCGAGACAAAAGAATCGTGAAAATGGTTTCCACTATGCACCACGACACGATGGAGACAGTGCAGGTCAGGCATAAAGGCAGCAGAGAGAGGGTCCCACACACAAAACCCAAGTGTGTTGTAGACTACAACAAGTACATGAATGGGGTCGACAGATTGGACCAGAACATCGCGTACTATCCGTTTGCCAGGAAGACATCCAGGTGGCCCTTCAAATTTGTCATGTACTGTACATGTTTCAGATGTCTTTTTATAACGCCTTTGTTCTGTACAAAGCTAAACACCCTCAGAGAAAGTGTAAAACATTGCTGGATTTCATCCTGAGTGTTGTCGGTGCATGGACCAGACCTGTGGTGGGGGGTGGCGGGGAGGAGGTGGGGGCTGGCGGGGAGGAGGTGGGGGCGGGGGGCAGTGACCAACCTGCAACCATGCCCCGGGGACCATACCTGGACCCTCAATGCAGGCTGGAGGTCAATCTAGCGGGCCATGTAATGGTCCTCATACCAGCCACACCCAAAAAAGATGCCCCAACGAGGAGGTGTAGGGTTTGTGCAAAGAAAGATCTTAGAAGAGAGACACGCTACATGTGTGTCAAATGTAGGGTCGCATTACACAGGGCTAGCTGCTATGAGGTGTACCACTCAGACAAGAACCTTGCTCTGGGGCGCTGGCGCTGAGTAGGCATGGGTCGTAAAAAAAAAAAAACCTGCCAGGGATTGTTTTTGCTCTTTGTTTGATTGTTTGCTAGCTAGCAGGAATACATAAAAAGTACCTGCCGATGTTCATGTAACTTTGTGGATGGGTGTAACATGGGCCAAGGAAGTAGCCATTACATTTTGGAGCAGTTCTGGATTCGGTGTACGAGCCCAAACCGGTTTGATCACTAACCGAAAAAACCTATAAAAAAAAAACCTATAAAAAAAAAAAAAAACTGAGTGACCTGTGGTCTGCTCTTGTTTTGTATTTATTTTGACATTTATTTATTTTATTATTGTATTATTCCTCCATTATTGAAAACAACTATTGTTCAGATGTCTGATGTCTCACTGATGCCAAAAATAAATGGTTAAAGTGACTGTTCTGCCTGTTTGATTGAATTTCACAAAACTGCATTTTTCTCAGCTTTCCTTCTCAGACGCTGAAACCATGCTGTATTCAACGGCTAATATCTACATAACTACTAACTCTACAAACTAACTCTTTTAGACAGAGAAAGCACACATTCTATTAGTTCTTTTTAGATGATTGGTGTTCACGAAGTCCTAGCAGAAAATAATCCTCGGCTCTTGTAAAATGAGCCAGAATCCTCAAAAAAAAAACTGGCAGAACCTACCTACAGCATTGAAAAAACGGCTGGCAGTCAATGTGTTAATATGTGAGGGCTCTGGCTCCTAATGAAGCTGCTCTCCCTCCTGACTGATCCAGAGTTCCTCCTCCTGTTCCTCTTTAATATGTGGGGGCTCTGGCTCCTTCTGAAGCTGCTCTCCCTCCTGACTGATCCAGAGTTCCTCCTCCTGTCCCTCTTTAATGTGTGGGGGCTCTGGGTTCACCTTGTCCAGACTGGAGCTGTGTGTGTGTGTGTGTGTGTGTGTGTGTGTGTGTGTGTGTGTGTGTGTGTGTGTGTGTGTGTGTGTGTGTGTGTGTGTGTGTGTGTGTGTGTGTGTGTGTGTGTGTGTGTGTGTGTGTGTGTGTGTGTGTGTGTGTGTGTGTGTGTGTGTGTGTGTGTGTGTGTGTGTGTGTGTGTGAAGCACCTTGTTTAAAAAAATTGCTATTTTCAAGGTATTCCAGGACTTGACTTTTTACCCCTCAAACTCCAAGCACATTGGCATTGGCAGAACCCTGCAAGTTAACGTTATTTTCATGTTTCATTGTCTATACTGTCATATCAGGGAAATGGCTGCTTGATTCTTTGTTAAAATCCTCCCGCCGAATCTTCAGTCGAGACAAAGCAGTAGACTATGGGGCTTTTTAGCATTAAAAATACGTCTAATGCAGCCGCACACATTCTTAAACTACCGTCGCCCAAGCACTTCAGTGCTACTTTCTCTTATCAAAGGTACTTCCATAAGGTATTTGGACATCTTATCATGCACATATTAATATGAAACTTTACATATAGACTATCGTATATGTGCAAATAATAGCGACTCACCTTATCGCGCGATCAGCTTCCTTCAAATACCCGGGAAGGAAGGAGGAAGTACGTCACTCGGTCCGCAACCAAAGGGGGTCGGGTTTGGGTAAAAGTGGTCGTATATGGCGTTAGTTCCGTTATATGTTTTATCTTTGAAATATTCCTACACACTATGATCGGCACTGCGGGTGGTCGGCATAGCGGGCGGACACCGCCACCGTGCCTACCGAGAGCCGCACGAAGCTGGCGCCACATTGGAAGGGCCCCCCGTGCATTAAAAAATAAAAACAAATAAAGCAAAAATACAGTTTGATTTTGATTTTGATCTCAGTTTTAGGAGAAAATTGTTAGATTTGCACTTGATTTTGGAAGTTTTAAATATTTGTGCTTTTACTTTTTGAATGATCTCTTGACTAGTTCATTTAAATTGTAGATGTAGTTTAGTTTATTTTGTCTACGATAAATTTCACATTTCATTTCAGCCAAATCATTTCATAAATGTTTAATGTAACCATGATCGTCTCTTATTTCCGAAGCCAAAAAACGAGTGGACACTGCCAAACAAATCTTGTGTGTGTTTTGATGTTATCATTATGCTGAATCAAACAAACCAGATGGACAGAGCATGTTCTCATTCATCACGCTGTGTTGCAGAGAGCATCAGCTCTCCGTTGCTTCAGTCACTCATAATAGCTTTTCCCTAAATAACAGCAGTCCTCGGCTTGGCTGTGACACTATTCTTTGTTTCAAAATACATTCATGATGTACCAAACCACTTGTTCTACTTTTGTTTTTGATCTCCGCCCTCAAGTAAAAAAGAACAGTTTTGTAGTTTTGTTTTTGTTTGTGACAGTGTGGCAAATCATCACTACTGGACCGAGAAGACTTGCAGTTTCTCACATTTTATGTAAGAATGAGATGGAGAGGAAAATAAATGAAGAAGCTATGGTTTGTTGAATGCTGCTATGCTCCAAGACACTTTTTCGGGGGGGGGGGGGGGGGCTCAGCAGGAGCTCTGAGAGAAAACATCTTTTGTAGCGCTGAAAAATATAATCAATCTATCTACATGTATTTGCATATATTAACCTAACAAAGCAAACTAATGATCTTTGACCACATTTTTGTCCCATACTGTATAGCCAGCGACTTACATATTATGCTAGGGGCAATATGTTATTGTTCCTGCTCTATAGCACAAAATAGCCACAATATATCTTGGGGGTTGATAGGGTTCTTGATCAATGCCGACAAGTTACGCTGTCAATTCCTGCTTCTTCTATTTGGAATTGACCAATCAGATCTCACCACACATTCTGGGAACCAATCAGATCTCACCACGCGTTCTGGGAACCAATCTGCTCCCAGAATGTAAAACGCTTTCCTTGCTGCAGCTGTCACTTCACTGCTGCTGTTTAGCACCTATTCACCTTATGTAGAAGAGACAGTCTGGCTCGAGAGAGAGAGACTAACAGGAAGTGTAAACACAATCCGAATTTCTGATTGTGTTTACACTTCCTGTGACTCATAAAGCTAGTCTGACACATATGTGAGTCAAACTAGGTTTGACCAGGTGAGTCAGACTAGTTTGAGCAGGTAAAACAGACGTTGTTTTGAACAGGAAGTCGCGACACAATGGGTCAAGTGGGCGGGGCTACATAAGGTGAATAGCACCTCCTGTGTCGGGGCCACCCAGCTCCTCAAGTGTCTCTTCAACTACTATACTGCACACTGCACTAAGTAAACCTCTGTGGTTTGCCTATATAGCTACAAGAGCTACAGACGGGGGGGTTATTTCCAAACATACTGGCCCCTAGACTTCTTGTTATACCTGTTTCAGGAGGAAAAAGACAGATGTTCAGCAAAGCCCCCCTGGATGCAGCTTAAAAAATGCTTTGCTAACTACAGTAGCTGTGTGGCTCTGAAACTAAACTTTGCTCAAAGTGAATCAGCTCCTTGTGGAGAAATCTGATAACAGACGGGCGGCGCATATAACCACCACTGCCATATGCCCGAGGCTGTTAAACAGCTTTGTGACACAATTTCTCAATGTCCATGGGAGCCATTTCAGTTTAGAATGGTGACTGCCTGCAGAACCTTAATTTAGATTTTGTTTTTGAGTTCACGTATCTTTCCACTTTTTCACCAATCATGTATGACTTAATAAATGGTCAATGGACTGCATTTATATAGCACTTTACAATGTGCCTACATTCACCCATTGAGGGTGGCAGGGTGCTGGCACAGCCATCGGGAGCAATTTGGGGTTCAGTGGCTTGCCCGAGGACACTTCGACATGCGGACTGGAGGAGCCGGGGATCGAACCACCAACATGCTGATTAGCGGACGACCTGCTCAACCTCCTGAGCCACAGCCGCCCCACTTGGTATGACTTGGTATGAATGACAATATGTGAACAGCTGTTAGGGGGCGACAGATAACGATATTTCACATCACTACCATCGTAATATCACTGCTGCATGGAACGCTTCATAAGTCCAACCAGGGAAGAGGGTTTGTTAGAGTAAATATACGCACGGTGAGGTCTGGCAACCAGCTTCCTCCTTTGCCTTATAATCTTGCATAATGATCAGCCATGTGCTTCTGTTTGTTTGAGAAACTGTTTGATGACATCATTCTGCATAATGATCAGCCATGTGCTTCTGTTTGTATGAGAAACTAGGGAAACTGCAGGGAGAGTGTGTATTTTTGGAGCAATGGCCTTCGGGCCACCGGGTGTTTGTTTTCGGGATAACCGGGTGTCCAATGGAACATTATCAGCCTAATGGCGTTTCTGGGCCTTCGGAACAATGAGTGGGCAGGATAGTGTTTCAGAGGCTGTTCCACCCCGACAAGAATCCAATCATGGGAGGAAAACACTGAATAATTGTTTTTTTGTTTTTGCATGAAAATGTAACAAAAAATAAATCTTCAATATGAGCAGCTTTAAGTATTTAATCCCATATCAGTTGAACATTAATAGCTATTATGAAGTCTGTCTTGAAACATTATGAGAACAGGTTGCATTATGTTCCACAATCTGACACACAATTTCACTGTTATATATTACTGTACACGAAAATGTAAATAATACATGAATAACCAATGAAAGCTGACGTAAGGCGTGATTAGTGTTCATGAATGCTTAATAGAGTTATAACCTAGGATTTATGTAGTCGTTATAAATATTTTATAACATTGGTTAGGTGTCACCTCGCATTTGTGGTTTATTTAACAACACTACAATAATATACCAATTTCACTTGTACTTTTTTTGCGGAATGCTTTATCCCTGTTCAACCTTTGCTTCCACCACCTGGCACCGACCAATCAACACCTTAGTCAAAATTCATTGAACATTCCCTCACACTACCCTCTTCCTCGTTTATTTTTCCAATCAGAGATGCTCAAAATGAAGTCGTATCAATCATTCAGAGGTGCCAACTCTGCATACCCCCAAGGCCTGATTTAAAACATTAATATGCAATATTCACTGAGCTGATCCACAGCCGCTGTCAAAAAATAATTCATAAATATTAACATCCCGGTAGTGGCACAGCTTTTTTTTTTTCCTCCAAATTTTTACAGCACAATAAACAAACAAGACAAACAAACAGGCTCAGACACAGGAAAAGAAAAGAAAAAACATACATCTTTGACATTTAGCATTGTAATGTGGTGCTACCCAATGCATAATGCCTCCCCCAGACCTGACGAGAATTTGCGGCGAAGATTCCCCCCTCCCGACTATCTCGGGGGTGCTCCCGATTTGAGCCTCGTCGGGACCGATAATCTGCCCAGATTATCGTGTAGTGTGTGTGTGTGTGTGTGTGTGTAGTGTAGTGTGTGTGTGTGTGTGTGTGTAGTGTAGTGTGTGTGTGTGTGTGTAGTGTAGTGTGTGGAGTTCAAAGACTGCTGTTGACTTGTCGGGCTCTTCCCGATTGTGAATGGGGCATATCAAACATGTTTGATATTTACAACTCGACAGGTGATGGAATCTTGAGCAGAGAGCCAATGAGAGCAAGCTGATGGGGAAGAAACTCATTTATATCACAATGACCTGGCGCTGGACGCTTCTATACGTCTGTGCAGCTTGCAAGCGGGCGCCCATACTGTCTGTCAAGATAGGTGCAAAATACCCAACCAAAACTGGCAAAAATATGTGACTATCTTCCTTTAAAATGGTAAATGGCCTGCATTTATATAGCGCTTTTATCCAAAGCGCTTTACAATCAGTAGGTAGTCTACATTCACCCATTCATACACCGATGGCGGCAGGCTGCCACGCAGGGTGCCTACACACCATCGGGAGCAATTTGGGGTTCAGTATCTTGCCCAAGGACACTTTGACATGCAGACTGGAGGAGGCGGGAATCGAACCACCGACCTCTTTGATCCAAAGCGATTAGTGGACAACCCACTCTACCTCCTGAGCTACAGCCGCCCCAACCTTTAATGTCGATACAAAGCATCACTGTGTCGGAATGTTGAAAGACACATTTTAAAAGTGGATATATTTGCAAAGATGGCCGTGTCTCCTCTTCCAGGGCACTGGGCAGGCTGCCACCCGCTGTGCTGCAGCCGCCTCGGCTGAGTGCTGGGAGCCACAGTGCAAATTACGATTTTTCCTGAAACGTTGCCACAAGCAAAGTCCACACATCCAGAGTCCTTTGTGTCGACATTCAACTCAGATATTCACGTTTGTGAATGACACTGATGAGGATGTAGTGTTGAAATGTTTGACTGCTAATATGTTCACTTTGCACATCTTTGTGAGCAGAGCATGGCTTAATAAATGCCTTGAAAAGATTCCTTGCATTTTCTCATGAAGAAACTGTGGGTGGGCCAAGTCCAAGAGGCATCCCCTACCAGGACAGCTGAATGTGCAATAGCACAATAACAACAAACGAACAAAGCATATAAGACCGAGAGAAGAAGAGGAAGCTTGGTCGTGCGTTTGTTAATCGATATCCCAAGTTTTCCTTCCATGAACATCTCTCTACCGTTGGTTACACGATATCCAATCAACTCTCCTGTTAATACCTGCCAGGCAGCCTTCAGTGTGAGATTACATTTCATGGACTTTTGAAAACTGCCAGTAGCTTTACTTCACTTTCAACTTTATTCTTTAATAGGTCAGTACTAAGCAAAGAGAGATCTCCAGGGCTGATGAGAACAGCCTCCTCTGGCTCAGCCAGCGCCTGCTAGTGAATTACCACCCACCTCCTCACAGCTATCTCCATCCAGCCTGGGCCTCTAATGCATTTACCAGCGAGGAGAAGGAATATCGACAGAATCTGCTTTCTAATACATGGTAATGGGGAGGGGGGGGGGGGACTGGTGTGATCCTCCCATGCGCTACGTCCTGCCGATGAAACTCCCCGCAGTCAGGGGAAGAGAAGCGGGTGGCGATGCACATGTATCAGAGGAAGCAGGTGCTAGTCTACAACTGTGTCTAGATCGGCAGAGGGGGTGGTGCAACGACTGGGACGACGAGGAATTGACCAAATACAACTGGGGAGAAAACCGGGGGATAAAAACAGAGCCTGTAGTTCTGAATCCCGATGTAGGGCGTGGGCCCTGGCAGAAAGGAGACAGTCGTGGTGGGAGGCTGTGTGATTTGTGGGACTATAATGGCTCTTGGAGAGCATCAGAGGTGCAGATGGGCTGTGGGAGGAGGAGGGAAAGGGTTTTCCAAAAAGCCCAGCACTAATGGCGGACGTCACTTGTGGAGATGGTGGTGGTGCCGCTCAGCAGTGCACCAGAAAATCCAATTAAGCCCCGGATCCACAGTTACACACACAAATACTAGACTCCCTATTAATGACTTTCCGATGAGAACACATTTGGTTCTGAGCGCATGAGGAGATGGTAAGGAAGGAACCCAGCCAAAATGATAGCAAAATATTAACAAACACGGCCAATATAAAGGTTTGCTTGAGACACAGTCATGTCACTATGAACCATAACGCCATTACAGTTTCACACTCCACTGAGAGTGTCACTCTCCACTCAGATCATAAACCCCACAAAATGATATTCCTGACATTTTTCCATCGGTGACCAACCTGGTGCGATTTCACCCCATTAGTGGCCTGGCATCAGTCTCTGTGAAATCTGAAAGTTTTTGCAGAGAGCTGTGAAAGTGATGGATTAGCTTTCTGGATTTGTATGAAAGTACACAAATTGAAGTGTAGCTTCATCGTGTTGGCACTGGATTTGTATCTCAGGTTAACCCTCAACAACTCATATTTAACCCTAACCCTATCATGTTGGCACTGGATTTGTATCTCAGATTAACCCTCAAGAACTAATATTTAACCATGACCCTCACCTGAACCTAAACCTATATAGGCTATTTCTAAATTCACCCATAAACCCTAACCATAACCACAACCCGAAAATAATCTTAAAGAGCATGGTGCAAGTTGAATTAGTTTTAGGAAGTTACATTGTGGGACGAAAATAAATAAATAAATAAAAATAAAATAAATACAGGCTCCCAGGGCAGAAATATTCCGAAAAAGGTGGGATTCTAAATAAGCGTTCAACACCTGTGACATCACTTGTTGCTGGACGTTTTGCTGGGCCTGACATCACAATAAAGCTAAGAAACAATGAACTCCTGCAGTTTATGTTGGAGTTCACATCACTGTCTCAAGAAGTCAGAACTTGTCAAAACAACCAGCAAAACAAATGCCACGTTTCAGGTGTAGTTTGTTTAGCTGTGTGCCCACTTTCCCCACTCTGGCGCTAATTGCTTTGATAAGTAATGACAAATGGCGTGGTGTTTGCTGAGAACAATTGAGCAGCACACAGCTAAATCGTGCAGAGGAAAATATGTTTTACAGCCAGCAGCCAGCTGGTCTCCGCTCTTCCACATGCCTGTCAAATTCACTCCATGGGATGTTTAGTTTGCAAGAAAATAAATAGTCCGCTTCACGTGTTTCCAACATCAATTTTATATCTCACAAATACCGGCAGGCTGGGGGGGAAAAACCACCTCAATGCAAAATGCAAAATACATTTTAAGTTTAATCCCTCTGCTGCCTCTGCATTTTAGCACTATTCAGCCCTGATGTGCGGAAGGTGATTTGCATTTTGCAAACCAAAAGAGAGCTCAGTGGATGCTCCTGAATTGGGTAGATTGATCGTACATATAGGGATAATGCATTGTTAGGTAAACAAGCACTTTGTCTGATGCCTCGCCAGCACTGCCATTTCATCACACCCAGAGTCAATATATGAGATCCAGCTCCTGCACACTCATTAAAGATGGCCACCAGACGGCTCCTTCCTGGAATGAGGCATTTGCAGCTTGGGTTGTGAAAGTAATGACCATCATTCATACTGCCAGCTTTCATTGCCTGCTGGACTGTTTAGCCACGCATACTTGAGATTTGGAGGAAAGAAAGCAATTGTATTTAATCATCCTGGGGGGGGGGGGATTTTTTGCCTTGAACATCACATGCAAGAGAGAGAGAGAGAGAGAGATCAATGGCTGGTGCAGACAAGCAAAACAGTCTGCTCCGCAGCGCTGTCCATCAGCTCTGACAGGTGAAATACCTGCCGTGCTGTAAGCATTTTGCGGGAGGAGATAGCCTTGCATTCATGATATTATTTTAAAGATAAGACGAAGCGTTATTGATCCGCGTGATGAAATAAGCTTGTTCGCGCAGCAGCAAAAGTAATAGGAGAAAAGAAAAACATAAGCTAAAGATGTAATAAGTAGGATTTGCACTGAGCATAAAATCACCATCATATGTTTATGAAGATTGATAAGATTGTTGTTCAATACCAATGACTCAATAGTTAGTCTGGCTTCCAAAAACTTATTTTACTGCCTGTAGCCTCCTCATGTTTTTTTTACTGCCTGTAGCCTACTGGTGTTTTTTTTACTGCCTGTAGCCTACTGGTGTTTTTTTACTGCCTGTAGCCTACTGGTGTTTTTTACTGCCTGTAGCCTACTGGTGTTTTTTACTGCCTGTAGCCTACTGGTGTTTTTTACTGCCTGTAGCCTACTCGTGTTTTTTACTGCCTGTAGCCTATTGGTGTTTTTTACTGCCTGTAGCCTACTGGTGTTTTTTACTGCCTGTAGCCTACTGGTGTTTTTTACTGCCTATAGCCTACTGGTGTTTTTTACTGCCTGTAGCCTACTCGTGTTTTTTACTGCCTGTAGCCTACTGGTGTTTTTTACTGCCTGTAGCCTACTGGTGTTTTTTACTGCCTATAGCCTACTGGTGTTTTTTACTGCCTATAGCCTACTGGTGTTTTTTACTGCCTGTAGCCTACTCGTGTTTTTTACTGCCTGTAGCCTACTGGTGTTTTTTACTGCCTGTAGCCTACTGGTGTTTTTTACTGCCTATAGCCTACTGGTGTTTTTTACTGCCTGTAGCCTACTCGTGTTTTTTTACTGCCTGTAGTCTACTGGTGTTTTTTACTACCTGTAGCCTACTCGTGTTTTGGAGCTAAACCTCTCCACCCATTGGACTTACAAGACAGATGCACTCGGCAACTTTGGGAGAGAAAAATAAAGGATTCTGGCATTTCTGACCACAAGCAAATTCTATTTGTATAGAGAGGCAAAGTGGAACGTCACTTCCTGCTTCAGCACTGTACCAGAGATTTTCATCCGCCATTTATTTTCCCATCGACATTTCGTAAAATGCTTATATAAAATAGTTGTACTTCGTCGAACCAAACGGTTCAGCTAACGCTATAATCGGGAGAGACCATAGAACATAAAAAAAAACAACGTAAAAAAAACATACGAAAACAAAAACAAAAACAAAATATTTTCTTTAAACCCGATTTTTTTTTTAATGTTTTGGTTCCAGTGAAATGTTATGCGGTCTCTCCTGTTTCAGAATATAGCTGAACCGTTTGGTTTGAACGAGTAAAATTTTTTTTTTTTTTTATATAAATATTTTTTTCCCGATTTTTTAGCCCATTTTTTATCCCCCATTAGTGCTAATTCATTTATTTATCCTGGTTGCTGCTCCACCCTCTGTCGATCTGGGGAGAGCCGAAACTGGCTCCATGCTTCCTCCGAGACATGGGCAGTTAGCCAGCCACTTCTTTTCACCTGACAGGGGAAGCTTCACCGGTAGGACTTAGCACGTGGGAGGTTCACGCTATTCCAACCAGTTCCCCTCCCTCCGAACAGGTGCCCTTAACAACCAGAGGAGGAACCACATTAGCAACCGGGATATTGCATGTTTTGGTGAAGGGGGTTCCTATATGAAGGAAACCCCCGGGAGGCACGGGGAGAACATGCAAACTCCACACAGAAAGGCCCTTTTGACGACCCCACCCGGGCGGTGGGCACTCGAGGACATGCGGACGGGCACGCATTCCTTCAGCGTTCACAGCGTCCCAGGTGGGAATCGAACCCAGGACCTTCGAACTGTGAGGCGACAGCGCTTACCACTGCACCACCGTACCCCCCGAGTAAAACTATTTTTATACGCATTTTACGAAATGTCTATAGGAAAATAAATGGCGGATGAAAATCTCTGGTACAGTGCTGAAGCAGGAAGTAGGCGGTCAGTTTGCCTCTCTGTTGAGTTGCCTGTCCTTGCTCCTACAGTGGTTTCTCCTGTCTGCTCCCACAGCGTCACTGTACTACTGCTGTTAGTTTGTCCCATGCATATACAAATGCACGAATCCCCTCCTGCTCCCTCGAGTACTGAGGCCCTTCAGGCCTTTTTTTATCACTCCTGCTCCTCTATTTTGGATTCCATCGCCCCCTAAAGGACAGAGTCGGCAAAGCTAAGATCTCTCCTTGGCTCAACGATCATACGCGGTCCACGCGAGGAGAAACTGCTGTATTGCCGAGCGAAAGTGAAGAGAAACAAAAGGACAAACTCCAAGTCTCCTACAACATTTTCAAATATCTTTTAGTTAAATGTCAGTCAAGGATGCGAGAGGAAAAATATTCCTTGCGCCATAACCAACCAAATCCATTGGTAACTTTTCAAGATATCCTGCTAACAGACAAACAGACCGACATGGAAGGGGCGAAAATATAGGTAAAAAAGTAATGGAACAGTTGTGGCTTATAAAAGCATAATACGCTGCTTGACAGTATGGGTGGCAAATATGAGGACAGCGCATGGGGCTACTTCTATCAGTTAGCGAGTGATAGTAAATTTGATTCAGTATTTTGTATGCAGGGTTGTAATTTGATTTGAGTGCTTCTTCTCTTCGCCTCTTAACTGGGAACTTGACCTGAGCGGTTGAGCGATGCTCAAGGCCAGCGTGTACACTGACACCACACCACATCACATCACATCACACCACATCACACCACACACTGACACCGCTTTCAATGGAGGAGTAAACAGCAGCTCCTCTGAACACGGTGTTCAGTGCACCTGGTCAAACAGCACCGCAAGCTTGTTTCCATCTTCTGCCTGCATGCAGAAGACTCTTCCTCACTTCACAAAGTTATTTCTCTCTCTCTGCCAATTACCTTTTCCCCCCCTAACATCTTCTGTAATTCTGTGGATTAGTTCTGGATGTCTTGTCTTTGTCTGTTGTGTCTTTCATGTGTAACTCTTGAATGGAGAATGCCATTGGATGCAAAACAAATTTCAGCCTGCTGACAATAAAGTTGTATCGTATCGTATCGTATCGTATCGTATCTACTCCTCTGTACTCCTTATGTTAGGGTTAATACTCCTGTCAGTGCCCCTGACCAAGGTACTGGCAAAAGAACTGGAGTTGGTCCCCGGGCGCTGCACAGTGGCTGCCCACTGCTCCTAGTTCTAGGAAGGTTCCTAGTAGAGGATGGGTCAAATGCAGAGGATGAATTTCCCCAAGGGGATAAATAAAGGATAACTTAACTTAACTTAACTCTGCAGCCCACACAGGCAGCCTTTTTGGCCCTGCTGCGCCTTGCCCAAAATCCCCACCCATCGCAGGTTCGCGCCCCCGTGTTACTTCCGGTTAGGGGTATGTGTCCTGGTCGCTGTACTAGCGCCTCCTCTGGTCGGTCGGGGCGCCTGTTCGGGGCGGAAGGGAACTGGTGGGAAAAGCGTGATCCTCCCACGTGCTACGTCCTGCCGGGGGAGCTTCCCCGCTGTCAGGTGAAAAGAAGCGGCTGGCAACTGCGCATGTGTCGGAGGAAGCATGGTGCTATTAGCTTACCGCTCTCACCAGATCCGCAGAGGGTGGAGCAGCGACCGGGGCAGCAGCGGGAAATTGGCAAAAGTACAATTGGGGAGAAACTGGGGGAGTAATCAGAATATATATATATATATATATACTGTATATGTATATGTGAGGCGTTCTCACAAAGCTCCTGGCGCATCAACAATTCGCTGTCAGACAATCAGAATCTCAAGTGTTCCCCCACCCCAGGGAGCCGCAGTCAGAGAAGTGGTTGACAAAATGTTATTTTACAAAGCTACCTGAGAGTACATACATTTCTTTCAAGAGTCTTTTTCAGCGCTCCCCTCTCCAAAGACTCGATGGTTTTCTTGCGGGAGGATGGGTGGTATCCATCTCGGCTGAGGTCCAGGGGGTTAAGATCACCAATCAAAGTGCAGTGATTGGAAGCCCCCCGGGACGTGAAACACCGAGTGCTACCACAGGGGAACTCTCTCATGTTACGCATGAGAGAGAGAGAGAGAGAGAGAGAGAGAGAGAGAGAGAGAGAGATGCATTTAGAGCATCTCTTCACAGGCCTTGGTGAAACAAGGAGAGGCTGTGAATCTCGCTTCTGAGTGATAGCTAAACCAAATTGGCCCGCCATGTTGCAGGAGTAAAGTCGCATCAAAGTTCCTCCCGGAGCTGACTAGACCGCCCGCAGCTGACTAGACCGCCCGGAGCTGACTAGACCAGAGAAGAGCTGCATTTGAAAATTGTAATGTGTCACTTCTCTCTCTCTCTCTCTGTCTCATCTCTTTCAAGGCGTCCGGCTAAGCTGGACAGATTGGCGCTCAGCTACCTGGATACTGCCTGTGAATTTCAACCCATTGGCAGCCGGAGGAGGGAGGGGGGGGGGGGGGGGGGAGCGTGCCTGGTATTGATTCCCAACTTCCTCTGAGTTTGCTTTGTTGTGGACTGAGGCAAGGAGCATCAAGGGCAAGAAAAAAAAGAAGAAGAAAACGTTTAGTGTTAAGCGTTTCCATGACAACAAGTGCTAGGCCAGTATTTTTTTCTGCTGGCTGTGTATGGGAAAAGGCAGGCTGTCACACATAGGTTACCCCCCCCCCTGCAGTGTCGGGATGATTGTTGTTCAAACAAATCTTTACTGTCTAAGCACACACACATACACACTGAACACGCATACACACACACACAAACATACACACTGAACACACATGCACACACATACACACACATACACACAGGCAAATGTCTGACATTTTGAAACAGCAGAAACATGCATAATATGTGATGTCATTTCTCACTTGAGTACAAGGTAAACAAAAACTAACACTGCACTGTGCGATCATAGTGCTTCATCACATGAGTAATGGAGAGTCATGCACATTTCCATATCTTAATTAAATTCTCTTGAATAGCCCGTTTACAGTACATCATATTGGGAGTAGCCCTCCTAAGATTTGTTTCAATGAAAAGTTATAAATTAAATGAATTATTATCATTATTATTAAATATACCCATCATGATTTATCATGATATCACTGATAACAGAATGATTTTAAAGTCCACGAGTCAATATGCTGAAAGACAGAATGCTTGAAATCTATTCATTCTTTTATTTTTTGGCTGGCTTTAGCCCTCAGGTGAAGCTTTTTAGCCATTCCTTGTAAAGCTGCATGTAATAGTTCAGTATTCCGTGGCAGGAAAGGCAAATTCCTCTGAGAAGTTGCATTTAATGAAAGCACAATCGCTTAAGAGATAAAAACATACCATCATTAATCATGAAAGTACTGGCCCTCACATTCCTTTTCAAATAAAAATGAAATATGCAATATGTGCTATTTTGAAGTGAAAACAGTTGCTTTTGCCGGCGGTAATCAAACGTGGTTTCCTGCTTGTAAGAATGACATCTGATGCTTCAAATAAGGAGGCCTCTGGGGTATGAGACAATCACAAAAAGGGAAGTTAGTTTGTGTTTCAGTCTTGTCTCATTCGTTGGGAGAGGGACAGGGGAGCAGTCGGATGGTTGGTTAATGGTGGTTCATTTGAAAACCTCGCCGCCTTTCCAACGTTAAACGCAAATAAAACAACTTTGGTTATGTTCAGGCAAGTAAAACAGCTTTGGTTATGTTTAGGCAAGTAAAATAGCTTTGGTTATGTTCAGGAAAGTAAAACATCTTGGTTAAGGTTAGGGTATGATTTGGGTTAGGATTAAAGGAAGGCGTTGCTGATTTTCAAGCCGCTTGTATCATTTTAATCTCTGCAACCAGGCTGCTTTGGAAGCACAGAGGAATGCGCTTTCTGTGCTATACAGCCTGCTTTATTTTGCCAGGGTTTGCCGTTTGTTTCTCCCAGGAGCCTCTGAACTCACTGGGAGCAGTTCTGAGGAAAACATCAATTACATCCACTGCTATTGATTGAGGATAGATATGAGCGTTGAGCGGAATAGGCTTAGCTGACGAATACGAGTCTAATCAGGCACATGAGCGCGAGGTAAACAACAAACAATACATTGTGGGATATGAGTGATGAAGTCGTCTCTCACATGATGATGAGTGGAGATTCATGGGCGTTTGCGTCACTTTGCATTATAATTAAATGGCACAGATCATCATACGGAAGTATTGAGAGATGTCGGATTGAGGATTAAGGATTTAAGGGATTAAAGTAGAGTGATATGGGTTTATGTTGATTGATTGTGGGTTGATGTTCAATATCTTTGAATTAGACTTTTTGCATAATAAACAATAAAGTTGTTTTCAGAGTCGCTATTCTTGTGAGGGTGGGAAAGCCTCTCTGGCAACATTTAGACCATAATGTGAGGGTAGAATTTAAGGCATTCCCATACTATTGTTATTCTGCAATATGTAATCAAACCAACTGCATCGTATCCGTTATATGAGAGGTGGATGATACTGGCTGGAATAAAAGGCCAGTATCAGCCTGTTTCAGCAAACTGATAGCAGTCTAAGCCTATATGAGAATGAAATGGCGCGGAAGATAATGGAGGATGATCGGCAGCCGTACAGAGAAACAGGCTGAGGTGCAATTTAACCCGCGACAATTACCAGCCCACTCGCGCTGAAATGAGATAGATTGGAGCCGTGCGGGAAGCTGCGCCCAACTCAACTTGCCATCATACCTAAGGAGATTAGGCTCTCGCTTTCACCTCGGCAAATTCACTAGATGTTATTTGAAGACGTGTCAGGACCAGTGGCGCCGCAGAACGCCACGCTGCAACAGAGGATATTATCATTTTGTCAGCGTGCAGAAGCACTCATCTCCTGCAAGCCGTCATCTCACCACAGACGAGTCATGTAAAGCTGATACCAGCTCAAGTGATAGTCCCCCTACGAGGCCTGACAAGTTACTTTGGCTATAATTACTTGCCCTGCTCAGGTATTCCGTCGACATTTGTCACCCGTATTACCCAGAGAGATTAATTTGTCATAGTTCTGTTGAATATTTCTCCTCCTTGCTGTAACTGAACTAAACCTCCCAGCTCAGCAGACTGTGGCTCCGTGGGCTTTTCCTCACCCGCAGAGTGGACCACCTCTGGGCCCCGAGTGGTCCCTGCACCCTGAGATAACGTCATTTAGCAGGACCCATGAGCCTGCATGGCCACTGCACTCGTGTTGGGTCCTGACACCAGGCAGACAGATTTCGCTTTCTAACCTGCTTAAACTATGGGCCATTCCCGCCTCCATTAAGGGAATGGTTTACTAATGAAGCCTCTTCCCCGGGAGGAAGTGATTTATACGAGTGGCCATTCCGGATTGCATCAGCCCGCAACGCTCCACCTGCAAAATGGGACACACACGGGAATACAAAGAGAGCAGAGCGCTAGCATTCTAATCACCATCCTACACCAGTATTGTCTTGGAAAGGCAAAGCACCTGTAGTTAACACAACAAGCACCTGTAGTTAACACAACAGGCACCTGTAGTTAACACAACAAACAAGCACCTGTAGTTAACACAACAGGCACCTGTAGTTAACACAACAAGCACCTGTAGTTAACACAACAAGCACCTGTAGTTAACACAACAAGCACCTGTAGTTAACACAACAAGCACCTGTAGTTAACACAACAAGCACCTGTAGTTAATACAACAGGCACCTGTAGTTAACACAACAAGCACCTGTAGTTAACACAACAAACAAGCACCTGTAGTTAACACAACAGGCACCTGTAGTTAACACAACAGGCACCTGTAGTTAACACAACAAGCACCTGTAGTTAACACAACAAGCACCTGTAGTTAACACAACAAGCACCTGTAGTTAACACAACAAGCACCTGTAGTTAACACAACAAGCACCTGTAGTTAATACAACAAGCATCTGTAGTTAACACAACAGGCACCTGTAGTTAACACAACAGGCACCTGTAGTTAACACAACAGGCACCTGTAGTTAACACAACAAGCACCTGTAGTTAACACAACAAGCACCTGTAGTTAACACAACAAGCACCTGTAGTTAACACAACAAGCACCTGTAGTTAATACAACAAGCACCTGTAGTTAACACAACAAGCACCTGTAGTTAACACAACAAGCACCTGTAGTTAATACAACAAGCACCTGTAGTTAACACAACAAGCACCTGTAGTTAACACAACAAGCACCTGTAGTTAACACAACAAGCACCTGTAGTTAACACAACAAGCACCTGTAGTTAATACAACAAGCACCTGTAGTTAACACAACAAGCACCTGTAGTTAATACAACAAGCACCTGTAGTTAACACAACAAGCATCTGTAGTTAACACAACAAGCACCTGTAGTTAATACAACAAGCACCTGTAGTTAACACAACAAGCACCTGTAGTTAACACAACAAGCACCTGTAGTTAATACAACAAGCACCTGTAGTTAACACAACAAGCACCTGTAGTTAATACAACAAGCATCTGTAGTTAACACAACAGGCACCTGTAGTTAACACAACAGGCACCTGTAGTTAACACAACAAGCATCTGTAGTTAACACAACAAGCACCTGTAGTTAATACAACAGGCACCTGTAGTTAACACAACAAGCACCTGTAGTTAACACAACAGGCACCTGTAGTTAACACAACAGGCACCTGTAGTTAACACAACAAGCCCCTGTAGTTAATACAACAAGCACCTGTAGTTAACACAACAAGCACCTGTAGTTAACACAACAAGCACCTGTAGTTAACACAACAAGCACCTGTAGTTAACACAACAAGCACCTGTAGTTAATACAACAGGCACCTGTAGTTAACACAACAAGCACCTGTAGTTAACACAACAAACAAGCACCTGTAGTTAACACAACAGGCACCTGTAGTTAACACAACAAGCACCTGTAGTTAACACAACAAGCACCTGTAGTTAATACAACAGGCACCTGTAGTTAACACAACAAGCATCTGTAGTTAACACAACAAGCACCTGTAGTTAATACAACAGGCACCTGTAGTTAACACAACAAGCACCTGTAGTTACCACAACAGGCACCTGTAGTTAACACAACAGGCACCTGTAGTTAACACAACAAGCACCTGTAGTTAATACAACAAGCACCTGTAGTTAACACAACAGGCACCTGTAGTTAACACAACAAGCACCTGTAGTTAACACAACAAGCACCTGTAGTTAACACAACAGGCACCTGTAGTTAACACAACAAGCACCTGTAGTTAACACAACAAACAAGCACCTGTAGTTAACACAACAGGCACCTGTAGTTAACACAACAGGCACCTGTAGTTAACACAACAAGCACCTGTAGTTAACACAACAAGCACCTGTAGTTAACACAACAAGCACCTGTAGTTAACACAACAAGCACCTGTAGTTAACACAACAAGCACCTGTAGTTAATACAACAGGCACCTGTAGTTAACACAACAAGCATCTGTAGTTAACACAACAAACAAGCACCTGTAGTTAACACAACAGGCACCTGTAGTTAACACAACAAGCACCTGTAGTTAACACAACAAGCACCTGTAGTTAATACAACAGGCACCTGTAGTTAACACAACAAGCACCTGTAGTTAACACAACAAACAAGCACCTGTAGTTAACACAACAGGCACCTGTAGTTAACACAACAGGCACCTGTAGTTAACACAACAAGCACCTGTAGTTAACACAACAAGCACCTGTAGTTAACACAACAAGCACCTGTAGTTAACACAACAAGCACCTGTAGTTAATACAACAGGCACCTGTAGTTAACACAACAAGCATCTGTAGTAAACACAACAAGCACCTGTAGTTAATACAACAGGCACCTGTAGTTAACACAACAAGCACCTGTAGTTAACACAACAGGCACCTGTAGTTAACACAACAGGCACCTGTAGTTAACACAACAAGCACATGTAGTTAATACAACAAGCACCTGTAGTTAACACAACAGGCACCTGTAGTTAACACAACAAGCACCTGTAGTTAACACAACAAGCACCTGTAGTTAACACAACAGGCACCTGTAGTTAATACAACAGGCACCTGTAGTTAACACAACAAGCATCTGTAGTTAACACAACAAGCACCTGTAGTTAACACAACAGGCACCTGTAGTTAATACAACAGGCACCTGTAGTTAACACAACAAGCACCTGTAGTTAACACAACAAGCACCTGTAGTTAACACAACAAGCACCTGTAGTTAATACAACAGGCACCTGTAGTTAACACAACAAGCATCTGTAGTTAACACAACAAGCACCTGTAGTTAATACAACAGGCACCTGTAGTTAACACAACAAGCACCTGTAGTTAACACAACAGGCACCTGTAGTTAACACAACAGGCACCTGTAGTTAACACAACAAGCACCTGTAGTTAATACAACAAGCACCTGTAGTTAACACAACAGGCACCTGTAGTTAACACAACAAGCACCTGTAGTTAACACAACAAGCACCTGTAGTTAACACAACAGGCACCTGTAGTTAACACAACAAGCACCTGTAGTTAACACAACAAACAAGCACCTGTAGTTAACACAACAGGCACCTGTAGTTAACACAACAGGCACCTGTAGTTAACACAACAAGCACCTGTAGTTAACACAACAAGCACCTGTAGTTAACACAACAAGCACCTGTAGTTAACACAACAAGCACCTGTAGTTAACACAACAAGCACCTGTAGTTAATACAACAGGCACCTGTAGTTAACACAACAAGCATCTGTAGTTAACACAACAAGCACCTGTAGTTAATACAACAGGCACCTGTAGTTAACACAACAAGCACCTGTAGTTAACACAACAGGCACCTGTAGTTAACACAACAGGCACCTGTAGTTAACACAACAAGCACCTGTAGTTAATACAACAAGCACCTGTAGTTAATACAACAGGCACCTGTAGTTAACACAACAAGCACCTGTAGTTAACACAACAGGCACCTGTAGTTAACACAACAAGCACCTGTAGTTAATACAACAGGCACCTGTAGTTAACACAACAGGCACCTGTAGTTAACACAACAAGCACCTGTAGTTAACACAACAGGCACCTGTAGTTAACACAACAGGCACCTGTAGTTAACACAACAAGCACCTGTAGTTAACACAACAGGCACCTGTAGTTAACACAACAGGCACCTGTAGTTAACACAACAAACACCTGTAGTTAATACAACAGGCACCTGTAGTTAATACAACAAGCACCTGTAGTTAATACAACAGGCACCTGTAGTTAACACAACAAGCACCTGTAGTTAACACAACAGGCACCTGTAGTTAACACAACAAGCACCTGTAGTTAATACAACAGGCACCTGTAGTTAACACAACAGGCACCTGTAGTTAACACAACAAGCACCTGTAGTTAACACAACAGGCACCTGTAGTTAACACAACAGGCACCTGTAGTTAACACAACAAGCACCTGTAGTTAACACAACAGGCACCTGTAGTTAACACAACAGGCACCTGTAGTTAATACAACAGGCACCTGTAGTTAACACAACAGGCACCTGTAGTTAATACAACAGGCACCTGTAGTTAACACAACAAGCACATGTAGTTAACACAACAAGCACCTGTAGTTAACACAACAGGCACCTGTAGTTAATACAACAAGCACCTGTAGTTAACACAACAGGCACCTGTAGTTAACACAACAGGCACCTGTAGTTAACACAACAAGCACCTGTAGTTAACACAACAGGCACCTGTAGTTAACACAACAGGCACCTGTAGTTAACACAACAGGCACCTGTAGTTAACACAACAGGCACCTGTAGTTAACACAACAGGCACCTGTAGTTAACACAACAGGCTGTATCTGGAGACTGCCAGCCAGGCTGTGTTCTATTGCATCTTTTGATATATCCTGTTTCTGCAGAACTTATTTACTAAGCCTTTGCTTCATAGTTTGCTTGAAGTCTAAAAGCCACACACATCTCAATGACGATCACATGAGACTTACTTCAATCACAGTGGATATAAAGGGATTCATTCGGCGGAAAGAATCATTAGATCTTTATAATCAGTTTCGCTTTTTGTATAGAAGCGACCGGGCTCCAGAACAAACCCACAGCACATCCATCTGTAGTGTAGTGTAGTGTGTGGTAGTACTCCACAACAATGTAAGCCATCACACAAGCCACAAGAGCCCATTTCCACTGCCTCGCGTTCCCTTGGGCTCGAGTCATGCCCAACTCAGCTCTGTTTGCCTCCATTTTGCCTTAACATATGGCAGAGCAGCGGCTGGGGAGGATCGTGCGTTGCACAGGGGAGAGCTTTGACAGTCGCACGGCTCCGTTGGCTCTGGGGGGGGGGGGGGGGTTCATCTGCTGGCAATGATACAGAGAAGGATCAGAGAAAGTATCTCCAGGGAGCAGCCCCGTGTCTTGGGGAAAAGCTGTTTTCTCCAGTCTTAATCTACTGATCTATGACTTAAACTCCATAAGGCCAAAAGGCTGCAAGAACATACAGGTCATTTAGAGGTGCGAGACATCATCTTAACGGCCTTGAGAATGTTGCGCGGCTGGCTGGCTTTTATGACGTTATCCACGAGCTTCCGAGACCCTCGATGTCTTGACCCACCGGAGTCACGCAGGAAATGAGGAGAAACCTCAGGCCCCTGGAGAAGTACAAAATCGCTGCCACCTGAAACACCTCCATGGATTATGGTTTCATCAAAAAGGTGTAAGAGGATATACCCCCCCCCCCCTCCTCCTCCCCCCGAACCCTTGGAGAGCCTTGATGAGGCGGGGAGAAAAACAGTGAGAAGTACTTGCGTGAAGAGGCTCCAGAGGAGCCCATCAAAGCCCCCGCAAGAAACCCCTTCGACGCGGCAAGACTTGACCTGCGAAAACCTCTTCGCTCCGATTCATCAGTGACCTTTGGTCCGCGTGCTTGAAGCCTGGCAGAGAGAGAGAGAGGCCAGGCAGAGAGAGAGAGAGGCCAGGCAGAGAGAGAGAGGCCAGGGAGAGAGAGAGAGAGAGAGAGAGAGAGAGGCCAGGCAGAGAGAGAGAGAGAGAGGCCAGGCAGAGAGAGAGAGATGCCAGGCAGAGAGAGAGAGAGAGAGAGAGAGGCCAGGCAGAGAGAGAGAGAGAGAGAGAGAGGACAGGCAGAGAGAGAGAGGCCAGGCAGAGAGAGAGAGAGAGAGAGGCCAGGCAGAGAGAGAGAGGCCAGGCAGAGAGAGAGAGGCCAGGTAGAGAGAGAGAGAGCAGGCAGAGAGAGAGAGGCCAGGCAGAGAGAGAGAGGCCAGGCAGAGAGAGAGAGAGGCCAGACAGACAGAGAGAGGCCAGACAGACAGAGAGAGAGGCCAGGCAGAGAGAGATTGAGGCCAGACAGAGAGAGAGAGGCCAGACAGACAGAGAGAGGCCAGGCAGAGAGAGAGAGAGGCCAGGCAGAGAGAGAGAGGCCAGGCAGAGAGAGAGAGAGGCCAGACAGACAGAGAGAGAGAGGCCAGACAGACAGAGAGAGAGGCCAGGCAGAGAGAGAGAGGCCAGACAGACAGAGAGAGAGGCCAGGCAGAGAGAGAGAGAGGCCAGACAGAGAGAGAGAGACCAGGCAGAGAGAGAGAGGCCAGACAGAGAGAGAGAGGCCAGGCAGAGACAGAGAGAGGCCAGGCAGAGAGAGAGAGGCCAGACAGACAGAGAGAGAGGCCAGGCAGAGAGAGAGAGGCCAGACAGAGAGAGAGAGGCCAGGCAGAGAGAGAGAGGCCAGACAGAGAGAGAGAGGCCAGACAGACAGAGAGAGAGGCCAGGCAGAGAGAGAGAGGCCAGACAGAGAGAGAGAGAGGCCAGGCAGAGACAGAGAGCGGCCAGGCAGAGAGAGAGAGAGGCCAGGCAGAGAGAGAGAGAGGCCAGACAGAGAGAGAGAGGCCAGGCAGGCAGAGAGAGAGAGAGGCCAGGCAGAGAGAGAGAGGCCAGGCAGAGAGAGAGAGGCCAGGCAGAGAGAGAGAGGCCAGACAGAGAGAGAGAGGCCAGACAGAGAGAGAGAGGCCAGACAGAGAGAGAGAGGCCAGACAGAGAGAGAGAGAGGCCAGGCAGAGACAGAGAGAGGCCAGGCAGAGGCATGGAGTCTATTGTCCATACTTTATTTTCTGGTCAGTTGGCATTTGCTCTCTGATTACCTCATTAATGGTATTCCACGAGTGCTGTGCAGCCACTGGGTGTAGAAGAATAGCCACTAGCACACTGGGCCTGATGGAGTGTGTCCGGCCACAAAGAATAGCTACTAGCACCGCTGTGCATGACAGACATTGAAAGGCATTAGGACCCTGTTAATGAACTACAAATGATGTTGATGACTGTAATTAGGCCCATGTGACACTTACACATTTGCCCGCAGAGAGGAACAAGCAAATGATCCATTGTGCCTCGGCGAAAATGGTTTTCTGACAAGGGGACTGACTATAGTCTATATATATATATATACGGTATATATATAGACTATCCACCTTATTTTTGAATGCCCCACTGTAAAAAAAGAATCATGGGTACAAGGTCCGGTTTAACGTGACTCATTGTTGCCGCTTGCCATTTCCTTTGTTATACTCTGGCTGCAGACCCGAATTATAAACCGGAAGCTGGAGTCCGTTATAAAAGTTATAAATATAGTCACGTTATAAACAACTAACCAACGCTGGAGGTCCGTATGGAAACTCGAAATGTGTGTTACTCGAAATGGTTAAAAGTTAAATCAATTTGGTGGCGTTTTACTGCCATGTAACATAGCTAGCTAGCCGCTAACATTAGCCACCACAGTTAGTAGCCGACTACCCACAATGCATTACGTTATCCCAGCACCCGAACGACACGGCTGTAGAGCAGAATGGCTCTGCTGTAAAAGGGTAAAATCCTCCGACGTTTTTTTTGTCGGGGGCTGGGGGGTTATCTAAATTGGTTACACCGGAAATAGAACCCATCGTTAACGTAAGGCAAAATGGCCGCCAAAAATAAGGTGGATAGACTGACTATATTGGTTGTGCTGGTTTCTAGGAATGATCTCCTAGCTCTGTTGATGTGACCCCTCCACCACCATTCCAATGCACACAGCAAAGATACAAGACCTCATTACTTCTAACGAGATATCAATTGAGAACCGAGACTCTTAAGTCAGTGAACTGACAGAGTTGTGCGTCTCTGAAGTAATCTGCCTCAAAGGAAACATTAAGTAATTGTCAATTCAAAATAGGACTAGAAGTGCTTCGCTGTCTTTAACGACGCAATTCTCCGCTTTTCAATTGGGCGGCGCCCACTTTACGACCAAGGAAAATCGTCTGCAAACACGCTTCGTTGCATTGTTCTGCGCCATCAAAGCCCCACAGAATAGATTTAACTTGAACTGAACATAATAGCATGGATCCACATGTCATCGGATATTGTGGAGCCGCGCGGCGAGAACGCAGACGTCTTCTCGAAAACACCAGAGCTGCTCTCTCGCAGTGTGTGGGCTTAATTACTGATTGCAATTTGACCTCTGCGCCGCCTTTTGG
Source organism: Poromitra crassiceps (assembly GCF_964638095.1). Lineage (NCBI taxonomy): Eukaryota > Metazoa > Chordata > Actinopteri > Beryciformes > Melamphaidae > Poromitra > Poromitra crassiceps. The sequence continues at coordinate 20,860,661 of NC_139643.1, read as the reverse complement.
TTGCAGAATGTGCTCTGCCAGGAGCGGAACTCAAGGTCGTCCGAGAAGATGCAGTCGATTTTTTCTTTGACACCTCAATGAGGAGCGGAAATAGAGATATCCCTCTGTAAATCCTTCAACGATGGTTACTCCCCCTCTCCAAAGTACAGTTCATCTGCTTCTCTCGGCCCACTGGCCGCTGTCTGCTACAGTATATTAGAACTGCTTGATCACCAGCACAGGTGCTTCAGAACCAGAATGAAAATCCACTTTTATTAGACAGGGATGTTAAACTGACAGCTGTGGGTTGATATCATTCATAATGAGCATGTAATGGAGAAAAACATGTTGTACGCCATACGAGCATGTTATGGTATCTACCTGTGAAGGTTAGACAGATCTATTGGTTTGCCAATATATCCAGACTGTATTGGCTTTTTGTTAAAAATCATAATATGAGCCATTTTGATCTGATTCCACACAAGTATAACGTATTATTATTGTTACTATTATTACTATTATTATTACTATTACTATTATTATTATTATTATTATTATTATTATTATTATTAATATTAATATTATGTATTAGTAGTAGTAGTAGTAGTAGTAGTAGTTGGCTAGTAGCAATATTAGTAGTAGTAGAACTCATAGTACTACAGTAGTACTAGCAACAGTAGTAGCAATACCCTCTGTTTCAATGGCGAGTTTGTCCCATTGTCTAAGTGCTGTTCCAGAGACTTTTCTTTTGTCTTTTATCAATCCAGAAATATCAGCATGGACAAGGGATGTTAATGATTTGATTAACCAATTGTTAAGAACATAATAACAAAACAAAAAAAGAACAAACATTAACTGATTAATCAGTAATGCAGGCTATGTGCTATTTCCCCCCCCCCATTTTCTGCTGAAATGATTTAGCACCACAGTGCAGTGTAGAGCATTGATCTTAGGCCAGAGACAGCACCCAACACAATGACCCCTCTCTCTCTCTCTCCGCCTCTCTGCTCTGGAACAGTCCATTATTACTGGCCGTTGCATAATTACGCGGGCAAGTCCAAGTTCCTCCCGCCTGTGCGCACTTATCCGGCAGACAGTGCTGTCGAAGAGGGCTTATCATGCACAGTGTAGTGTTGTGCCTGGGAGGCAATGATGTGTCTAAAAGCAACACTGATTGGAATCCGATTTCAAAAGCAGGCAGCAGCGTGGGAGCACGGTAAGATAACACCAACACGCGTACAGAGGGGGGGGGGGGGGGGGGAAGAAAGAAAGGGCTGGAGGATTAAAAGAATCAGCTCCATTATGATCAAATATATGGAATGGGATAAGATCAAATGAGAGTGCGAGAAGAGGGAGGGAGAAGCTCGTATTTCTTGCGAGGACTTTTTGACAGCATGCGTGTTCGGCTCTTAGAGGGTAGAGTAATAAATCAGAAGTCGCCCTAGCAAGCCCCTCGATATCAGTAGACGTTTCTACATGGACAACTTTGCGTTGATGGGGGAAGCAACCATGGCGCCGAGCTGGGAGACTCGTGATGGGATGGTGTGGCCGACGTGGTTGGTAGATGACTGATAGCATGGGCTCCCTCAAGCACTCAAGTTACACCTCACCGGGCGGTGTTTGCTGCTTCTGCACAGCTCAATGTGGCATGCCTGGAGGCGGTGGTGGTGCACTCTCGACAAAGTTCAACTTTCTCGAAATAGGAGTGAATGTGTGTGTGTGTGTGTGTGTGTGTGTGTGTGTGTGTGTGTGTACTCGCTGCTGCTTCGTATTGTTTGCCGTTTGCTCTACACAAACAAAGGCAATAAACGAGAAGGGATGAAAAATAAATGTTTTTACCAGTAGGTAACCACCAATCACGTGATAGTTTAGGCCAATCTCTACGGTCACACAGTGGCACCTGGTGAATTAAGCTTAATTTATACTTATTAGAAAGTGTCGCTCAGCCCATGGTCGCAGACGAAAAAGAAAGTGTCGCTCATGGTGTTGTATTTATACTTCAATGAATGTTCGCCTCGTTCAACAGTCACGTGACAGCCGAATGCTATAGCGCTGCAGACAGCCACAGCAAGAGAGGGAATGGAACGCAGTCAATGCACAGGGAAACCACCTCGGAGGCCAGATGTAACGTACTTGACTGCAGCCGCATATAAATGACACACAACTCACCTCCTCTCGCGCTGGGAAATTGGTCACGACGTTCTTTGTGATTTTGAAAATAGCGGGGACACGTTCATTCATTTCAATCGAGCGAAAACTAGCGGGTGGACCGCAACCAAAACAAGGAAGTCAAGCACGTGCCGTCTATAAAGGCAATCAGACTTGCGCGATACTATGACGTAGTCAGCGACACGAAACATTTCACCAGGTAGCAGACACTGCTCGCCGACACTTGAAAGTGTCGACTCAAGTCCTCATTTCTGTCGGCGACCGTTTCAAAAGTGTCGGCAGACGAAGTATAAATTGGGCTTTAGACTAGTTTAGCCACAGACCTTGTTCACACTGTGAAATCTGCACCCCGCCCCCCCCCCCAATATACCCATTGGTTAATTTGAACCTGCTAACATGAGTTCCTGCAGCATGTATACCATGGTGCATAGGTAGGTAGGTACTTTATCCCCGTGGAAATGAGTTTTCGGTATAAAACATTGTTGGCGGCGAAATCAAGCACAACACATGGAACAAACATATAACATCAACAGATCACAGATCTGATGATATAAATGAGAAAATCAAAACACGGTGCTCTATAGCAGCTGCTGGTCACAACAGTATATCAAATAAATAAAGAGTAGTGCACTGGCTTAGACCCGCTAGGCAGAGTTAAACTAAGTACACTAACTAAAATATGAGGGTTTGACCTTATCGTTCAGGGATTTAATGACCTGAGGTGTGAATGATTGTTTATACCTGTTTTTTGAAAAGGCTGGCTGCCGGAACCTACGCCCAGAAGGTAGCAGGTGGAAGGCTGTCCACAGAGGGTGCTTCAGTGGCTCAGAGATGATATTCTCTGCTTTTTATTTAGAGACCCTGGATCTGTAGATGTCTTCTAGACTGGTCAGTTTACAGTTTCGCTCAGGTTTATTTTTCTGTGTTTCTGTTGTGTTACCAAACCAACAGATAAAAGCAAAAGTTGGTGTTAAGGTGTATGTAAGCACCTGCAAAAACAAACACAAAATGAACAAAACAGTTCCTATGGTGCTTTGCATTAGATGCCATCAAATGAGTCACTTTCTAGTGGGGTCTGGAGACTCCCAACGGTCCTGAGGGGATATTATTTCTTAGTTGTCCCCCAGGGGGATCAGTCTCGTTCCGTTCATTTGGTAGTTAATCACACTGTAACATTGACTTTGGACTGACCCAATGGTGGAACTAGATCACTGGTGGGGGACAACATGTTTACTATTTGCTTGTTTCATTTAGCCTACTCAAGGTCATTAGCCTCTGAGGCTTATAGCCTAGTCAAGGTCATTAGCCTTTGGGGCTCTGGCTGCAGCTGTAGTGTTTAGAGTGTTTTTGCCGGGCAGGGAGGTGGCGTCTCTCCCCGGACTAGGTCTGAGGATCATAAACCGGATAATCCTCTGAAGTTGGCCGTTATTTTCATGTCCTGAAGTAACTAGTAAGATTAGATTAAGGTTAGATTACTAGTTACTTAGTAACTAGTTACTCCCAACACGGCTCGTGATCCCAAACAGGAATGTATGAGAGTGACATGAAAAAATGAGAAGCCCTGCTCCAAACCATGACCATCGTGTGTCTCATGTTCTATCAGAATCATAGGACCTCATCTCACCTTTCAGTGAGAAACATCCACGCTTTGACTCCTCTGCAGTTGGAGTGCATTGGAGATTTATGTGAAGGCTTGGCGGCACAGTTATGTACAACTACTGCCCCCTGCAGCATTTAATTGAAATGTCATCCATGCATATTCTATGATAGAACTATTCAAGATGGGGAAAGGGGGGGGGGGGGGGGGGGGTAGTAAAGCACACATGCATAATGCGACAAATTGATTAGCATTATGCTCAAATAATTTACACGCCATACTAGAAAGTCTAATGTCAGTATTTGGTATTTGCAACCCTTTGGAAAGGCAACAATTTCTGATTTGAGAAGATGGAAAGGAGTGCGTGAGGTGCAGGATGAGCAGGTGTCCATATGATACATTGGTAGGAAAGCACCCCAGAGAGCCAATTTAGCATTTGTTATTTAATAGTGTGGAGATTCTAAAATTGAATACCTATGGGAATATTTTCTTGAACAGCTTGAATTTGAATCATATAACATTGCGATGAGATATTTTCCAGGCATGGCTATCTAAACGTATTCCGACCATGAAATGGTTTCCCTCGAGGTATGCCTCCTTCTGAGTCTCATGAGAGAAGTTGGAGTATTAAGCCCCGCCCACACATGATCGGCGCTGAAACAGCTCTACGCCGGCTGTGCCGTTGTTCTCTATGGGCAGAGCGCTGCCTCCCAACTATGTGGCAGCGCTACCCTTGGCGTCGCGCACCGCTCGAATTTGCCACCGTGCGCTGAGGTCAAAGTTCAAATGATTTAAACATTGACCGACGTACCGGCGCCGACCTTTCTCCGCTCTACCTCGCGGAGAGTGAAGACGTGGCTTATCATGTGAAGGCAGCTTTAGGCGGCGTTCACACCCAATGCGTTTTTTTTTCCCATTAGAGCGCTATGGAAATCATGTCGAGAGCGCTTCCATTGTGCACAAAACACAGCGCACGGAGCGTTTTTTTTTTTTTGCGCTTCGTTTTGTTTTCCCCTGCAGTCGCGCGCACTAGAGTTGACGACACAATGACCAACGGAAACGGTAGCCAGCTGGTTTTGTCTGTTTGATGTTGTTCACTGTCAACATGAAAGCCAGATTATTGCCAATTCTGGCAGCAGCGGAGGTTGAGGATCCCTCTGGGAGGAGAAAATGCAGGAGGAGTGAAAAGACGAGCAGGGCGCTTTTCCTCCAAATGTTCAACTTTTTCCATCTTAAAAACGCCCAGAGCGCTCCTCCAAAAACAACAGACGCCACCAGCGCTAAACGCCAGGTGTGTTCATTAAACAAGGAGCACGTTTAGCGCGTCCTTACATAGAGAATGAATTGCAGAAAGGTGCTGGAAGCTCCAAAAACGCTTTTGGTGTGTACCGGGGGGGGGGAACAAACTCCACTGAAGGAGTTAAACAGCTATTGCAGCGTCATCACAATGCAAACAAAGTCAAACAATGCTGGCACGGAAATAATAATAATAAAGTCAAGAGAGCGCTAGGTTTGAATTGCAATGGCCATTTTGGTCTTGATGTGCTTTTAGCCACCTGAGTCAGCATTTTGTCACAGTGCATTTGGTTACGGACTCAGTTGGATTGATCTCGCCTCTAATCTCATTTAAATGCTGTGGGAGGAGAGAGCGGGCCCCGTGGCGCTGCATGCTATCATGGCCAGAGTGCAAAAAAGTTGATATTCAGCTGCAACTAAAGGGACAAAGATAGAACAGTGGCATTAATATTTCATGAGGAAATGCTGTTTTCCTTTGATAAATAAAAAGCCTTTTCAGTGGCATTTGATTTGTGTGTTTTTTAAAGGGATACGCCACTTTTTCGGGAGTTTAGCTCATTTGCCATATCCCCCCCCCCCCCCCCCCCCCCCCCCACACACACACACATAACCAAGGTACACCATGCCTCTACCGTCACTGTCCGAGCAGTATACAGTGAGCGACAGTCGTGAAGTTAGTAAGTATCGCCTTAGAATGGAGGCCAATGGTACACCCGTTCAAAATAACCAAAAACACAGATCTAATAGCACCAAAATACATGTTGTGCTTCAGGTACTCACCACAAGATGAAATATGAATCCATAGTTACGTGAAACGTAAATCCCCACAAGTTACTTCCTTGTTTGCCTGTAAAGAGCACTTCCGCTGTACACAGTGCATGCGCTGTATGTCGCGCATGCCTGCCGGCCATGTTTAGGAAGTAATTACGGCTATGTATTTACCTAAAAAAAAAACATTTCTCCGCATTTGGATTAATATTTCATCTCGTGGTGATCTGTGTTTTTGGTTATTTTGAACGGGTGTACCATTGGCCTCCATTCTTAGGCGATACATCCTAACTTTATGACTGTAGCTCACTGTATACTGCTCGGACAGTGACGGTAAAGGCATGGTGTACCTTGGTTATGTGGGGGGGGGTATGGCAAATGAGCTAAACTCCCGAAAAAGTGACGTATCCCTTAATCTGTGGGGGATAAAAAGATGTCTTATGTATCTCAATTAGTGTGTTGAATATACTGTATTATTTATGTTCCTAGAAGACCAAGAAGAATGTCCTTGGAGCATGAGTTCACATAATAAATTGATGATTGATTCAACTCTGCCAGGGTCCCACAGACGCAGGACAGAGAGGTTTGTATTTGTGCCTGAGCTTTCCCCATCACCCAATCCAGTCTGTCCCTCTGTCCCCATCACCCAATCCAGTCTGTCCCTCTGTCCCCATCACCCAATCCAGTCTGTCCCTCTGTCCCCATCACCCAATCCAGTCTGTCCCTCTGTCCCCATCACCCAATCCAGTCTGTCCCTCTGTCCCCATCACCCAATCCAGTCTGCCCCTCTGTCCCCATCACCCAATCCAGTCTGTCCCTATCACCCAATCCAGTCTGTCCCTCTGTCCCCATCACCCAATCCAGTCTGCCCCTCTGTCCCCATCACCCAAACCAGTCTGTCCCTCTGTCCCCATCACCCAATCCAGTCTGTCCCTCTGTCCCCATCACCCAATCCAGTCTGTCCCTCTGTCCCCATCACCCAATCCAGTCTGTCCCTCTGTCCCCCATCACCCAATCCAGTCTGTCCCTCTGTCCCCATCACCCAATCCAGTCTGTCCCTCTGTCCCCATCACCCAATCCAGTCTGTCCCTCTGTCCCCATCACCCAATCCAGTCTGTCGCTCTGTCCCCATCACCCAATCCAGTCTGTCCCTCTGTCCCCATCACCCAATCCAGTCTGTCGCTCTGTCCCCATCACCCAATCCAGTCTGTCCCTCTGTCCCCATCACCCAATCCAGTCTGTCCCTCTGTCCCCATCACCCAATCCAGTCTGTCCCTCTGTCCCCATCACCCAATCCAGTCTGTCCCTCTGTCCCCATCACCCAATCCAGTCTGTCCCTCTGTCCCCATCACCCAATCCAGTCTGTCCCTCTGTCCCCATCACCCAATCCAGTCTGTCCCTCTGTCCCCATCACCCAATCCAGTCTGCCCCTCTGTCCCCATCACCCAATCCAGTCTGTCCCTCTGTCCCCATCACCCAATCCAGTCTGTCCCTCTGTCCCCATCACCCAATCCAGTCTGCCCCTCTGTCCCCATCACCCAATCCAGTCTGTCCCTCTGTCCCCATCACCCAATCCAGTCTGTCCCTCTGTCCCCATCACCCAATCCAGTCTGTCCCTCTGTCCCCATCACCCAATCCAGTCTGTCCCTCTGTCCCCATCACCCAATCCAGTCTGTCCCTCTGTCCCCATCACCCAATCCAGTCTGCCCCTCTGTCCCCATCACCCAATCCAGTCTGTCCCTCTGTCCCCATCACCCAATCCAGTCTGCCCCTCTGTCCCCATCACCCAATCCAGTCTGCCCCTCTGTCCCCCATCACCCAATCCAGTCTGCCCCTCTGTTGAACTTGGGATCACATCAAGCAGCGAAATCACCATCGCACGAATCGCACGTTGAACTTGCTGATTGCCACTGTGTTGATTGCAACCTGTTTACAGCTTTCCCTCTGAAAACTTTACTCTCAGCCTGATTTATCACATCTTTGCTGATTTGTGGTGTTGTGTAGGTGTTTGACGGGGGGGAGGGACGGGGGGGGGGGGGGGGTTGACGCGGGGTCGAGTGTGGTTTATTGGCCCATCGCTGGTGGTGCAACAGTATTACATTCCATTTGCATTCTAATTTGGTACAAATGCACTGCTCGTTCAATGAGCCTTAGTGAGATGGATGCACAGGTTTATAATAAACAGGGGCCATCGTTATGCAAATGAGGGAAATATTACACCCAGGAGTCATAAACGTGTGTGTGATGCGCGGGGTGGGCGGGCGGCGTCTCGGTGCAACACCGCTCATTGCCTTACGCAAATGTCATTATAGTCCGATTAGAAGGCGAGAGGGAGAGGGAGCGAGGCTGGAGAGGCAGCCCACTGGACTGCAGAGCAGACGGAGAGGCTGAGGCATGGCAGTCTGTCTGTAGTGCAGCGGCAGGCGCTGAGTGCATGGAAGATGTACATGGCTTTTATTAATCAGATTTACTGAGCACAAAGGAGATCTAATTGGCTTTAAATTTTTGCTAATTGGCATTTATGGAGAGCTGCTCAGCAGGAACGAGGGGTGGCAAGGAGAGGAGGGGCCGTGAACCAGTCGCTATGCTGCCTTTAGGATCTATCTGGGAAATGGACCACTGATTTATACCACTTTTATATATTTTTTATTACAACATGCCTACATTCACCCGTTAATACGCCAATGGCCACAAGCTATCACGCAAGGGTGCTGGCGCAGCCATCGGGAGCAATTTGGTTCAGTATCTTGCCCAAGGACACTTCGACACGCTGGGGCTCGAACCAACAACCTCTTTTATCCAAAACGATTGACCTCCTGAGCCCTTTCTACCTGCTCTGTGACACTCACACGTTAACTCCTGCATGGGGAAATAAATACAAATAGCCAAGCATACAGCAAGAGACACACTATGTCGCTTAGCGACGGGCCCCTAGCTAGTATTCAAAGAGAAAAGTGCCCGTTCAGGTTAATTAATAAGCTAATAAGCTAGCTTAGCGGACAGGCAGTCAGCCGACCGATTCAAATTTTGGGTTCGGGAACCAGAACCCTGCCGGTGTGAAAGCCCCAAGAGTGATGTACAGTAGTGGTGCTGGAGGGAGGTAGAGGGCAAAAAGTGTTTCTGCATGAGCTAAACTACATGACATACACAGGATGTAAGTTGAAGCTGGCACAGTAGCCTCAGAGAAAGAGAGGGAGTGGGGTTTTAACGCGTTGACAGGTGTCACACATATCCCGAGAGGAACAGAGATCTCTCTCTCCTCCAGCACTGTGCAACATTTATGACAGCTGTACCTCCATCTGAGCACTGAGCAGACCCTCACCTGTACCTCCAACTGAGCACTGAGCAGACCCTCACCTGTACCTCCAACTGAGCACTGAGCAGACCCTCACCTGTACCTCCGTCTGAGCACTGAGCAGACCCTCAGCTGTACCTCCGTCTGAGCACTGAGCAGACCCTCACCTGTACCTCCAACTGAGCACTGAGCAGACCCTCAGCTGTACCTCCAACTGAGCACTGAGCAGACCCTCACCTGTACCTCCAACTGAGCACTGAGCAGACCCTCACCTGTACCTCCAACTGAGCACTGAGCAGACCCTCACCTGTACCTCCATCTGAGCACTGAGCAGACCCTCAGCTGTACCTCCAACTGAGCACTGAGCAGACCCTCACCTGTACCTCCAACTGAGCACTGAGCAGACCCTCAGCTGTACCTCCATCTGAGCACTGAGCAGACCCTCACCTGTACCTCCTTCTGAGCACTGAGCAGACCCTCAGCTGTACCTCCTTCTGAGCACTGAGCAGACCCTCAGCTGTACCTCCATCTGAGCACTGAGCAGACCCTCAGCTGTACCTCCATCTGAGCACTGAGCAGACCCTCAGCCCCCAGCCTGCAGGCCTCCTCATTACACAGATTGAGCAGCTTTGCAGTGACCTCTGACTCTCCTATCATCGCCTTCTCCAGGACTAGCGTCGCTGCAGCGGGAGGCTTTGGAGCTGAACAGGCAGCTCAGGCTGGTTCCTTGTCATTGTAAAAAAGATATTTCAGAGCAAAGGAGGGCTTTTAGGCTGTAATACACACACGCACGCACGCACACACACACACGCACGCGTGCACACACACACGCGCACACACACACACACACACACACACACGCACACAACACTCTCTCTCTGTCTGCACCTTGTGTAACGAGTTTGATAGTTTGCTCTGACAGCATTCAGATTTGCAGAGAAGCGAGAAGGGGAACTGAAGGCCAGACATGTGTGTGTGTGTGTGTGTGTGTGTGTGTGTGTGTGTGTGTGTGTGTGTGTGTGTTTGTGTGTGCAGTGTGTGTGTGCGTGTGTGTGTGTGTGTGTGTGTGTGTGTGTGTGTGTGTGTGTGTGTGCGTGTGTGTGTGCGCGCACAGTGTGCGGCGCCGTTCAATTGACCACGCTGTATTTGGCAATCCATCCAGCGACTATAACCGGGACCATATCCACAAGAAAAGTGGAAATCATTTCAGAAATAAATGGCGCAGCGTTTCGCAGGTTGTGAGAGAAGATGTATTTCTCCTCAGTTGATCCCCTCCTCAGTCATTCACTTGCACACCTCTTTTCTTTTTTCCTTCAGAGCGTTTTCATTTCACGAGCTCACCGCCCGCATCCACATCCAGGGGAATGATAAATCCTCCTCGCCTCCTCGCCTCTCACACGGGGGAGCAATTTGCATAACAAGGAACACGATATGTGACATCAAATACCTTAATTGAGTGAATACTGCCTCATAAAAAAAAACCTCTCTCTGTTTGTCTCTGGTTAATAGGTCTGTCTCTGGGATGGGATTTAAAAACGTGAATCCCTAAGAAGGAGTGTAAAAATAGCCTGGGAAATCCATGCTGTCGAGCAGCCGTGAGACCAGAATTTCTCCCAAAATCTACAATCATCTCTTTCCAGAGGGCAATGCCGGGAAAAAGGTGCAGGCATTCCCTCACTGCCGTTTATTGGGAATAACTGGTGCAGTATGGATAACGTCTGCATTTCATATGAGCCAACACAGATAAGCATTTAATATCATCAGGCATCAAATGACCTTGGATATACATATATATATATATATATATATATGTATATATATATATATATATATGGCTGCAAACATTCATTAACACTGCCTTAGGAGAATAACGTGGTGGAGAGACAAAGTAAGCAATGTGGACATGTGGAAAAGAACAGGCCAGGATCCCATTGACCTACAGATTAGGAGAAAGTGGAGTTGGATTGAAAACCTGCCACAAACATCACCCAACAAGCCCTGAAATGGAACCCTCAAGGAACAAGGAAAAGACATCGTGCCAGGAAGAGCTGGAGAAGAGAGATGTCCAGGCAGAGATGTCTGGGAGTCGGCTCAACTGGGGAGATGTCCAAAGTACAGCCAACTAGCGAGTGAGGTGGAGGAAGGGTATTTATTTGTCAATGGCCTAATGCTCCCTAGAACAGTGGTTCTCAAAGTAGGGTCCAGGGACCCCCAGGGGTCTTTGAGGAGGTCCCCCCCAGCAAGACAGGGAATACTTTCATCAATAATTCCATCCATAAGTAGCACAATGACAGAATGTATTTTGGTCATGGGTTTCATACACTTTCCGAATTAAAACATCTAAAAGCAAAAAATCTTATCAGATGGGGGGCTCTGTGGTCTAATTTGTGTCAGTTCAAAAGTTTGAGAACCACTGTCCTAGAGGACCAAAGGGCTTAAGTCCAGAAAAACCCAATTTACACCCGGCATTATGTGATCTCTAATCCGGATACAGATCACATTGCTGTAACATCGCTGGTTCGTATGACTTACAGTGTAAGTGATTACGAACCAGCGATGATAAAGCACTGGACAAAGCACGTCGAGTATGGATAACCTCGGTATCGGCATCAGCCATCCAGAACCTGCATCAGTCAGCAAGTCTCCCTCATCATCACACAGAACGCCCTGGTCCTCATCATCACACAGAACGCCCTGCAGGTCCTTTTTGTTACAGCATCTCAGCGCCGCATTAAAAACCCAGCCAGCCATGTAATAGCCTTCTCATGTTCTTCCTCCCCGTGCTGTGTTCATCTCACTCCCGTCACACTGCTTCCACTGGCCTGATCTCCGCTTCTCCCTGTAGTCCCAGCCCTATTTGTTCTTTCCCCACAGACACTTTCATTAAGATGATGTCAGGATAGACTCGACTCATTCTGCATGGTGTTTACTCAAGGAGGTTCAGGGCGCCAATAAAGTCTTTCTCCTTCTTTTCTGCGACGGTACGGAGCTCTGCTCAACATGCCTCTCCTCTTTGAGCAAAATATAATCATAAAATGGAACGAGATAAGACGAGCATGTGGCGGAATAATGTTATTTGTAGAGTTCATCGAAGGCCTCTAAATCTATATGATTTACTTTGGCTTGTCAGCAGATGGGGAGGTTTTGACAATCTCGTGAAATAGTCCAATATATTCCATGTACGGCGCGAAATGAAACCGTCTGAAACGGGCACAAAACGTCAGCTGAAGAGACATCCAGTGTGCTGGGAAACTTTAATGAAACTCACAATAAGGGATGTCTACATCTGGGTGAGAAAGTGGGCGGCTGTGCATTGCTCTTTTTCTTAGATTAACGTGGCAAAAATGAAACAAGGGTTGTTGGCAGGGAATATATGCGATAAGCGTAATTATAATGTGTCTGTGCTCTAGTAGGGAGCATCGATTCATCATGGCAGCCGAGTCTATCGTTAAAGTCGACAATGCGGCCAACTGAGTTCAATAATTCAAGGCCTGTTCTTCTTATAGGAAACAAGTTTTTTTTCCTTTGTGAAAACGATGCATGTTAGAATCCTGTGGCCACTTGTGCCGACGGTGCATTATCAAGCTGTCATGCATCGGGCTGCAATGTCTTACTCGTTCAATGTGAACATATCAGGAAGTAAGTATAGGTCATTTTTATTGAACAAGGCTACGTTCCCAGTCACTTGACACGGCTGTGTTCCTAGTCACTTGACACGGCTGTGTTCCCAGTCACTTTACAGTCCTAGGTTGGAGACTTCCACACCTTGCTGCCTCAATAGGGTCCTCTTAATGACTTGCTACTGTGGCAGAATAACAGAGCAAATCACACACAGAGGAGTTCGCCGACAAGCACTTTAACAGCCGTGATAGTTCTTCTGTCGCTCCTTGTATTGTGCTTTCAAATTGCAGACAGTTACATTACATTGCATCGTTGAGCAGACACTTTTATCCAAAGCGACTTACAATGGTACATTTTGTCAACAATGGGGCAATCAACTGTGCATCGCAGTCTTCATCAGCTAAGAACAAGTAGTAGTAGTAGTAATGGAACAAGTCGCAATTGCCAGGCTTTATTTTTATTATCAGTAGTATAGTAGTAGTAGTAGTATTTCTATTATTTATTTATTTATTTATTTATTTATTTATTTATTTATTTATTTATTTATTTATTTATTTATTTATAGTCAGCACCAGTGGCTCCTGCATTACATTACTGGCTTTCCTTGGGAAGCTAAGCAGGTCTGGCCTAGGATACTCCTTGGATGGGAGACTGGTGCTGGAAGTGGTGTTGGAGGACCAGTAGGAGGTGCTCTTCCCCTCTGGTCCGAATGGTCTAATGAATAATCTGATCTGATGAATAATCTCCCCAATGCCCCCAGGGCAGAGACAGGGACTCTGTCCTGTGAGGGAGCACCGTCCTTCGGATGAGACGTTAAACAGAGGTCCTGACTCTCTGTGGTCATTAAGGATCCCATTGGCACTCTTCGCAAGAGTAGGGGTGTAACCCCGGTGCCCTGGCAAAAAAATTCCACAAGAGGCCTTCCTTCAATCATGGCCACCTAATCATCCCTCGTTACTTAATTGGCACATTCAGTCCTCAACTCTCCACCACGTGAGCTGATGTGTGGTGAGCGTTCTGGTGCAAACTGGCTGCCGTGCAGCACCCAGGTGGGTGCTACACATCGGTGGTGGATGAGCTGAGTTCCCTCCACCTCCCTCCCTTGATATGTGAAGCGCTTTGAGTATCTAGAAAGGCGCTATATAAATCCAATCAATTATTAATTCATTCTTATTTTTTTTATTGCCAGGCTTTCTCGTGAGGCAGCTGGACTCACGTGAGATCATGAGATCACGATCACACGACAAATCCATCTTGACCCGCTCCAATCTATTGGTTTAAATCTGAACCACGTTCACACCAATCAGAATCCAGAAGCAGCTACAGGCGGGCTTTAGGTGTGACGCCAGCGAGAGCGTGATAGACAGATGGTTCATCCAATCACCTGCCAGTTTTTTTTTTTTTAATGCCTGCCCTTTGAACCTCTCTGAGGCTCATGGGATGGATCCATGATACTAAAGCAATTCTATAGGATTTAACCAAGCCCCAACCTCCACTACTGAAAAAATGAAGCCAACACGGAAGTACCAAAAACAGTTCCTCAAATGGCCACTTGAGGCTGGCCCCCAAAAACGACACTTACCCCCATGTTAAAATGCCGCCTTTAGAGCAGAAGTGAAGATATTTACATCCTGAGACACACAAAAAGGGAATTGTTATATAACTCACCATTTATTTATTATTTTTTTATTTTGCCTTTATTTATACAGGGGCCCCTTGAGAGTGAGCTCTCATTTACAAGAGCTCCCTGTTACAACAAAACACATAAAAAGTTAACAAAATTACAGTCAGACAAGGTAAACAAAGACATATGGCATCAAAGAGAAGTCCAATTTCATAGAAGAAAGCGACTGGAGGGAGAGGACTCCATGGGGTCCTGCCAAATGTAATTCAGGACAAATCATCCAGCGTACAGTACATGCGTCATGCTAGCCCTGTTTCTACTGCTCAACCAATCAGCATGAAGTCCTGAATTGAATCAAGGTGTGCAAGACTACAGCTGGAACAAAAACCTGCAGGAGAAGGAGTGCTCAAAGAACGGATTGGCACACGGATAATTACCTGCTGAAGCCACAAAGTACCTTTTGTCGAAATAGTTTATAATAGGGATGAAATTCAAGGTTTTAGAGAGAGAGAGAGAGAGAGAGATACCTAATTTGTTTAAGCAATTAGAAACTATTTTAGAGAGATGGAGGGAGAGAGAGAGACACTGAAGAAAGTGCAACATTGCCCTCTACTGGTCTGTAACATCTCTGAATTAAAAATGGAATACCACACAATAGACCCTTCTCACGGGGGCCATTTTGTGCCGAAAAGGCAGGTTAAACACAGGTGCAAGCAAAACACTAATGAGGGTTTCCAACTTCCATGATTGGAAATTGGAAACCCTCATTAGTGTTCTGCTTGCACGTGTGTTTGCCCTGCCTTTTCGGCACAAAATGGCCCCCGTGAGAAGGGTCTATTCTGCTTGAGTAGAAGTTTTCAACGTGGGGTCTGGGGAGCACCAGGGGTCTCTCTCTACCTACAATACAGTCTGTTATCTCTGTATACCTACAATACAGACAGTCTGTTATCTCTCTACCTACAATACAGACAGTCTGTTATCTCTCTACCTACAATACAGACAGTCTGTTATCTCTGTATACCTACAATACAGACAGTCTGTTATCTCTGTATACCTACAATACAGACAGTCTGTTATCTCTCTACCTACAATACAGACAGTCTGTTATCTCTGTATACCTACAATACAGACAGTCTGTTATCTCTCTACCTACAATACAGACAGTCTGTTATCTCTGTATACCTACAATACAGACAGTATGTTATCTCTGTATACCTACAATACAGACAGTCTGTTATCTCTCTACCTACAATACAGACAGTCTGTTATCTCTGTATACCTACAATACAGACAGTCTGTTATCTCTCTACCTACAATACAGACAGTCTGTTATCTCTCTACCTACAATACAGACAGTCTGTTATCTCTGTATACCTACAATACAGACAGTCTGTTATCTCTCTACCTACAATACAGACAGTCTGTTATCTCTCTACCTACAATACAGACAGTCTGTTATCTCTGTATACCTACAATACAGACAGACTGTTATCTCTCTACCTACAATACAGACAGTCTGTTATCTCTGTATACCTACAATACAGACAGGCACGGACTTCTGCACAAAATCATATCTGACCATAAAATAATATTCTCAGCTTTGTGTTTGACATAATCTCATTAAATAGGGCCTCTAATGTGGACTAAATTAGGGGTCCTCAATATGAAAAAGGTAGAGAATCACTGACATAGAGAATAGGTTATGATAATAATTTATATACTTATCACAGTTCTGAGTCTTACTTCTGCTCAGATCTGAGATCAAGCTAAGACCACCTAGAGAGGAATAATACGCCACTTTTTAGTTGTAGTTGTATCCCCCTTTAACACATAGGCTACACCTGGATCAGAAAGTTTGGATCCAAACTATGTGATCAAATTTATTTTCATTGAATTCAGCTTTCTAGATTGCTTGATCTTGATCTCTTGCTTGATATGACTTCGTCCAAAAGAATAGTACCTGAGTGATCAGACCACCAGATGGAGACAAAGACTGCTCCAGTTTAATGAAGGTGCTGGACTGGCTCCAGATCCTAATATAATGTGGACAGAGCCATCCCCGCACACTCAGATTCACTCACAATAGTGCATGATTTAAGATATAATTATGCATATGATTTCACTCCCAAAGTAAAAAAATAAAAAATAACTTTGCACTGTGACCTTTTGGATCTTGCATTCTACCTTGTAACACTTTTTTTTTATCCATTTTATGTAAATCACTTTGAATGGCCTCTGTCTATGAAATGTGCTACACAAATAAACTTGCCTTGTCTTACACATTGGACCCAATTAGTTCTTAAAAAGGAGCACTATCAAGGCCAAATTCACTTTACTGCACGTGTATCTGATGCGAAGGAGAATACAAACAAGGAAAGATTCGGCCCCAGACCACGTGCGGCGTGTGGCAACCGCGGGCGCAGGCATCCCTGGGTTGTGGCTAGATGGGGTCCAGCCACGGATGGAGTGATGTGAAATTGTGGCAATTGTTATTATTCCATGTAATTTTTGTGTTACTTTTTGCATAGTGTCATGACGAAAGAAAAGATACAACAGGGTGAGATAAAGGATACATCCCACGTGTGTGTGTGTGTGTGTGTGTGTGTGTGCGTGTGTGGGTGTGTGTGTGTGCGTGTGTGTGTGTGTGGGCAGGGCCGTAGCTAGAGGGAGGAAAGTGTGGACGATTCCAAGGGCCCTTGACTGACAGGGGCCCTAAAAAAATGAACCGTAGGGAAATTTTTGCAGTACGAAATTAAAAGACTCCCCCCGTCCCCCCAAATGTCTCCCACAGCAGCGGTGTGTGTGTGAGTCTGTGTGCTCGTCGAAATGAAGGCAGCGTCCCAAGCGGGTGGGGTCAGGCGTATGGAAACACCCCCCCCCCCCCCACCCTTCGGGAAACGAGAGTGAAACTCATCGAGCGTCCCCGAGAGTGAAGCGTCCTTTTCGTTCTATGACTGACTGAGTGAGTGATCTTAATTGAATTTCTGGCGAGTTGACCAGCGTGCTCGCGCGCGTGGTAAGAAGTGGGACAAGAAAGCTCAGCAGGCTAAAGTAGAATAATAAAGAGAAAAAAGGGAGCTTCTTGGATATTTAGGAGCACAATTTAATACAGAAGTAATGTACAAGTGTACTGAAAATGTTGACCAACAACGTACATCTTCAATCAAATGATGATGAAGATTGAAGATGTACCATTGTTGGTCAACTTTTTCAGTACTTTTTGCACATTTCTTCTGTATTAAATTGTGTATTTGATGCACAATTTTGCAATGTTTAACTGCAGTTGCAGAATGTGTGATGCAAACACTGGGAGTGATCATTTCATTTATTTATTTGTGTAGGGACAGATACATATACTTATACATATAACATTTAGCAAAACATCTGATGTCCTGTACAGCATTTATAGCCCAAGGCTAATTTGCAATGCCCGTCCCTAGATGTTATTAAAAACACCTGTTAGCAAAGTACAGTAAGATACAATAAAATAAATACAGTAAACATAACAATGATGTCATAGACTCGTAAAATTGGTTAATCAAACAGTCGGTCCATCATAAAGCAACATAACAGTCTTCAGGAAGGGCTTTATTATTTTTTAATATTTTAATATTATTTTTGAAAAAAACACTTCCGGGTTCTACTGCAGCAGTTAAATAGTATGAGTTATGCCAAACAAACATTAATATCTCAAAAACTACACATGACATCGCTTAGATTTGGACTTTGTGAGTGAGAGCAGAAGTAGCTCATGGATCTGATGTATAAGGATGTATGCAGTGTTAAAGCTGTGTGAACTGTCGCAGTTTTGTGTGGATTTAGTCAAAAGTAGAGCCTGTTAGAGTGAGACACTCACGGCTGGCTCCATAGGGTCCCATTATGAAGGCTGAAAAAAGCATAAGACATAAACTGTGATTTCTTCCAAAAGATAAATTAAAGCTGAATTGAGGTGATAGAGTCATAAATGTGGTGACTTGTTGAAAGTTGAAATGGAGTATCTAGCTTAAAGTATGAAGGAGCAGTTAGACTTCAAAGAGGGCGTGGTTTCACATTGAACTGCTGTTTCAAACCAACGGCAGTTAGCCCCCAGAAGCTAAGGACCACAATGGAAACAAGCCCTCGGGCTTTATTGTGTTTTATTCCTTTTGATCAATATTGTTTTGTTGCATTGTCTTGCACAATTCTACTTTTATTGATTCAATAAAGATATCAATCAATCAATCAATCAAAAGCTGTTGAAGCTTCGTTTCCTGGAAAGTGGGCAGTCTCTGTTGAGCTCCATTTCATTACACACAAAGACAACCTTTACAACCAATGCATAGGCATGATCTGCTTGTACGTATTGCCAGTTGTTAAAGGAAAACAAGGCTTAATGAGGACACAATTAAGGCAACTGTATTATGTATTATGAATATAATATTCAATATTTGCCTGGGTCCAGCTTCTGGTCTGGCATCATGCTATAGGCTACAGCAGCGATTTCCTCGGTCGAAAGAATGATTAGCCAATCAGTACCGAAGGGGACTAACAATTAGCCAATCAGCATCAATAAACAGCGCAATGGGCGGGACTAAGCAATACATCATACAGTCAGTCAGTCGTCCAACACGGTACATACAACATTTATACATCATACATAGCACAAGATCCACAACTGCTGCAATGTCTATGACACCACTGACAATGTCACAATATCTATGACATCATCAGTGGGTATGACATCAGTCACCACCGGCCCACTTGACCATTGTGGCGCATGACATCATGAGTGGGTATGGCATGTTCAGCCACCACTGGCCACCACTCGGGGGCGGTGTTCGTGTGGGACGCCGCTGAACGCCGCCGCTTAGTAAGATACTACCATAAAGTAGGCTACAATAGAGTCAGAAAGTCAGTATTGAGGCAGCTGCCTGTAACTCCCTATAGGAACATTGTAGCAGTGAAGGTGTGACAGACAGACTGTAACTCCCTATAGGAACATTGTAGCAGTGACAGTGTGACAGACAGACTGTAACTCCCTATAGGAACATTGTAGCGGTGAAGGTATGACAGACAGACTGTAACTCCCTATAGGAACATTGTAGCAGTGAAGGTATGACAGACAGACTGTAGCTCCCTATAGGAACATTGTAGCAGTGAAGGTGTGACAGACAGACTGTAACTCCCTATAGGAACATTGTAGCAGTGAAGGTGTGACAGACAGACTGTAGCTCCCTATAGGAACATTGTAGCAGTGAAGGTATGACAGACAGACTGTAACTCCCTATAGGAACATTGTAGCGGTGAAGGTGTGACAGACAGACTGTAACTCCCTATAGGAACATTGTAGCAGTGAAGGTGTGACAGACAGACTGTAACTCACTATAGGAACATTGTAGCAGTGACAGTGTGACAGACAGACTGTAACTCCCTATAGGAACATTGTAGCAGTGAAGGTATGACAGACAGACTGTAACTCCCTATAGGAACATTGTAGCAGTGACGGTGTGACAGACAGACTGTAACTCCCTATAGGAACATTGTAGCAGTGACGGTGTGACAGACAGACTGTAACTCCCTATAGGAACATTGTAGCAGTGAAGGTGTGACAGACAGACTGTAACTCCCTATAGGTACATTGTAGCAGTGAAGGTGTGACAGACAGACTGTAGCTCCCTATAGGAACATTGTAGCGGTGAAGGTATGACAGACAGACTGTAGCTCCCTATAGGAACATTGTAGCGGTGAAGGTATGACAGACAGACTGTAACTCCCTATAGGAACATTGTAGCAGTGAAGGTGTGACAGACAGACTGTAACTCCCTATAGGAACATTGTAGCAGTGACGGTATGACAGACAGACTGTAACTCCCTATAGGAACATTGTAGCGGTGAAGGTATGACAGACAGACTGTAGCTCCCTATAGGAACATTGTAGCAGTGAAGGTGTGACAGACAGACTGTAACTCCCTATAGGAACATTGTAGCAGTGAAGGTGTGACAGACAGACTGTAACTCCCTATAGGAACATTGTAGCAGTGAAGGTGTGACAGACAGACTGTAACTCCCTATAGGAACATTGTAGCAGTGACGGTGTGACAGACAGACTGTAACTCCCTATAGGAACATTGTAGCAGTGAAGGTGTGACAGACAGACTGTAACTCCCTATAGGAACATTGTAGCAGTGAAGGTATGACAGACAGACTGTAACTCCCTATAGGAACATTGTAATGAAGGTGTGACAGACAGACTGTAACTCCCTATAGGAACATTGTAGCAGTGAAGGTGTGACAGACAGACTGTAACTCCCTATAGGAACATTGTAGCAGTGAAGGTGTGACAGACAGACTGTAACTCCCTATAGGAACATTGTAGCAGTGAAGGACAGACAGACTGTAACTCCCTATAGGAACATTGTAATGAAGGTGTGACAGACAGACTGTAACTCCCTATAGGAACATTGTAGCAGTGAAGGTGTGACAGACAGACTGTAACTCCCTATAGGAACATTGTAGCAGTGAAGGTGTGACAGACAGACTGTAACTCCCTATAGGAACATTGTAGCAGTGAAGGACAGACAGACTGTAACTCCCTATAGGAACATTGTAATGAAGGTGTGACAGACAGACTGTAACTCCCTATAGGAACATTGTAGCAGTGAAGGTGTGACAGACAGACTGTAACTCCCTATAGGAACATTGTAATGAAGGTGTGACAGACAGACTGTAACTCCCTATAGGAACATTGTAGCAGTGAAGGTGTGACAGACAGACTGTAGCTCCCTATAGGAACATTGTAGCAGTGAAGGACAGACAGACTGTAACTCCCTATAGGAACATTGTAATGAAGGTGTGACAGACAGACTGTAACTCCCTATAGGAACATTGTAGCAGTGAAGGTGTGACAGACAGACTGTAGCTCCCTATAGGAACATTGTAGCAGTGAAGGTGTGACAGACAGACTGTAACTCCCTATAGGAACATTGTAGCAGTGAAGGTGTGACAGACAGACTGTAACTCCCTATAGGAACATTGTAGCAGTGAAGGTATGACAGACAGACTGTAGCTCCCTATAGGAACATTGTAGCAGTGAAGGTGTGACAGACAGACTGTAGCTCCCTATAGGAACATTGTAGCAGTGAAGGTGTGACAGACAGACTGTAACTCCCTATAGGAACATTGTAGCAGTGAAGGTGTGACAGACAGACTGTAACTCCCTATAGGAACATTGTAGCAGTGAAGGTGTGACAGACAGACTGTAGCTCCCTATAGGAACATTGTAGCAGTGAAGGTATGACAGACAGACTGTAGCTCCCTATAGGAACATTGTAGCGGTGAAGGTATGACAGACAGACTGTAGCTCCCTATAGGAACATTGTAGCGGTGAAGGTATGACAGACAGACTGTAGCTCCCTATAGGAACATTGTAGCGGTGAAGGTATGACAGACAGACTGTAGCTCCCTATAGGAACATTGTAGCAGTGAAGGTGTGACAGACAGACTGTAACTCCCTATAGGAACATTGTAGCAGTGAAGGTGTGACAGACAGAATGTAGCTCCCTATAGGAACATTGTAGCAGTGAAGGTGTGACAGACAGACTGTAGTTCCCTATAGGAACATTGTAGCAGTGAAGGTGTGACAGACAGAATGTAGCTCCCTATAGGAACATTGTAGCAGTGAAGGTGTGACAGACAGACTGTAACTCCCTATAGGAACATTGTAGCAGTGAAGGTGTGACAGACAGACTGTAGCTCCCTATAGGAACATTGTAGCAGTGAAGGTGTGACAGACAGACTGTAACTCCCTATAGGAACATTGTAGCAGTGAAGGTGTGACAGACAGACTGTAGCTCCCTATAGGAACATTGTAGCAGTGAAGGTGTGACAGACAGACTGTAGCTCCCTATAGGAACATTGTAGCAGTGAAGGTGTGACAGACAGACAGACTGTAACTCCCTATAGGAACATTGTAGCGGTGAAGGTGTGACAGACAGACTGTAACTCCCTATAGGAACATTGTAGCAGTGAAGGTATGACAGACAGACTGTAGCTCCCTATAGGAACATTGTAGCAGTGAAGGTGTGACAGACAGTGGAAGGTCAGACGCTGCGTAGAAAGCAGCAGGGGGCAGGTAGCTCCATCTGCTGCTGTCTGCCCTTCAGACACCTCTGAATAACAACAGGCACATTCTGCACTTGCTTTCCCTCCAGGCTGTAAAGTGCTGCATCTCTTCATAGAGCTCAGATCCTAAAGACATGAATCAGGTGAGAAGAGTTTTTACGACAGTGTTATGACATGTCACACCAGATGTTCAACCCGAGAGAGAGAGAGCATCCCTAGAGAGAGAGAGAGAGACTGGGACGTCATTGTATTTTCTAGATGAGTATCCTCTTATGATATTCCTATAATATCCATAGTGTGTTTGAGGTACGCAATAGTGAGTTTACAGTATCTCTCAGGACAGATTTATACATTTATTGATTGATTGATTGATTTATTTTGACCAATGGATTCCCAGATTTAGTTTACAGTTACCTTATCATACACAGGTACTGTGCTGGCTTTTTGTATCATTTACATAATGATAAATCCAGTCAGTATTGTACCAGGGCTTGGAGAAAACACACACACACACACACACACACACACACACACACACACACACACACACACACACACACACACACACACACACACACACAACTGTCTGTTTTTGTGTCCAACGGATCACAAAAACTTGTATCGTATCACGGTTTTGAGTCACGGATCGGATCAGAAAAAGAAAAATGTGTTGAATTAATAAAAAAATGCTACTTTGGGTATTTTTTTTAATCTCTATTAAAAAGAAGATAAGGCCCTCGCCCGCCCTGCAGCTCGCCCGCTGCACGGGCTCGCACACACACAGCTTGCCCGCTGCGTGGCCTCGCCTGCTCTATTGGCATGCGCCAATAGACGGCACAACTTCGCATCACTGATGACATCACGCACTGATGACATCACAATTGCATCTTGGAGTGCTCACTCAGCACACATTTGCACTTCTCATCACTGATGATGTCAGTGAGTGAGAGAAAAGTAGAGTCTGCACATTGACTGATGATGTCATAGACATTGTGACATCATCAGTGACATCATTACTGACCAAAATAGTTACAAACCTCACAATGTGGGCCAAAGATGTAGGCTATGTAGTGTGTCGTCCACCCCTCACTAACACGGGAATGGAACAAACCTGTCAGTGACAGCGGCGACAAGACAGCCAGAGTTAGCAAGAATGATACAGGAAGTTGTACGATTCTGCCTTCAAAATAAAAGCATTAAATGTCATGCATCACTTGACAATCTACTACTTACTACTACTACTACTACTACTAGTAGTAGTAGTCTACTATACTACTAATACAGTACTAACAACAACAACAACAACATCAATAAACTATATATTATACCTCTATAGCTAGTGTATTATGCTGCATGCATGTTATCCTGGTGAAAGTGTGCCTTATGACTTATGACTGAAAGAATTGCTAAAAAAAACAAATATTTAGATGACTTAAACACAAATAACAGCAGGAAATGAATTACATGTATTATTCTAAAAGAAATATCATTATTTTAATCAATCAATCAATTAATTGTTATCAATAGCAGTGAAATAATTATTTATACACTGCATATATATAACATCATATATTTCTGTATGTTACTAACAGTCCTGGTTTGTGCACCCTGCAAACATCATCTTAATTTTTTTATTTCCATTATTTTATTTCTAACTTTTATCTTTTTTCTTTGTCAATTTTCAATTATAGAAACATGTAGCCTCCAAACAAGTGGCATAACAAAACTATTTTATTTCTAATAGGCTACATTAGATAGACTACGTTCTTATGCCTACAGTAGGCCCCTATATATTTTTTCTTTGCTGTAACGTATTTCTTCCTGCTGCTAATTAATCTAATCGAGGGATCAGCCGAGCAGCATTTTGGTAAACAAAACGTGTCACTGGGTGACAACGGCAATGGAACCCTATGGAGGCCAAGTGGCGCAAGGCGTGAGTGTCTGACTAGCCAGTTAACTGCCGCGGGGTTCCGCAATTCTGGGTGGCAAGTGACGTCACGCTGATTCGTCCTATTCCCCATCTCACGCACAATTTTTAGGTCAGTGTGCACAACAGACAAATCTCACGCTTTTATTTTGAAGGCCATATCACCTTATTTCCTGTATCGGTCCGGCTAGCTGTGTCAGGTTTGACGCTCCTCTCTGAGCGTGTGAAGACCCATTGAAGTGAACGGGCTCCAGCAGCAGCATGCTGAGGCTAGTGCTGTGAGCGGCTCTGCTCTGAGGCGCCTCTGTGCTGGCGTTCACACGGACTCCCTCACTCTCCACAGCGGCGTCTTCTTCATCGTGGCCCTGGAGAAGAAGATGGTGGGGTAGCTGTCACTTTGGACTCCTTGGCTTTCCTTGGCAAGCTTGTGAACCGGTTGGTGAGTGATCCGCCCGTTGCGCACATAGCCAGGCTGACGACTGCCTGACTGTCTACCTGCTCTGCTCCACAGGTAGCACATGAAACGGTGCTCTCTGAACGAACATGCACCAGGCAGGCAGCGCCAACACAGTGCGCGTATTATTACACCCTCATGTATTTACTGTAGCCTATACGCGTGGTGTTGCTGGGAAGAATGAACGGAGCTTCATTCTGCACTGAAATAATCCGGGCAAAGAAACGGACAGCAATAACAAATCCTCCAGGTGATCCAATTTAGCAGCAACGGACACTGATCCTAGGCTGCATCACCTGCACGCAACGGGCTGACATAATAACTGACGCACATTCTTTCTTCCACTCTGAGGCACAGCCACAGGCCCCGCCAGCTGGCCTACCTGTCACCTCCAAACGCTCTGTCTGGACTGACTGAATCAACAGGGAGCATTGTGTAAACCATGTCAGCTGTTCACATTTAATTGCATGCCTCCAACACAACAATGTGCTCAATGGGTGAACATGAGTCTATGTTTTGGCAGGCAGCTCTCATATCTGCTACAGGCTCTCTGAGGCCCAAACAGTGAACTGTGACCCTTAAACTAAACAAAAAATATCATTACCAAGTGCAAATAATGTAAAGTGAATTTGGATGGAGAGCTGGTGAAATTGTGATGGGCAAGCCATCTCATTTGTGATTACTACACTAGAATATAATCTTATATCATGTTTTTACTGGTCCACAACATAGGCTATATTCAGTATATTGACACATGTTTGTATTGCAGTATATACTGAAGATGCAGTTGACTTTACAGGTAGTACCTGTAAAGTAAACTGCATCTTCAGTAGCCTGCACTACCGATCATCTTATCCTAATCTGCCATAAGGCAGCTTCCTCCATGAAAGGGATAGTGGGGTTGTATGAGCTACTTATTTATATATTTTTCTGATTTCTTCCCCATGTTATCCCCAAGTATACTTTGCCAATTTTCACCCCTACTGTCGCCGGTCGCTGCTCCACCCCCTGCCAATGTGGGGAGAGCCGAGACTAGCGCCATGCTTCCTCCGACACATGCGCAGTTGCCAGCCGCTTCTTTTCACCTGACAGGGGGAGCTTCACCGGCAGGACGTAGCACGTGGGAGGATCACGCTATTCCCACCAGTTCCCTTCCTCCCCGACCGACCAGAGGGGGCGCTAGTGCAGCGACCAGGACACATACCCAAATCCAGCTTCCCACCCGCAGACACCAGCCAATCGTGCCTGTATGGACGCCCGACCAAGCCGGAGGTAACAAACACAGGGCTGCTAACCTGCGACCATCGTGTTGGTAGGCAGGGAATCTACCGCCACACTACCCGGATGCCCTGTATAAGCTACTTATTGATAGGCAGTGTATGACCTGCAGTAGACCCCGGTCATTGTATGTTGGGTTGTATGAGCTACTTATTGATAGACAGTGTATGACCTGCAGTAGAGCGTAGAGTTGTATGAGCTACTTATTGATAGACAGTGTATGACCTGCAGTAGAGCGTAGAGTTGTATGAGCTACTTATTGATAGACAGTGTATGACCTGCAGTAGAGCATAGAGTTGTGTGAGCTACTTATTATTGATAGACAGTGTATGACCTGCAGTAGAGCATAGAGTTGTATGAGCTACTTATTATTGATAGTCAGTGTATGACCTGCAGTAGAGCATAGAGTTGTATGAGCTACTTATTATTGATAGTCAGTGTATGACCTGCAGTAGAGCGTACAGTTGTATGAGCTACTTATTATTGATAGTCAGTGTATAACCTGCAGTAGAGCGTAGAGTTGTATGAGCTACTTATTATTGATAGACAGTGTATGACCTGCAGTAGAGCATAGAGTTGTATGAGCTACTTATTATTGATAGACAGTGTATGGCCTGCAGTAGAGCATAGAGTTGTGTGAGCTACTTATTATTGATAGTCAGTGTATGACCTGCAGTAGAGCATATAGTTGTATGAGCTACTTATTATTGATAGACAGTGTATGACCTGCAGTAGAGCGTAGAGTTGTATGAGCTACTTATTATTGATAGACAGTGTATGACCTGCAGTAGAGCGTAGACTTGTATGAGCTACTTATTATTGATAGACAGTGTATGACCTGCAGTAGAGCATAGAGTTGTATGAGCTACTTATTATTGATAGACAGTGTATGACCTGCAGTAGAGCGTAGACTTGTATGAGCTACTTATTATTGATAGACAGTGTATGACCTGCAGTAGAGCATAGAGTTGTATGAGCTACTTATTATTGATAGACAGTGTATGACCTGCAGTAGAGCGTAGAGTTGTATGAGCTACTTATTATTGATAGTCAGTGTATGACCTGCAGTAGAGCGTACAGTTGTATGAGCTACTTATTATTGATAGTCAGTGTATAACCTGCAGTAGAGCGTAGAGTTGTATGAGCTACTTATTATTGATAGACAGTAGGGGTGTCACGATACACTCAGTTCACGATACGATATGTATCACGATACTGGGTTCACGATAACGATACGATACGATACGATTTTAACAATATTTTTTTAAACTTGAATAATGACAATATATGACTGGAAAAGTAGTATTTTATTTGAAATGCACAAATACAAAACATGCTGTTGTGGGAAATTGTTATTACAATAACAACTAGAAAAAACATGAGATTGGAGATAAGGCTTATCTTGAAATAGAATGAGTTACACCGTCACTTAGATTTACTTTGAACTAAAAGGTTTCTCAGCAGTATAAATTCTCATTATGCATCTTCAGTTTTTCTTCAAACTCAAACAACAAGACTTTTCTTAGTCTATTTTTTATGCTTCAGTTTTTCCTGTCAAGTAAACAGTTTTGCCAGAAACTCAATTGAATGGTTTCTCTCCTGTATAACTTCTCATGTGTCTCTTCAGAGACTTGTTCAACTGAACTACTTTCCACACATTGAACTTCAACAAACAAAGACGTTTCTTAGTCTATTTTTGAAAGATTTTTTTTTTTTTTTTTTTTGCGATATGAGATTTCATCTCAACGATACATATCGTGACGTTTTACTATCGCGAAATTTCGTGGGACGATATATTGTGACACCCCTAATAGACAGTGTATGACCTGCAGTAGAGCGTAGAGTTGTATGAGCTACTTATTATTGATAGTCAGTGTATGACCTGCAGTAGAGCGTAGAGTTGTATGAGCTACTTATTATTGATAGACAGTGTATGACCTGCAGTAGAGCGTAGAGTTGTATGAGCTACTTATTATTGATAGACAGTGTATGACCTGCAGTAGAGCGTAGAGTTGTATGAGCTACTTATTATTGATAGTCAGTGTATGACCTGCAGTAGAGCATAGAGTTGTATGAGCTACTTATTATTGATAGTCAGTGTATGACCTGCAGTAGAGCATAGAGTTGTATGAGCTACTTATTGATAGACAGTGTATGACCTGCAGTAGAGCATAGAGTTGTATGAGCTACTTATTATTGATAGTCAGTGACCGTGTATAACCTGCAGTAGAGCATAGAGTTGTATGAGCTACTTATTATTGATACAGTGTATGACCTGCAGTAGAGCATAGAGTTGTATGAGCTACTTATGACCTGCAGTAGAGCGTACAGTTGTATGAGCTACTTATTATTGATAGTCAGTGTATAACCTGCAGTAGAGCGTAGAGTTGTATGAGCTACTTATTATTGATAGACAGTGTATGACCTGCAGTAGAGCGTAGAGTTGTATGAGCTACTTATTATTGATAGTCAGTGTATGACCTGCAGTAGAGCGTAGAGTTGTATGAGCTACTTATTATTGATAGACAGTGTATGACCTGCAGTAGAGCATAGAGTTGTATGAGCTACTTATTGATAGACAGTGTATGACCTGCAGTAGAGCATAGAGTTGTATGAGCTACTTATTGATAGTCAGTGTATGACCTGCAGTAGAGCATAGAGTTGTATGAGCTATTTATTGATAGACAGTGTATGACCTGCAGTAGAGCGTAGAGTTGTATGAGCTACTTATTATTGATAGACAGTGTATGACCTGCAGTAGAGCGTAGAGTTGTATGAGCTACTTATTATTGATAGTCAGTGTATGACCTGCAGTAGAGCGTAGACTTGTATGTGCTACTTATTATTGATAGTCAGTGTATGACCTGCAGTAGAGCGTAGAGTTGTATGAGCTACTTATTGATAGACAGTGTATGACCTGCAGTAGAGCGTAGAGTTGTATGAGCTACTTATTATTGATAGACAGTGTATGACCTGCAGTAGAGCGTAGAGTTGTATGAGCTACTTATTATTGATAGTCAGTGTATGACCTGCAGTAGAGCGTAGAGTTGTATGAGCTACTTATTGATAGTCAGTGTATGACCTGCAGTAGAGCGTAGAGTTGTATGAGCTACTTATTGATAGTCAGTGTATGACCTGCAGTAGAGCGTAGAGTTGTATGAGCTACTTATTGATAGTCAGTGTATGACCTGCAGTAGAGTGTAGAGTTGTATGAGCTACTTATTGATAGTCAGTGTATGACCTGCAGTAGAGCGTAGAGTTGTATGAGCTTATTATTGATAGACAGTGTATGACCTGCAGTAGAGCGTAGAGTTGTATGAGCTACTTATTATTGATAGTCAGTGTATGACCTGCAGTAGAGCGTAGAGTTGTATGAGCTACTTATTATTGATAGTCAGTGTATGACCTGCAGTAGAGCGTAGAGTTGTATGAGCTACTTATTGATAGTCAGTGTATGACCTGCAGTAGAGCGTAGAGTTGTATGAGCTTATTATTGATAGACAGTGTATGACCTGCAGTAGAGCGTAGAGTTGTATGAGCTACTTATTGATAGTCAGTGTATGACCTGCAGTAGAGCGTAGAGTTGTATGAGCTACTTATTGATAGTCAGTGTATGACCTGCAGTAGAGTGTAGAGTTGTATGAGCTACTTATTGATAGTCAGTGTATGACCTGCAGTAGAGCGTAGAGTTGTATGAGCTACTTATTGATAGTCAGTGTATGACCTGCAGTAGAGCGTAGAGTTGTATGAGCTACTTATTGATAGTCAGTGTATGACCTGCAGTAGAGTGTAGAGTTGTATGAGCTACTTATTATTGATAGACAGTGTATGACCTGCAGTAGAGCGTAGAGTTGTATGAGCTACTTATTGATAGACAGTGTATGACCTGCAGTAGAGCGTAGAGTTGTATGAGCTACTTATTGATAGTCAGTGTATGACCTGCAGTAGAGCGTAGGGTTGTATGAGCTACTTATTATTGATAGTCAGTGTATGACCTGCAGTAGAGCGTAGAGTTGTATGAGCTACTTATTGATAGTCAGTGTATGACCTGCAGTAGAGCGTAGAGTTGTATGAGCTACTTATTATTGATAGTCAGTGTATGACCTGCAGTAGAGCGTAGAGTTGTATGAGCTACTTGTTGATAGACCATGTATGACCTGCAGTAGAGCGTAGAGTTGTATGAGCTACTTATTGATAGACCGTGTATGACCTGCAGTAGAGCGTAGAGTTGTATGAGCTACTTATTGATAGTCAGTGTATGACCTGCAGTAGAGCGTAGAGTTGTATGAGCTACTTATTGATAGTCAGTGTATGACCTGCAGTAGAGCGTAGAGTTGTATGAGCTACTTATTATTGATAGTCAGTGTATGACCTGCAGTAGAGCGTAGAGTTGTATGAGCTACTTATATTATTGATAGACAGTGTATGACCTGCAGTAGAGCGTAGACTTGTATGAGCTACTTATTATTGATAGACAGTGTATGACCTGCAGTAGAGCGTAGAGTTGTATGAGCTACTTATATTATTGATAGACAGTGTATGACCTGCAGTAGAGCGTAGACTTGTATGAGCTACTTATTATTGATAGTCAGTGTATGACCTGCAGTAGAGCGTAGAGTTGTATGAGCTACTTATTATTGATAGTCAGTGTATGACCTGCAGTAGAGCTCGGTCAGTTTGGAGAAGTGGAGAGAGACACACAAGCAAAGCTACTGTGAGAGAGCCAGCAGCAAAACATATATTATTAGCCACCTGAAAGAAGCCGGCCAAGCTAAACAAATCAATATCTAAGCGCTTTACCTTTCCTTGGGCACCAATTCTCCTCAACCGTAGAACCTCTGTATTTCCTACACATGGCATTACTCTGCAACAGCACGTTTCTGACAGCAATCTGCAGAGTGATACTGTGCTCGTCAGGTGCAGGAATACGGAAGTTCTACGGAAGTTCTGCTTCTCTAAACTGGGAGCGCGCTGACCAGGCTCTACTGCAGGTAGCACGCTGAGTATCGATGAGTACCTCACCTCGTACAACCCCACGTCAAATACCGACCTCACCTCATACGACCCCACGTCCAATACCGCTTATCCAAAACTATGACTTTAAAGAGCCCAGAGGCCGATATCGATGCTGCAAATAACCAATATATTGGGTCGCGATCTAGTTTCATTTGGACCTTTTTCATACCAGAAAAGTCCACAAATAACAGCTATTCAGTGCTGTTTTTGTCCACTTTATTGTCGTCAAAAAGCCCTGCCAGATGGTTTGTTTTACGCAGAAGAACCACATGGGAACCCCAGGAAGACTAGAGGTACATCCGTGTGCTTCTAACGGGGATGATTAAATAAACCAAACTAAATTGAAAACGGGTTGGAAACACATGCACTGCATTATGCACCCATCCCTAAACAACACATACACAGTCTCTTTCATTGAGCTTTTATCGAAATATCCTCTGCATCTGCAGTCTACCGTAAAATTGCTTTTGAGGGAGGAAGAAAAAAAGGTGTTGTTAACATGAAATGGGGACGAGTGCAGAATGATAAACGGCTATCTGTCACCTGTCACTTATCAGTTCCCCACCCAGCAGCCAGTTCAATTCACGTTGATTTGGGGCCTTGCCACTTTTGAGGGTTGGAGATAACCATTGAGTGGAGCTAAATGCTAAATGCTAGTCATTCATTATTCCTCCTTATTGACCAGTGACCTATACGAGTTTGGTCCGAGTCGGTGCTTCTGTAAATCCCATTGCCCTTTTAGCGTGACCTATGGACGGCTGCCATTCTGCCGTGGCTACTTTCATCTTTCCGCTATTAAAAGGTGTCAGTCAGTCAAAGGCTTTGGGCTCAGCTCTCATGTCTCACATGTCTCCCAGACACGTAGAGGATGGACGATGATAATGGGCAACAGAGGGACCTATTCCTCTAAGACGGAGCTGGCTGTTACGCCGGCATTCCACTGGTTGCATTTGCGTTGCGGCTGTGCTCCGGTTTTGCTCCGTGCTCTGTGCTCCACCAACACTAACCGGCTGCGTGCAGAGCACGTCACGGCTCTGCTCCGCCAGACAGCTAGAGTGACGAGACCGACAAGTTCTCGCGGTGAAATCGCGCGAGACAAATTTGTACGTGGGATAAATACAACAACAAACAGGCAGAAGATCATTGTTCCCAACTGGAGAAGCAGAGGAGGGGTGGACTTGCTTGGTGTTGTCCTTGTAAAAAGGATGTGTCGTGTCATATATTATTTTGTGGTTTTCCACTTCAATGATGAACTTTTCCTCATCCATGTTTGTCCTCTGGCTTGATATTGAATGCTGTAAGCACCTCTGCCCTGTTGACTCCAGGCCTGGCTCCGCCCAACTTGCTGCAGCTTTGCTCCGACATCCGTGAAAAATAGAAGCCTTGCGTATCTTTTTCGGAGAGCTCCGGATCGTCGGAGCTGGGACGGAGTAGACACGCAACGCAGCGGAGTAGGTGGGAGTTGACACAATGATTAGAG
Organism: Poromitra crassiceps; assembly: GCF_964638095.1. Taxonomy (NCBI): domain Eukaryota; kingdom Metazoa; phylum Chordata; class Actinopteri; order Beryciformes; family Melamphaidae; genus Poromitra; species Poromitra crassiceps. Next base: position 20,828,057 of record NC_139643.1, on the reverse strand, counting down.
TGGAAACGTATCGGCTCCGAAGCCGTACCGCAGCGCAGATGGACCGAACACGGACTCAGTGGAATGTGGCCGTTAGACTGTTCTGACCGCAATCCCCCCCCCGGCCCCCCACTCCATGCCCATCCTCCCAGCATGGGGAAGCTGTGGGAGACGACTGTGGATCTTCAAAGTCACCTCTCCTGCTGGAAGCCTCTCCATACTGATTAGAAGGGAGAAGAGGGGACAGTAGGTGAGATGGGATGGCTCCTCGATGGAGACAAAAGCACCCGTTCAATCTGCAGGTCGGCCACCTTTTCCGTTTAGACGTACGGCGGAATCGGGTGCTTCCTTCTACCCTCATAATTAGCGTGCTCCAAGGAGCGCGACACGTAGCTCCATCTGAAACGCTTTAGTCGGACGTTAAGCGTCTGAAGAGCTCGTTCTGCTGATTGCCAGATGGAGAGGCTGTAAGAGGGTGAATTGCAGTTCAATGGGGACTGTCAATTACGCCCCCCCCCCGCCCCCGCCCACACACACACACACACACACACACACACAGACACAGACACACACACACACACACACACACACACACACACACACACACACACACTGTAAATGCGACATTAGGCTACTTTGCACATTGGCGGCTCCGAATGGCAGCAAGGGGTAACACAGTTTGGAAACGTTTTTGAATAGGCCCTTTTCACATGAACTGTTTTGAGGTGGTAAAACAGGAAGTAAAGCAGGTATAAGCAATAGCATTAATGAGTGCCCTGGCACTGGAACACCTAAATGGAACGGAACCCATCATTAATGGTATTGATTACACCTATTGGTATTGATTTACTTCCTGCCAGCTCAAAACGGCTGCTGTGAAAAGGGTCTCTAAGCCAGAAATGGAAATGGTCTTCTCTCTATTGCTCGTCAATAAGGACAGACCATCTCCCCCGTGTCTATTGAGGCAAGTCTGCACTTTTGATTTTTGACAAGTTCTAGTCAGAAGAGTATTGCTGATTTCTCTCCTGACGTTGCATTAGGGAACTTGGCACACTGGCAGCTCCAAATAGCAGCAACCTTTTGAAAAATGTGAACTTGAACATGATTATGATGTGGTGATGCAGGGTGACAGTGTGCACTGTTTTTTACAGTGTTGAGATCAATGTGATTATGATGTGGTGATGCAGGGTGACAGTGTGCACTGTTTTTTACAGTGTTGAGATCAATGTGATTATGATGTGGTGACGCAGGGTGACAGACAGTGTGCACTGTTTTTTACAGTGTTGAGATCAATGTGATTATGATGTGGTGATGCAGGGTGGCAGTGTGCACTGTTTTTTACAGTGTTGAGATCAATGTGATTATGATGTGGTGATGCAGGGTGACAGACAGTGTGCACTGTTTTTTACAGTGTTGAGATCAATGTGATTATGATGTGGTGATGCAGGGTGACAGACAGTGTGCACTGTTTTTTACAGTGTTGAGATCAATGTGATTATGATGTGGTGATGCAGGGTGACAGACAGTGTGCACTGTTTTTTACAGTGTTGAGATCAATGTGATTATGATGTGGTGATGCAGGGTGACAGACAGTGTGCACTGTTTTTTTACAGTGTTGAGATCAATGTGATTATGATGTGGTGATGCAGGGTGGCAGTGTGCACTGTTTTTTACAGTGTTGAGATCAATGTGATTATGATGTGGTGATGCAGGGTGACAGTGTGCACTGTTTTTTACAGTGTTGAGATCAACGTGATTATGATGTGGTGATGCAGGGTGGCAGTGTGCACTGTTTTTTACAGTGTTGAGATCAATGTGATTATGATGTGGTGATGCAGGGTGGCAGACAGTGTGCACTGTTTTTTACAGTGTTGAGATCAACGTGATTATGATGTGGTGATGCAGGGTGGCAGTGTGCACTGTTTTTTACAGTGTTGAGATCAATGTGATTATGATGTGGTGATGCAGGGTGGCAGACAGTGTGCACTGTTTTTTACAGTGTTGAGATCAACGTGATTATGATGTGGTGATGCAGGGTGGCAGTGTGCACTGTTTTTTACAGTGTTGAGATCAATGTGATTATGATGTGGTGATGCAGGGTGACAGTGTGCACTGTTTTTTACAGTGTTGAGATCAATGTGATTATGATGTGGTGATGCAGGGTGACAGTGTGCACTGTTTTTTACAGTGTTGAGATCAATGTGATTATGATGTGGTGATGCAGGGTGACAGTGTGCACTGTTTTTTACAGTGTTGAGATCAACGTGATTATGATGTGGTGATGCAGGGTGGCAGACAGTGTGCACTGTTTTTTACAGTGTTGAGATCAACGTGATTATGATGTGGTGATGCAGGGTGGCAGTGTGCACTGTTTTTTACAGTGTTGAGATCAATGTGATTATGATGTGGTGATGCAGGGTGACAGTGTGCACTGTTTTTTACAGTGTTGAGATCAACATGATTATGATGTGGTGATGCAGGGTGACAGTGTGCACTGTTTTTTTACAGTGTTGAGATCAATGTGATTATGATGTGGTGATGCAGGGTGGCAGACAGTGTGCACTGTTTTTTACAGTGTTGAGATCAACGTGATTATGATGTGGTGATGCAGGGTGGCAGTGTGCACTGTTTTTTACAGTGCTGAGATCAATGTGATTATGATGTGGTGATGCAGGGTGACAGTGTGCACTGTTTTTTACAGTGCTGAGATCAACGTGATTATGATGTGGTGATGCAGGGTGGCAGACAGTGTGCACTGTTTTCTACAGTGTTGAGATCAACGTGATTATGATGTGGTGATGCAGGGTGGCAGTGTGCACTGTTTTTTACAGTGCTGAGATCAATGTGATTATGATGTGGTGATGCAGGGTGACAGTGTGCACTGTTTTTTACAGTGTTGAGATCAATGTGATTATGATGTGGTGATGCAGGGTGACAGTGTGCACTGTTTTTTACAGTGTTGAGATCAACGTGATTATGATGTGGTGATGCAGGGTGGCAGACAGTGTGCACTGTTTTTTACAGTGTTGAGATCAACGTGATTATGATGTGGTGATGCAGGGTGGCAGTGTGCACTGTTTTTTACAGTGTTGAGATCAACGTGATTATGATGTGGTGATGCAGGGTGGCAGTGTGCACTGTTTTTTACAGTGCTGAGATCAATGTGATTATGATGTGGTGATGCAGGGTGACAGACAGTGTGCACTGTTTTTTACAGTGCTGAGATCAATGTGATTATGATGTGGTGATGCAGGGTGACAGTGTGCACTGTTTTTTACAGTGTTGAGATCAACATGATTATGATGTGGTGATGCAGGGTGGCAGTGTGCACTGTTTTTACAGTGCTGAGATCAATGTGATTATGATGTGGTGATGCAGGGTGACAGTGTGCACTGTTTTTTACAGTGCTGAGATCAATGTGATTATGATGTGGTGATGCAGGGTGACAGTGTGCACTGTTTTTTACAGTGTTGAGATCAATGTGATTATGATGTGGTGATGCAGGGTGACAGTGTGCACTGTTTTTTACAGTGCTGAGATCAATGTGATTATGATGTGGTGATGCAGGGTGACAGTGTGCACTGTTTTTTACAGTGTTGAGATCAATGTGATTATGATGTGGTGATGCAGGGTGACAGTGTGCACTGTTTTTTACAGTGTTGAGATCAACGTGATTATGATGTGGTGATGCAGGGTGGCAGTGTGCACTGTTTTTTACAGTGTTGAGATCAACGTGATTATGATGTGGTGATGCAGGGTGACAGTGTGCACTGTTTTTTACAGTGTTGAGATCAACGTGATTATGATGTGGTGATGCAGGGTGGCAGTGTGCACTGTTTTTTACAGTGCTGAGATCAATGTGATTATGATGTGGTGATGCAGGGTGACAGTGTGCACTGTTTTTTACAGTGTTGAGATCAACGTGATTATGATGTGGTGATGCAGGGTGGCAGTGTGCACTGTTTTTTACAGTGTTGAGATCAATGTGATTATGATGTGGTGATGCAGGGTGACAGTGTGCACTGTTTTTTACAGTGTTGAGATCAATGTGATTATGATGTGGTGATGCAGGGTGGCAGACAGTGTGCACTGTTTTTTACAGTGTTGAGATCAACGTGATTATGATGTGGTGATGCAGGGTGGCAGTGTGCACTGTTTTTTACAGTGCTGAGATCAATGTGATTATGATGTGGTGATGCAGGGTGACAGTGTGCACTGTTTTTTACAGTGTTGAGATCAATGTGATTATGATGTGGTGATGCAGGGTGGCAGTGTGCACTGTTTTTTACAGTGTTGAGATCAACGTGATTATGATGTGGTGATGCAGGGTGGCAGTGTGCACTGTTTTTTACAGTGTTGAGATCAATGTGATTATGATGTGGTGATGCAGGGTGGCAGTGTGCACTGTTTTTTACAGTGTTGAGATCAATGTGATTATGATGTGGTGATGCAGGGTGACAGTGTGCACTGTTTTTTACAGTGTTGAGATCACTGTGATTATGATGTGGTGATGCAGGGTGGCAGTGTGCACTGTTTTTTACAGTGTTGAGATCACTGTGATTATGATGTGGTGATGCAGGGTGACAGTGTGCACTGTTTTTTACAGTGTTGAGATCAATGTGATTATGATGTGGTGATGCAGGGTGACAGTGTGCACTGTTTTTTACAGTGTTGAGATCAATGTGATTATGATGTGGTGATGCAGGGTGACAGTGTGCACTGTTTTTTACAGTGTTGAGATCACTGTGATTATGATGTGGTGATGCAGGGTGGCAGTGTGCACTGTTTTTTACAGTGTTGAGATCACTGTGATTATGATGTGGTGATGCAGGGTGACAGTGTGCACTGTTTTTTACAGTGTTGAGATCAATGTGATTATGATGTGGTGATGCAGGGTGGCAGACAGTGTGCACTGTTTTTTACAGTGTTGAGATCAATGTGATTATGATGTGGTGATGCAGGGTGGCAGTGTGCACTGTTTTTTACAGTGTTGAGATCAATGTGATTATGATGTGGTGATGCAGGGTGACAGACAGTGTGCACTGTTTATTACAGTGTTGAGATCAATGTGATTATGATGTGGTGATGCAGGGTGGCAGTGTGCACTGTTTTTTACACTGTCTATGTGACGGTCGAGTTCAGACATGAGATGTTTTGGTCTTGTCCTCACTGCACCTGCTGGGGTTGTGATAACAATAACAAACTCATATATCAGTTAACCTTCTCCTATGCAAACCATCCCCGTCTCCCTTAACTACCTCGTCCTCATTAGTGAGAGTAAACGTGCGGTCTCCATGACTTGCACTTGGTTGCAGTCTGATATTAAAGATGGCCGTCCAAGCCCTCCAATCTATGTGCAGTCTCACTCAGTCCAATTACCCTGATTAGCCACGCGTCAATACCAAGACTGTTAGCACACACACCCACTCAATACCAGGCAAAGACAGGACAGAGGGGGGTAAGACGACATGCTTTTGTGCCTCACGTGTCCGACCTCGCAATATATATCAGTCATTTCTGTCCAAACAAAGACAGTGATGAGACACACATGATGATGTGATATTTACAGATTATGACCAAATCTGCCACAATACGATTTCGATACAATCCGATTCACGGGGCTGCCATCGATATGAGACGATATGTGTTGATTTCTATCCTAGAGGGGAGCGAATATCCTCTCCCTCTTTGTCGTCTTTTATTTGATTTGCTGACCTGTAATCTCTCGAGACGAGACAGACTTTTGACTTTTGTCAGCAAGCTCCGTGAAAAGCCGAATAACAGCGCCTGCAGGGGGGCAGGCTCGCATGCTGCGCTTTACCCGATCAAAATGGAGCGGGCGTGACCAGAGAGTCGACCGGTGTGTAGTCAAAACTGACCATTTTCAGCATGTAGCAAGTTGCTACTTGCTACTAGCAACGAGCTAGAGTTGTTATTGTTGTTGCATAGCAACGGAGGGATCTGAGAGCGACACGCAGGGAGCGGAAAGGAAATCCATAAATGGTCAGAGCCGCTCGGTTTTTAGGAGAAATGCACCAGAAACGTGAAGGCCAGTATTTGACTGATATGGTTTTTGAAGGCCACTATTATTCGTTGGACTGAATCATTTCAGAGGTGGACATTGATCGGTGAAGTTTTAGCAAAAGTGCAATAACAGCCTGATACATCAGCAAGCCGATACATTGTCTAACCCAGGTGGATGCTAAAGTGGAGCTTGTTTCAAGTAGGGCTAGGCAATATAATCGATACGGCAATATATCGCGATATTTTATTTCCCGATACTGTATCGATACTTGGACGCCAAGTATCGCAATATTTTATTTTTTTTATTTTTTTTGCAGGCCATGCCATGCCAGGCCTCTGCATCTGGCGATTCCCACCCCTAATCGATACTGTATCGATATTTCCCATATTGATGCGTTCAGTAACACTCAACACTCAGTAGTTTTGACTAAATTTGTCCACTAACTTATAAGTATAAAGTGATGTACATATTATTGCACTACCTGGGTGGTACACGGTGTGTTGTATCTTTAGCTCTATTATTTAATTTTGAGTAAATTCTGTAGAATATCGCAATATATCGCAATATGTATCGCATCGCAATATATCGTGATACAATCGTATTGTGACCCAAGTATCATGATACGTATCGTATCGTGAGATCCTTGCCAATACCCAGCCCTAGTTTCAAGTGGAGCTTGTTTCATAGGGAGATGCTGTCATTTTGAATAGAGGGATTCAGGGATGACGTATTTTTGTAGTCGGAACGCGGAAGTCCCGGACTTCCGGGTTCTTCACTGTTTTCGTCTATGGGATTTTTGAATGGGTTTTCGGCGCGATGCTTCAAATAAGGTCTCTGGGCAACGCAAGTTTAATCAAACGCAAACCAGTGTTCAGCGGGATAATCTTCACACATGAGGACCACTTTCATGAGTTTTGAAGCGTAAATGCGAGCCCTAGAAGTAAAAAGCTTGTGCTAAGCTAATCCAGAACTACACACAGTGTCGCATAGGCTTCCCCGTCACGTCACCACTCAACCTCAGGAGTGTTGTTGATGTGTGCGCTGCTGTGCACTGATTACCCCGGGCTGAACCAGGTGAGGGAAAGAGAATTTCCGTGTTCGTCCTTTGAAGTGGTGACGTTATTGACGTATAATATCCCCGTCGACTCAACAGTGTAGTCTCATTTAGCCGTTTGCTAGCTAGCCGCCCTTTTAACGGCACGTAAAAGCTTAAAAACCCATAAAAATGGTCCTCATGTGTGAAGATTATCCTGCTGAACACTGGTTCGCGTTTGATTAAGCTTGCGTTGCCCAGATAACTTATTTGAAGCATCGCGCCAAAAACCCATTCAAAAATCCCATAGGCGAAAACAGTGAACAGTGTTGGCATCGATGTTTTCCGGACTCGTTCCTGTGGCTCTCTATTGGACCCCCTGAAATGCCCCCAAGGACCCCTCGTGGTCCCCGGACCCCACGTTGAGAACCACTGGATTTGTCTAACCCAGGTGGATGCTACAGTGGACCTTGTTTCAGAGGAAGATGCTGTCATCTTGAATCCCCCCCAGCCCCACCACACACACACACACACACACACACACACACACACACACACACACACACACACACACACACAGGGGGTGGGACCTTGAAAATTCCCGTTCTGAAAGAGCTCTCCTCTCAGCAATTTATCTACAAAATGAAAGTCTCCGCCGGTGCGTCATTGTCTGCGAGCTTCTGAGACATGAAAAGCGAGCAGGCGCGGTGAGGGTGTGATCGTCTCATTAGACGATCTACCCTCTTTGTGTCTCTGAGACTCTCTGTACTCTGCTCAGAGAGAGAGAAACACACAGCAGACACTGTACTCTGCTCAGAGAGAGAGAGACACACAGCAGACACTGTACTCTGCTCAGAGAGAGACACACACAGCAGACACTGTACTCTGCTCAGAGAGAGAGAAACACACAGCAGACACTGCACTCTGCTCAGAGAGAGAGACACACACAGACACTGTACTCTGCTCAGAGAGAGAGAAACACACACAGACACTGTACTCTGCTCAGAGAGAGAGAAACACACAGCAGACACTGTACTCTGCTCAGAGAGAGAGACACACAGCAGACACTGTACTCTGCTCAGAGAGAGAGAGACACACATCAGACACTGTACTCTGCTCAGAGAGAGACACACACAGCAGACACTGTACTCTGCTCAGAGAGAGACAAACACACAGCAGACACTGTACTCTGCTCAGAGAGAGACACACACAGCAGACACTGTACTCTGCTCAGAGAGAGAAACACACAGCAGACACTGTACTCTGCTCAGAGAGAGAGACACACAGCAGACACTGTACTCTGCTCAGAGAGAGAGAAACACACAACAGACACTGTACTCTGCTCAGAGAGAGAAACACACAACAGACACTGTACTCTGCTCAGAGAGAGAAACACACAGCAGACACTGTACTCTGCTCAGAGAGAGACACACACAGCAGACACTGTACTCTGCTCAGAGAGAGAGAAACACACACAGACACTGTACTCTGCTCAGAGAGAGACACACACAGCAGACACTGTACTCTGCTCAGAGAGAGAAACACACAACAGACACTGTACTCTGCTCAGAGAGAGAAACACACAGCAGACACTGTACTCTGCTCAGAGAGAGAAACACACAACAGACACTGTACTCTGCTCAGAGAGAGAAACACACAACAGACACTGTACTCTGCTCAGAGAGAGAGAAACACACAGCAGACACTGTACTCTGCTCAGAGAGAGAAACACACAACAGACACTGTACTCTGCTCAGAGAGAGAAACACACAGCAGACACTGTACTCTGCTCAGAGAGAGAAACACACAGCAGACACTGTACTCTGCTCAGAGAGAGAAACACACAGCAGACACTGTACTCTGCTCAGAGAGAGAGAAACACACACAGACACTGTACTCTGCTCAGAGAGAGAAACACACAGCAGACACTGTACTCTGCTCAGAGAGAGAGAGACACACACAGACACTGTACTCTGCTCAGAGAGAGAAACACACAACAGACACTGTACTCTGCTCAGAGAGAGACACACACACAGCAGACACTGTACTCTGCTCAGAGAGAGAAACACACAGCAGACACTGTACTCTGCTCAGAGAGAGAAACACACAGCAGACACTGTACTCTGCTCAGAGAGAGAAACATACAGACACTGTACTCTGCTCAGAGAGAGAGAAACACACAGCAGACACTGTACTCTGCTCAGAGAGTGACACACACAACAGACACTGTACTCTGCTCAGAGAGTGACACACACAACAGACACTGTACACTGCTCAGAGAGTGTCTCTGAGACTCTCTGTACTCTGCTCAGAGAGAGAGAAACACACAGCAGACACTGTACTCTGCTCAGAGAGAGAGAAACACACACAGACACTGCACTCTGCTCAGAGAGAGAGACACACAGCAGACACTGTACTCTGCTCAGAGAGAGAAACACACAGCAGACACTGTACTCTGCTCAGAGAGAGAAACACACACAGACACTGTACTCTGCTCAGAGAGAGAGAGACACACAGCAGACACTGTACTCTGCTCAGAGAGAGAAACACACAGCAGACACTGTACTCTGCTCAGAGAGAGAGAAACACACAGCAGACACTGTACTCTGCTCAGAGAGAGAAACATACAGCAGACACTGCACTCTGCTCAGAGAGAGAGACACACAGCAGACACTGTACTCTGCTCAGAGAGAGAGAGACACACAGCAGACACTGTACTCTGCTCAGAGAGAGAAACACACAGCAGACACTGTACTCTGCTCAGAGAGAGAGAAACACACAACAGACACTGTACTCTGCTCAGAGAGAGAAACACACAGCAGACACTGTACTCTGCTCAGAGAGAGAGAAACACACAGCAGACACTGTACTCTGCTCAGAGAGAGAGAGACACACAGCAGACACTGTACTCTGCTCAGAGAGAGAAACACACAGCAGACACTGCACTCTGCTCAGAGAGTGTCTCTGAGACTCTCTGTACTCTGCTCAGAGAGAGAAAACAGCTTTTTGAAAAATGCAGCGCTGTCGCTGATGTCATGTTTCACCTTTCAACTTCCTGTGCATATGTATGAGCAGCTGTTCATTCTTTGTTGATTTTTGTCGGTGTCATTTTTCACTACTGCATCTCTCTCATCATAATGCTGTGATTGGGCTGGCTATCATTTAAAAAATGACGATACCAGTACCAATACCAGTACCAATTAGAGTACTTGATTCGATACTCTCTGAACGTTGTGATGGCATCTTGGCATGCTGAACTGAAAACTCTGTCACATACACTGCACTCGCCTTCACCACCACAGACTGTATGGGTTGTAGCTAGCTGTTGTAGCTAGCTGTTGTAGCTAGCTGTTGCATTAGTGGGCCAATCACACGTGACGTCACATTAAATCAAACACTTTTTTTTCTGTGTACAAAAAGGATGGAATGCAAGTATCATTTGACTGGAGAAGTGTCGATACTGCTTGGTACTGGGTTACCGATACCCAGACCTGTTTATGTATTTATTTTTTTATTTTTTATGCAAATCAACGCAACATGTTCCTGTGTTATAATTGGTTATGTATTTTGATTCTATTTTTCTTTGCTGTATCCTATTTGCAGCTGCACTGACTCAATGTCCGCATCTGAAGGGCTTCATCTGATCTCGTCTTGACCACTAAAAGGTTCAGACAAATCCACGGGCGAAAAGGCTGACGTCGAAAAAGAATATAAAGATAGTCTGTCTCTGCCTTGCCTCCCCTCCTCCACTGCACATAGCCGCCTGTAACAATGGTGCCGTTGCCATGGCAGCACAGACATGTTAAGCTTTAGGATAAAGGAGGGGGGGGGGGAACATGGCAGAGGGGTAGGAAATAATCACAGGGAGCGATGACCTAAAAATAGCCAGGGAGTAATCACACGTATTATTTATTCATGGCAAACTTCACACGTCTTCTTTGTCGGCTCTGTCAACATCGCTCTCTCTCTGCTTTACTGACCTAATCCTCCCTCCTGGTCTTACTGACCAGCACTCTGTGTTAGGGATTCACTGTGGTGAACCTAAGGCTGATGCTACTCCATACTGCCCCCTCCTGGCCTTACTGACCAGCACTCTGTGTTAGGGATTCACTGTGGTGAACCTAAGGCTGATGCTACTCCATACTGCCCCCTCCTGGCCTTACTCACCAGCACTCTGTGTTAGGGATTCACTGTGGTGAGCATAAGGCTGATGCTACTCCATACTGCCCCCTCCTGGCCTTACTCACCAGCACTCTGTGTTAGGGATTCACTGTGGTGAGCATAAGGCTGATGCTACTCCATACTGCCCCCTCCTGGCCTTACTGACCAGTACTCTGTGTTAGGGATTCACTGTGGTGAACCTAAGGCTGATGCTACTCCATACTGCCCCCTCCTGGCCTTACTCACCAGCACTCTGTGTAAAGCCTGGATTATGCTTGACGCTTTGGCCGGCCGCACGGAAATGAGAGACACGGAATCCGACGAGGAAACGTGTGGAGCTTGTATACTCTGTGTGGGTTTCTGCAAGTGGAATTGAGCGCGAGTCTTGAAAACTCCACTTTGTCCGCCCGTCCGCATCCGCGTAGTTACAAAATTCGGCGTGCGCACGGCCAGTCGAAAACCGTCTGCACGGAGCCTTGCGGAGGGGCGTGTCTGCTGATTTGACGTCACTTTTCCGCGCGGACACTCGCGTTCCTCGCTGATGCGGAAAGCATAATGAGACCTTTAGGGATTCACTGTGGTGAACATAAGGCTGATGCTACTCCATACTGCCCCCTCCTGGCCTTACTGACCAGCACTCTGTGTTAGGGATTCACTGTGGTGAGCATAAGGCTGATGCTACTCCATACTGCCCCCTCCTGGCCTTACTCACCAGCACTCTGTGTTAGGGATTCACTGTGGTGAGCATAAGGCTGATAAGGCTCCATGCTATCAATTTAGCATACATGTTGCGTGATAGTAGGCTCCATGTTAACACTTTAGCATGCATGTTATGTGATAGTAGGCTCCATGTTAACACTATAGCATACATGTTGAGTGATAGTAGGCTCCATGCTAACACTTTAGCATACATGTTATGTGATAGTAGGCTCCATGCTAACACTTTAGCATACATGTTATGTGATAGTAGGCTCCATGCTAACACTTTAGCATACATGTTATGTGATAGTAGGCTCCATGCTAACACTTTAGCATACATGTTATGTGATAGTAGGCTCCATGTTAACACTTTAGCATACATGTTATGTGATAGTAGGCTCCATGTTAACACTTTAGCATGCATGTTATGTGATAGTAGGCTCCATGCTAACACTTTAGCATACATGTTATGTGATAGTAGGCTCCATGCTAACACTTTAGCATACATGTTATGTGATAGTAGGCTCCATGCTAACACTTTAGCATACATGTTGAGTGATAGTAGGCTCCATGCTAACACTTTAGCATACATGTTATGTGATAGTAGGCTCCATGTTAACACTTTAGCATGCATGTTATGTGATAGTAGGCTCCATGCTAACACTTTAGCATACATGTTATGTGATAGTAGGCTCCATGCTAACACTTTAGCATACATGTTATGTGATAGTAGGCTCCATGTTAACACTTTAGCATGCATGTTATGTGATAGTAGGCTCCATGCTAACACTTTAGCATACATGTTATGTGATAGTAGGCTCCATGTTAACACTTTAGCATGCATGTTATGTGATAGTAGGCTCCATGCTAACACTTTAGCATACATGTTATGTGATAGTAGGCTCCATGTTAACACTTTAGCATACATGTTGAGTGATAGTAGGCTCCATGCTAACACTTTAGCATACATGTTGAGTGATAGTAGGCTCCATGCTAACACTTTAGCATGCATGTTATGTGATAGTAGGCTCCATGTTAACACTTTAGCATACATGTTGAGTGATAGTAAGCTCCATGCTAACACTTTAGCATACATGTTATGTGATAGTAGGCTCCATGTTAACACTTTAGCATACATGTCGAGTGATAGTAAGCTCCATGCTAACACTTTAGCATACATGTTGAGTGATAGTAAGCTCCATGCTAACACTTTAGCATACATGTTGAGTGATAGTAGGCTCCATGCTAACACTTTAGCATACATGTTGAGTGATAGTAAGCTCCATGTTAACACTTTAGCATACATGTTGAGTGATAGTAAGCTCCATGCTAACACTTTAGCATACATGTTGAGTGATAGTAAGCTCCATGCTAACACTTTAGCATACATGTTGAGTGATAGTAAGCTCCATGTTAACACTTTAGCATACATGTTGAGTGATAGTAAGCTCCATGCTAACACTTTAGCATACATGTTGAGTGATAGTAAGCTCCATGCTAACACTTTAGCATGCATGTTGAGTGATAGTAGGCTCCATGCTAACACTTTAGCATGCATGTTGAGTGATAGTAGGCTCCATGTTAACACTTCAGCATACATGTTGAGTGATAGTAAGCTCCATGTTAACACTTTAGCATACATGTTGAGTGATAGTAAGCTCCATGCTAACACTTTAGCATACATGTTGAGTGATAGTAAGCTCCATGTTAACACTTTAGCATACATGTTGAGTGATAGTAGGCTCCATGCTAACACTTTAGCATGCATGTTATGTGATAGTAGGCTCCATGCTAACACTTCAGCATGCATGTTATGTGATAGTAGGCTCCATGCTAACACTTTAGCATGCATGTTATGTGATAGTAGGCTCCATGCTAACACTTTAGCATGCATGTTAGATAGTAGGCTCCATGCTAACACTTCAGCATACATGTTGAGTGATAGGAGGTTCCATGCTAACACTATAGCATACATGTTGAGCCGGTTCCATGCTAACAGTCTGCTTACTTTGACTAATACTAGTGGCCTAGTCAGTGTTGTGCAAGTTCACACTTTACAAGAGCTAGCTCAAAGTTCAGCTCACACAGATTAAAATGAACTAGTTCACAATTTTGAATTTTGAACTAAGTTCAGTCTCAAAAAATGAGCAGTTCAGTTCATGAGAAGTTCATTTCGTATATATTGTTTTCATCGTTTAGTGCATGAGCGTCAAGTCAGCCAGAATGTAAAAGTAGAAATAGTCAAATAGTCAAAATAAAACTGTTATTGTAATGTTAATCTTAATGAGTAGTGATTTACAGCCACAGTTTCACTCCATATGTAATCTTAAAATCAGTATTTTGATACAAGATTTGCTGTTTCGTTCATTGTAATTAATACCTTTTTTCTCCAAAGGTGAGAATTTGAAATCTTTTATTCTGAAAGTAAATTGCGGGATTTCTCCGTTGCGGGTAAACTGTTACTGTCTTGACGTAGGCCAAAAACAGGCTCTCCGCTGTGTCTCAGTCAGCTTGTGTCTGCGTCTGAGCCCCCATAGGCAGAGCAGAGGAGGCATTCAAGAGAGAGAAGCAGCCAGCAACAGAAGCAGCCAGGGACAGAAGCAGCCAGGGACAGAAGCAGCCAGGGACAGAAGCAGCCATGCAGGGAGAGAAGCAGCCAGGGACAGAAGCAGCCAGGGACAGAAGCAGCCATGCAGGGAGAGAAGCAGCCAGGGACAGAAGCAGCCAGCAACAGAAGCAGCCATGCAGGGACAGAAGCAGCCAGGGACAGAAGCAGCCAGGGACAGAAGCAGCCAGGGACAGAAGCAGCCATGCAGGGAGAGAATCAGCCATGCAGGGACAGAAGCAGCCAGGGACAGAAGCAGCCAGCAACAGAAGCAGCCAGGGACAGAAGCAGCCAGGGACAGAAGCAGCCATGCAGGGAGAGAATCAGCCATGCAGGGACAGAAGCAGCCAGGGACAGAAGCAGCCAGGGACAGAAGCAGCCAGGGACAGAAACAGCCATGCAGGGACAGAAGCAGCCAGGGACAGAAGCAGCCAGGGACAGAAACAGCCATGCAGGGACAGAAGCAGCCATGCAGGGACAGAAGCAGCCAGCGACAGAAGCAGCCAGCGACAGAAACAGCCATGCAGGGACAGAAGCAGCCAGGTACAGAAGCAGCCAGGGACAGAAGCAGCCAGCAACAGAAGCAGCCATGCAGGGACAGAAGCAGCCAGGGACAGAAGCAGCCAGGGACAGAAGCAGCGCGGCGAAATGACAGGAAAACAATTTCTTATTCTTGTGTAAATTACCACACGCATGTAAACACAATAGGCAATTATCGAGGTAAGAGAGCGAGAACGATAAGAGCAGCGTTCACTCCCACAGGTGTTAACCATGCTCACGTTCATGTATTTGCAAAAGGCTGCGCTCAGTTCACCCGTTCACCAAAATATCAGCTTGTTCAATGAACTTCAACAGGGCCTAGCATCACTATTCCTGCATAAGTGCTAACAGAGAGCACAAAAGCCAATACTCTACCGGGGACACATGGACTCCTCTTGACACATTTAGGTCATTTTAAATACACGTTGACATTTTATTACATGTTTTGGTAGTTATTACTTTATCAGCTGCCACACATCACTTTGTGAGGGTGAGGTAGGTTCAGTCCAGTTATATGTAATTGACATGTTGCAGTGGAGCTGTCTGTCTGTCTGTGCTCTCTGGATGTCACACTGCTGGTGTTAGATTGGCCTCAGGTGGTCTGTGACGCGTGCATGGCACTGGCTGGGTGGGTGGCTCATAGCGTTGATGTGTGTCATCGTCTTCTCTACGGAGTAGTCTCGGCTCCCAGACAATTGGAGATCTCCGCCTACCAATTGTCTGGGAGATTCTTGTCAAAAATAGTAGTTTGAACAGCAGCGAGACATGGCAAAAAAACAATTTTATAAAAATTACAAAAAGTGGGAACAACTGACGAAGCAGTAATAAAAGTTGCTGCTTGGTCTATTGGATGGATGAATGGACGAATTACGTGGATTTGTCCTACCAGGCATGTCGCATTTGCCGATAAGCATGGGACATTTATTTGCCAGATTTTTTTAATGGAGTTTGGTTTGATGATGTCTACATACAAGAAAGAAGGGAACATTCTGGTCCGGATGCAGGTCACTCACAGCTCTCTGTCCCTCTGTCCGTGGTGCTGAAAGCATCCATTCCCCAGGAGTGAAATGTCTGTGGAGAGAGTTTATTGAAGGAGCCCAGATACTCTTGCTCAGGGCCCTTGGATGTGAATTTCTATTTAGAACACACTCTTAGAAGCCAGCGAGGCTTCCTCTATTAGACCCACTCTTGCGGGTGTTGAGTGCTGTGGGCAATTTGACGCTCAGAGGGTTTACATCCAAATGGTGTTGTGGTCAAAAAATTATCCTTGAGCAGTGAGCACTGAATGTCAAGGTTTCGACGAGGGCTGTTCAAGTCCCGCAGCTATGACAGATCTAGCTGTCATAGCTTATATCATGATCATCACGATTCGATAAGTTATCACTGTTAAGTTATAAGTTATAAGTGGTTCACAATTTGATACAACCACAATTCAAACTAATGAATAAAAGTTCAACGACAACAAAGCATGACCGTGCAGAATTATGTTTACTTCTGAGCCACAAATCTTTCTAGCCATGGCATTGGCTCGCTAGTATGTAAACAGCTATTTACAAATGTCATTACAAGTGACAATAATTTGGATGTAGAGAGTGTGAAACTATATCCAATTTCACCATTCATTTTTCTGCCATTTTTCTGTAGTGACATTTTTGTATCGTAATATATCAGATTTCCATATATCGTCCAATCCCTATTACACTGGTAGAAGAAAAGCTAGGCAAGAGAGCCCTTTTCATTTGCTGACAAGATATCATTTTGCACAGAGGCCCTATCAGATGGAGGGTTTTCAAATACATATGATTTGTTGTTTAATTCTAGAGGTCCGTGTGTTTAGAGATAGCCCAGGACAGCTAGCAATTTGCGGCATCAATGAGCTCCGATTTAATGGCATAGCTGCCACAGACTCACAGCTGTAAAAGAGAAACGAGAGGGGACATTCACACCCAAAGCCTTTTTTGGAGCTGCCAGCGTCTTTCTGCAATTCGTTCTCTATGTAAGGACGCGCTAAACGTGCTCCTCTTTTAATGAACGCACCTGGCGTTTAGCGCTGGTGGCGTCTGTTGTTTTTGGAGGAGCGCTGTGGGCATTTTTAAGCTGAAGAAAGTTGAACATTAGAGGAAAAGCGCGCTGCTCGGCTTTTCCACTCCTCCTACCTTTTCTCCTCCCGAGGGATCCTCAACCTCCGCTGCTGCCAGAATTGGCAATAATCTGGCTTTCGTGTTGACAGTGAACAACATCAAACAGACAAAACCAGCTGGCTACCGTCCGTGTGGTCGTTGTGCTGCTGTGCGCTGTGCTTTGTGCACAATGGAAGCGCTCTCAACATGATTTTCATAGCGTTCTGACTGAAAACAAAACGCTTTTGGTGTGAATGTCCCCTTTAGTCTGACAGTTCCTCCATCAAAAGCCTTTTAGAACCCAGTAGGTTGCATAACATACCTGCAGCATGTCCCCGTGTCTTCATCAGAGCTGGCATGGAAATCACAGAATCTAGGTTTGTTTGTTTTGTTTTCACAGAACCGTCTGGGAACCCGCTCAGCAAAACCTTTGAAAGGGGCAGGCCAGGCACTTTTTGACACGTTGTGATTGTGAACACATGTAGGATCATTTATGTCACTAATGCTTTCAAAGTGGAAATCACTGAGCAGCCAATGGTGTTGAGTATCCATCCAGCTAACGTTGCTCTGCTGCTCTGTTTAAGTTGAAACCATAGCCAAACCTGCTCTTAGATGGTCTAACATTGGCTAACAGACAGCATAGCCAGATTGTCAACAACGCATGTTAGCCATCTTGAATTCCATGTTGGGTAACTTCAGATTCAGATTCAAACAGAATCTGCTTGATAGTCTTAGCTAGCAGGATGCTAGGTAACGTTAGCGTTGCTAACATGAGATGCTAAATAACGTTAGTGATGTCATTGTCATGTCAGCCAGCTAACGTTGGCCAGAACTCAAACTGCGAGACGAAACAAACATCCCGGCTGCCACTTTATATGTTTGGGTGGGAACTTTGGAATTTGTCTGTTAAATGATTGGCAGTTTGTCACTCATAGCACGCTCCATTATCAGGGCACATATATGGATATATATTGAACTATTTTCTTATTGTATTGATGTAGTGTCTGTCACCCATATACAGTATATTGCTATTGATTTCTCCGCCAGCCCTAAGATCAACCCAAGTCCTGGCTTGTCATTGCCAATGAATAGCCCAGCTTGACGGGCTTTGTCAGTCAGTCACACTGAGGGAGGAGGGAGAGACGAGCTGCCTGATGGCTCTGCTCGGCCCTGATTACATCCTCCATTGTCTCAGTGCTCATAGTGTGCAGCAGCAGCAGAGGGAGGGGGGCTGCTCCAGGAGCGAGGGGGGCTGCTCCAGGAGGGAGGGGGGGCTGCTCCAGGAGGGAGGGGGGGCTGCTGCAGGAGGGAGGGGGGCTGCTCCAGGAGGGAGGGGGGGCTGCTCCAGGAGGGAGGGAGGGGGGCTGCTCCAGGAGGGAGGGGGGGCTGCTCCAGGAGGGAGGGAGGGGGGCTGCTCCAGGAGGGAGGGGGGCTGCTGCAGGAGGGAGGGGGGCTGCTCCAGGAGGGAGGGGGGGCTGCTCCAGGAGGGAGGGGGGCTGCTCCAGGAGGGAGGGGGGCTGCTCCAGGAGGGAGGGGGGGGGGGCTGCTCCAGGAGGGAGGGGGGGGGCTGCTCCAGGAGGGAGGGGGGCTGCTGCTCCAGGAGGGAGGGGGGCTGCTCCAGGAGGAAGGGGGGCTGCTCCAGGAGGGAGGGGGGCTGCTCCAGGAGGGGGGGGGGGCTGCTCCAGGAGGGAGGGGGGCTGCTGCTCCAGGAGGGAGGGGGGCTACTCCTGGAGGGGGGGGGGGCTGCTCCAGGAGGGAGGGGGGCTGCTGCTCCAGGAGGGAGGGGGGCTGCTCCAGGAGGGGGGGGGGGGGGCTGCTCCAGGAGGGAGGGGGGCTGCTGCTCCAGGAGGGAGGGGGGCTGCTGCTTGGACCAGATCACCCTGAGCTCGCCATTAAACAACAGGCTACAGACAGAGGAAGAAAATACACTCTGGGCCTTTTCAGACGTTTCTAGTAGCTAGTAACGTCCGTTACTACTTGCTTGATTTAGGGCTGGAGTGGACAATAATTCAATAGCCTATTATTGTTGTCTTTCAGTGGAATCATCGTGATGATATGAAATTATTTTAATAGTGACATTTGCTGTCTAAATTGATGACAAGCAAATGTTACTTAAAAACTGATCAAATGAGGTATGGCAGGAATATTATTTGAAAATATAAGGTTTTTTTGACATCACCATTCAGTTCAATGAGATGAACATTGATTTTGCATACGTGAAACATAGATATTGATATTGAGAAGAATCCTTATGATTATCATATTTATTTCAACCCCATCGTCCACGCCTATATATAGCCCTCCCTGGACAACAATGCACCAGCTGCTACTGCTACAGGACCACCTTACCAACAGGCAGTCTACAATACAGCCTCCCTGCATGCCTACAGGACCACCCTACTGAAAGGCAGTCTACAGTACAGCCTCCCTGCATGCCTACAGGACCACCTTACCAACAGGCAGTCTACAATACAGCCTCGCTAAATGCCTACAGGACCACCCTACTGAAAGGCAGTCTACAATACAGCCTCGCTAAATGCCTACAGGACCACCCTACTGAAAGGCAGTCTACAGTACAGCCTCCCTGCATGCCTACAGGACCACCCTACTGAAAGGCAGTCTACAGTACAGCCTCCCTGCATGCCTACAGGACCACCCTACTGAAAGGCAGTCTACAGTACAGCCTCCCTGCATGCCTACAGGACCACCCTACTGAAAGGCAGTCTACAGTACAGCCTCCCTGCATGCCTACAGGACCACCCTACTGAGCTCTGTGCAGCACGAATGAAACACCACCCCGTCGGGGGAAACGAGAGGGGATCTCACCAAGCGCCCCAGAAATAAATATCCTTTCCGTGACATTATGACTGACTGACTGACTGAGTGAATGACTCACCCCAAAGAACCATGTCTTGATCACACGCTGCGCACGTGGTAAAAACCTGATTTACAGATTTGGGCCTGCGCAATTACATGCAGCACCCTCTGTAGGCCACACACGACACAAGCAGCCGCTTCTTTGTGTTTACACCCATAGCAGCCATTGGCCCATTCCATCCTTTCTAGGAGCGAATACACGGCGGGTGCGGGCTCAGTTGTCGAGCCGTCGTAAAGGAATACGTCGAAGCTGCTGAAAAAACGAGGGCATAAATACATGAGTTGATCTGAAGAGCTGAGTGGCTACGCTACAATAGTGCTGAAGGCTAACAGATGGCCAACCTGTGGCCGTTTTGCTGGTGAGCTTGGGGTGGGTGTGTGTGTGTGTGTGTGTGTGTGTGTGTGTGTGTGTATAGTCAATGTCAACTTCACATGTTGAAAGACAGAGATAGGAAGTGGTTTGGTTATTTAAAGAGAGTGAGACAGGGAGGGAGATAGTGAGAGAATGGATTGGGCTCATGTTTGCCTGCCAAAGGTGCTTTTTCTGCATTGTTGCCATAGCAACAGCAGTTTGCCGCACGTGTGTGTGTGTGTGAGTGAGAGTGTGTGTGAGTGTCTGTGTGTGTGTGTGTCTGTGTATGTGTGTGTGCGCGAGTGTGTGTGTGTGTGTGTGTGTGTGTGTGTGTGCGCGAGTGTGTGTGTGTGTGTGTGTGTGTGTGTGTGTGTGTGTGTGTGTGTGGGGGGGGATGTAATTCTGCCTGTCACTGGTGTAGCCTGGAGCTGACTCCCCAACTCCTGGTTGCCATGAGAGCAGACAGATGCATCTTCTGCTTCAGTGATAAACCCTCTCTCCTGGTGCTTCAGTGATAAACCTTCTCTCCTTTTTTTAATGGCCAGTGTTGGCCTATTAGTATGCAATATTTCGGGGATATTCATTTCCAATGTAATGTCATTATTCTATTTTTTACTCGGAGTCATTAAGAGTTATTAAATATCAGAGTCAAGTAGCACTGTTACTTCACTGAAAGTACTGGTAAAAAAAAGTAAATTAATAATAAAATATTTGTAAGTATTTTGTCATATTGTCAAGCAGGGGCATCATGCAAGCCAAGGGTCTGAGGGGACATAATTTAGATATACTCAAGTCAAAACAAAAAGTACAATTATTGAATTGAAAAAATGCACAAAAAGTACAAGTACACAATGGTTACAGTACTAACAATCATTTCATACTCCATATTTGTACTATTTTAACAAGTTATTTGAGTCATTACGGTTCCAAATAGAAGTACCCTAAACAAAAGCCTTCTTCTGCTTGGTGTACAGCAGTGATTCCCAAGTTGTGGCCCGTGGGGCTCTGCCTGGTGGTCCACCAGAGGATTGCATTATTATTATTATTGGTCTAATTATTATTATTATTATTATTATTATTATTATTATTATTATTATTATGATCTCTGAGATCTCTGAGAAATAGGCTATTTACTTTACTTTACTTTACTTTACTGTTTATTTGGACAGGACAATGCACATTAAAAGACAGTTATACACGTACAGGATCATCCATACGGGACAACGGTAAAAGTGCCGGGGTTAGCCGAAGCTAATTTTCACCCGCAGTCCTCGGGACATAAACAAATAAAAACTACAAGATAAATACAGAAAACGGGAATAAAAAGCAATATAGTAAAAATGCACAAGAGATAAAAATACATACCAAGGGATACAATACATACACGGAACAAATGCAATAATAAAATGATAAAAAGGCTATTAGTTATGGCTGCACTGTTGTGTCGATTTGAGCCATTCCTTGATTTTGACTTTAAAAGTAGGGTAAGTGGGACATTCCCTCACTGTGGCCGGGAGACTGTTCCATATCTTTCCGCCCACAATAGACAGGACGTTCTTCCCCAAAGCGGTGCGTCTGTGGCCCAGCTCACAGTCTCCTCTTAGACACGCCCTGGTGGTCATGCCCTCCACGGACCTCCGTTTAAAAAACTCTCCCAGAGGGGGCGGGGTGAGACCATGGAGACACTTAAAAACAAAACAGGCCTGTCTGAAGGTTTTAAAATGGTCAAAATCAAGCAAATCATGCTTCTTTATGATGTTACAGATATGGGCGAAGAATGGCTTTTTATCGAAGACCTTTAGGGCTTTTTTAAATAGAGATTCAATCGGCTTAAGAGCTGTTTTACATGCCAACGACCAGCTCGTTAAGCAGTAGTCAATGTGGGAGAAAATCATGGAAGACTCTCTCAAGGGTAGAGAAAAAGTCCCATTGCAAACCTGTTGACTGTCTGCCTCTTCCTCCTTGCTCCTGCAGAGGGGTCCTGAGATGACCGAGGTGGAGCCCGTGTTGGACTTTGCCTCCTCGGGTCGCTCGGGGAGAAGGAACGCCCTGCCCGACATCCTGGGCTCTCCAGCGGGCGTCAACCCCACCGACCTGCCTCTCAAACTGGCCGAGCTGTCTCTGAAAGGTACAACACGTCTTTATTACAGTGTGTGGATGTCCTTGAGAACCGTTAGTCTGATCCCCTTCACACTTGGCCGGTGTATTTCTGGAGACTAAAGGATAATGCAGTGTCACATTTGGTGCAATCTGCACACACTTAAAAGTCGAACTGAACCCGTTCGTCGCGTGCGTCGCAGTCCGTTTCAGACTGAAAACATCATTTGTCTGAGATGACAGGTTGAGAGGCGGGTCATAGTATCATGTCGATGGTTTTATTTGACAATTCTGGGGACTGGATTGGG
>NC_139643.1:20705261-20800261 GCF_964638095.1 Poromitra crassiceps | reverse complement strand
AGCTCCCTCTTTTACATTGATCAGGCGAATGTTATTTCTTTTACTCCTGCTGATTAAGTCATCAACCTGCGTGTGCAGCGTTTCGATGTTTTTGCATTTTATCCACTTTCGGACTCACTGTGTTGTTTTTGTCCTCCAGTGCGCTGATGCGCTTTTTTTAGAAACTCTGTTCACGGTTGCATTATTTTCTTTAGTGAGTGAGTGGATGGACTTCTGCACGTTTTCAAACTTGTTTTCAAGCTGCTCAAACCTCTGAGCGATGTCGGACTTAATCGATAGTGTTTCACGGAGTAAAAGTTTAGCCCAAGCCGTGAATCTCCAGCCTCCAGCAGGTGAGTCATTTCCTCATTCATGGCGGTGATTGCTTCTTTCTTTCTTTCGTCTTTTTCTTTCTGCTTACCTGTGTTGTGTTATGTTATGTTATGTTATGTTATGTTATGTTGTTAAAAGAGGGCAAGAGAGGAAATTAAAACAGAAGTGGATTTATAGTTAGAAAGAGCGCTAAAAAAGAGAGATTTTTTTTTGGGGGGGGAAAAAATCCATAGATAAGACGCACCGTTATTTAAGCCGCAGGGGCCAAAAAAGCCCAAAAAACGGGAAAAAAGCCGCGGCTTATAGTCCGGAATTTACGGTACTCAAATGTCGTCTTTTGTCCTGACCAACAGACCACAGCCCAAAGAGAATCAGTTTACTGTCATAGAGACTAAATAAACCAGAAAATATTCACATTTAAGAAGCTGGAACAAGAGAATTTTAGTTAAGTTTGTTTTTTGAGTAGGAAAAAAAAGAGCCTAGAAACAATTGATTGATTATATAGACTGCAATTAATTTTATGTTGATCGACTAATTGATTCATCAACCCAATTGTTGGAGCTCTAGTTACGATAATGATGATACCAATGTACGGACAAGGCAGTTATCTTGTTAATTGTATGCAATCATTCAAAACAAAATCTTTTGCTGTGGGAAATGTCAGATTTACCACCGGTTGACCTCGCAGAGGTGACTCAGTCAGCAATGTGGCAAATACACACAACCAGGACATATACTTGTCTGATACCCAAGATGTGGTGTTCAGGGACTTCCTGCGAGATGCACTTGAAGGCAGCATAAGGCATGAACCCCTCATGTCTCAATGTTTTCCACAATAGCCATAATGATTCATAATGTAGCAGTTCCTCTCGGTGTGCAGCAGATGGAGACATTCACCCAATTATCATTCACACCACATCATGGGAGCCGACGACGACACCATCCGCGGAGAATTTCTTTGTTATGTCTGGCACAAAGAAAACGACTGGAATGGCGTTTTGATGCGCAGAGATGATATAAATCCCACCCTAGTTTTTAAATCATATATTGTCAATATAGTGTCTATAACTATTAACTGGAGGTTTGGGGTTTACATCCTTGCTTAGACTGCTCAGTGCAGTGAAAGCTGGATATGATAATATGGACACACCCGGTGTTGTCAGTGATGCTCATACAGTAGTAGGCTACTAGGGAGTGGCAACCGAGACACCTTTGACTTTATTTTGGTGCGTCAATCACCTCAAATACTGTCCTTATACATAATTATACTGTGTTATGGACGGAGGCTTTGGCCAGATTATATAACTACACGGGATCCATTTGGCGTCGTCGTTTTTGTTTCACACGTCCCCTGCTGTTCTCCACCTCCTGTCTCAGGCATCGTCTTCTCCTCTGAGGTGGCTCTGTCGCCTAGAGGGCTGCTACGTAACTTGTTGCTAGGGTAGCCTAGCGATGAGAGGAGCCTTGCTCTCGCTGCATTGCATGCGATCATGCTGTTTGTTGCACTGTGAGAGAACAAAAAGCACCGCGTCTCATTTGAAGGCTGTGAGGAGGAGAACTCTGTGAGCGGAGTATAGAAGATAGGTGTGACACCATCCAGATCTTAAGTTAGCCTCAATGTAGCCACCTGCTTTTGATCATTGTAATGGAGAGCTAAGATGAAGCAAACAGCACCAGAAATCTATTTGGAGGCCAAATATTACACAAACAATTGAGGGTGCGTTCAGCACCAACGCTCCCTCTGAGCTGATAGTTTGGTGACCTATGTCTATAATTATATACATGCAAGATGATATCGGCGTGTCATCGTATCGGCCCATAAAGGCTTTAAAAGCAGGCTGATAAAATGACGTTTCAGTCATATCAGCCAGTGTCCCCGTTTTTTCTCCCCCATTTCCCCTTGCTGTCCCGGTCGTTGCTCCACCCCCTCTGCCGAGCTGCGGAGAGTTGTAGACTAGCACGTGCTTCCTCCGATACATGTGTAGTCGCCAGCCGCTTCTTTTCACCTGACAGTGAGGAGTTTCACGGGCAGGATGTAGCATGTGTGGGGGGATCACGCTATTCCCCCCAGTTCCCCTCAGCCGTGATCAGGCACCCCGACCGACCAGAGGAGGCGCTAGTGCAGCGACCAGGACACATGCCCTTAATCTCCGGCTTCGCACTCGACGCAGACATGGCCAATTTCGCCTGTAGGGACGCACGACCAAGCCGGAGGTAAGACAGGGGCTCGAACCTGTAACCGTCGTGTTGGTAGGCAGGGAATCTACCACTGCACTACAAGAACCACTGCACTACCCGGACGCCCACAAGAACCACTGCACTACCCGGACGCCCACAAGAACCACTGCACTACCCGGACGCCCACAAGAACCACTGCACTACCCGGACGCCCACAAGAACCACTGCACTACCCGGACGCCCACAAGAACCACTGCACTACCCGGACGCCCACAAGAACCACTGCACTACCCGGACGCCCACAAGAACCACTGCACTACCCGGACACCCACAAGAACCACTGCACTACCCGGACACCCACAAGAAGAACCTCTGCACTACCCTGACACCCACAAGAACCACTGCACTACCCGGACACCCACAAGAACCACTGCACTACCCGGACACCCACAAGAACCACTGCACTACCCGGACACCCACAAGAACCACTGCACTACCCGGACACCCACAAGAACCTCTGCACTACCCTGACACCCACAAGAACCACTGCACTACCCGGACGCCCACAAGAACCACTGCACTACCCGGACGCCCACAAGAACCACTGCACTACCCGGACACCCACAAGAACCACTGCACTACCCGGACACCCACAAGAAGAACCTCTGCACTACCCTGACACCCACAAGAACCACTGCACTACCCGGACACCCACAAGAACCACTGCACTACCCGGACACCCACAAGAACCACTGCACTACCCGGACACCCACAAGAACCACTGCACTACCCGGACACCCACAAGAACCACTGCACTACCCGGACACCCACAAGAACCTCTGCACTACCCTGACACCCACAAGAACCACTGCACTACCCGGACGCCCACAAGAACCTCTGCACTACCCGGACACCCACAAGAACCTCTGCACTACCCGGACGCCCACAAGAACCTCTGCACTACCCGGACGCCCACAAGAACCACTGCACTACCCGGACACCCACAAGAACCTCTGCACTACCCGGACGCCCACAAGAACCTCTGCACTACCCGGACACCCACAAGAACCACTGCACTACCCTGACACCCACAAGAACCTCTGCACTACCCGGACACCCACAAGAACCTCTGCACTACCCGGACACCCACAAGAACCACTGCACTACCCGGACACCCACAAGAACCACTGCACTACCCGGACACCCACAAGAACCTCTGCACTACCCTGACACCCACAAGAACCACTGCACTACCCGGACACCCACAACAAGAACCACTGCACTACCCGGACACCCACAAGAACCGGTGTTGTGCGAAAAGCTCGGCCTTCCTTGACAGGATAGAGGAGACCAGGAGAGGCCTGTGTAACTGACATAGCATGGTCAGTGTAAGCAGGTCAGTATCTGGTATCCATAAGGAAATTGGTGTGTAATTGCGCAGCTGAAATGCACTGTGGTTCCATTACAGACGGATTACAGCCAAACACTCTGTTAGCAGTCGAAGCTAAGTGAATGAACAGCCTTGAGGCACTCCGCTACTCTCTGCCGCCTCTCTCTCTTTCTCTCTATCTCTCCCTCTCTCTCTCTCTTTCTCACTCTCTCTCTCTCCCTCACTCCCTCTCTCTCTCTCTCTTTATCTCTCTCTCTCATGACCAGGTCGTTGAATGAATGCTCCAGCTACCAAAGAGGATAGCAGAGAGCGAGAGAGGTAGACTTTATACTGTGAGAGACAGAGAGAGAGGGGCGAGGGGGAGATGATAAGACTGGCACTGAGGCCATGCAGACGAGAGTGGATGCCAGGCGGGCGGCGCAGCCTTTCACGTGGAAGCCAACGTGCCATTCCCAACACAGCCTAGAGAGGAGAGATGGAGAGAAAAACAAGGAGAGAGAGAGAGAGAGAGAAAAAAAAGAGGAGTAGCAGGAAGGGGAAGTGTTTGTTAGCAGGAGCTTTCTCCCTTCTCTCGCTCCCCCTCTCTCTCCCTTCTTCTGCCCCCCATTCTCTCCCCCTCCCTCTGTCTCTCTAATATAGATTGTTCAATCATGTTTATTGATGGTGCTTAGCTAGACTTAGCTAGACATATTCTCTGTAAAGCCCTCTGAGACATGCTTGTGAATTAGGGCTATTACTTGACTTGTTGAACATGAATTCCAGAAAGCCCTTTAGAAAAGGCAAAGTCCTCACATTCAACCTGATTTACCACCAGAACCTGACGAGATATGATTTGGTCAAGGTGATACATTAGTAAGGGCTGTCCTGGTAGTGCAGCGGTAGATTCCCTGCCTACCAACACAAAGGGTCGCAGGTTCGAGCCCCCGTGTTACCTCTGGCTTGGTCGGGCGTCCATACAGACACAATTGGCCGTGTCTGCGGGTGGGAAGTCGCATTAAGGGTGTGTGTTCTGGTCGCTGCACTAGTGCCCCCGCAGGTCGTTCTGCGCCTGTTCGGTGAGAGGGGGACTGTGGTGAATAGCGTCCTGCCGGTGAAACCCCTCGCTGTCAGGTGAAACCCCTCGCTGTCAGGTGAAACCCCTCGCTGTCAGGTGAAACCCCTCGCTGTCAGGTGAAACCCCTCGCTGTCAGGTGAAAAGAAGCAGCTGGTGAATGCACGTGTATCGGAGGAAGTGCTAGTATCGGAATGTGTTAGTGGCTCTCTCCAGATCAGCAGATCTGTACAATAAAGTACAATTGGGGATAAATTGGAAATTGTATCTGTTGTTTCAGATGAATCCACTGGGAATGTTCACTGATTCAGGAGCCACTAAGCAGCATCTCATGAGCAGCTCACAGCATTGGGCCGGGTCAGTGAGCTGACCTGGGCTGACCTTTCTCACAGCTCGCTCCACCTACAATGAACAGACTGCAGAACACAGAGCCGCACGCATGAAGTGTGACCAAAACATCATCATCACATGGCTCCAATCCTCTGTCTGAGATGTATTAAAAATACCTCTGTCAATATTGCCATTGTCACATCTTGGAGAAACACAACATGTTCAGCTTTGAGAGCTTCATAGCTCCTCCAACTTAAAGCTGATTTTTAAATGCCTACATAACCAGGCTGCTCCTCTGCTAAATGAATGTTGTGACACCAACACAGCAGTACAGTTAGCACACGGGCCTCAAGAAACGCTAACGGCCGCATTGTAATATGCAAAACCTCATTTAGACAATCAGGTTTCTCTGTTAAATGAGTAAAACTATGGAGGCGTTTACCCACTGAGCTGAAAACGCAACACAATTTATTCTTAATAGAGGTATTAAATCATGGCTAAAAGAGAAACAACACTGTTCTCACACCTACTGTAATAATGCCCATGTAGACACACATGTATTTTTGTGTTTGTTTTTTTGTATTTAAAAAAAGGCGCCTGTGGACAGATTTTGCAAATTAGCGTTTCACTACAAACACCATAAACACAGAGTGCATCTGCTTCTTCTGCAACAATGTATGTGGGCTCATGGGGTGTGTGCTGAAGATGAGGTCATTATTGAACAGGTGTATTCCATAAATAAGACTCGGGTGAGAGAGGACATCCTATCACAAAGGCATGGATCAAATATTTGATCCAATACGACTTTTTGGCAAATTTGTCTCCCCTCCTCCAGCCCCTCCCACTGGAGGCAAGCTTGGCAGTGACTTCATTCTTTTGTCCAGGGACAGATCACAAGGCCGCACGACACTACCCTCTTCACACACACACACACACACACACACACACAGAGAGGCACACACACACACACACACACACACACACACACACACACACACACAGAGGCACAGACACACACACACACACACACACACACACAGGCACACATGCACACACACACACACACACACACACACACACACACACACACACACACAGGCACACATGCACACACACACACACACACACACACACAGGCACACACACTCACACACACACACAGAGGCACAGACACACACGCACAGAGGCACACACACAGGCACACGCACACACACACACACACACACAGGCACACATGCACACACACACACACACAGGCACACACACTCACGCACATACACACACACGTACACACAGAGGCACACACATGCACACAGGCACGCACACATGCACACACACACACACACACACACACACACACACACACAGAGGCACACACATGCACAGACACACGCACACACACACACACACACACAGGAGCATACACGCACACACACAGGCACACACGCACATGCACACGTACACACACACACACACACACACGCACATGCACACACACGTACACACAGAGGCACACACATGCACACAGGCACGCACACATGCACAGGCACACACACACACACAGGAGCACACACACACACACAGGCACGCACACACACACGTACACACACAGGCAGATGACATCACCCGTGTGGCGATGGAGGCGGAGACTGGCAGGGTAAGCCTGGCATCACACAGTGGGCCTTCCATAAGCTCTGTGTCAGACGCTCTCTCCTGATGAGAAGACGGAGACCCATGAGACTCTTCCCACGACGGTACACCAGCTCCTGCCATTGTCTGCCATTCATTTGAATGACATCTCCCCTCTCATCTCCAGTATATTAGACCAGTGGTTCTTAACCTGCGGTCCGGGGGACCACCAGGGGTCCTTGAGGGGGCTTCCAGGGGGTCTCATCAGGAAACTGATGAATCGTTAACCTTCACTATAATTGACAAGAAGTTCAAACAATTAGAGAATATATCAGAATGACTTCTAGTTTCACTGTTATCTTTCTACCTACAATAGTCATGGAATTCAAATGTGCAGATTTGGGTTTGAGACACAAAATGTCCTTCAATGGGGCCACAATGTGGACTAAATTAGGAAAAGGGTTGACACACATTAGACATATTAGACGATAATAACAGAGTCCGATGAAAGTACAGTGACGGTTAGTTCCTCTGTCTGCCTCAGTAACCGACTGTAGAGCCCTTCTCTGGTCTCTCCTGTGAGGGAGGACCGCCCCTGACCCCATTCCATCTCATCCATAGGCCCTCTGCCTCTGCAGCAGAACAGGCTAGTGGATTCACCGTTAGCCGGTCCGGCCGCCCGCAGAGACCCAGCAGCTTCCGCACCCGATACACTTCCATCCATGGGCCAGTCGGCCACAACATCTCATCTCCGTCACAGCACATGCATACCAGACATCTGGCTCGTCCCAGTGGATTGTTGCTATGATAATATCAGGATATTACACTAATCATCCAGATTGGGATTATGATTATAGAGACACTGCGTAACGCGTCGTCATTCAGAAGCCACGCCCAAGACGGGGGGAAACGGAACCCCCCCCCCCCTCCAATCCTGGCATTCTATGTCACGTGCATGGTTGCAACTTACTTCTTGACAGCTAGATCCACATTTTTCTTCTCGCCAATTCTCAATGGCTTCCTTGTTTTGCTCAGGAGTACAAAAAAACTTTAACTGGCGTGAAACTGGCGCCCCGTGATGGGCGTGGCCTATTTCATGCAGTGTCTCTATAGCGCTAGCCAGCGCACAAACACAGCTCCTGCTGTATTTCCACCTCATCTACAAATATGACATCATAGCTCTTGTTTAATGGAGGTGCTCTGGACATTGGCCAGGGCATGTCGTGGTCGCCATGGCTAGTTTGTCCATTCGTTAACTTGTCATGTCATCCCCCGTCCTTGTTGTTTGTTTGTTAGCATTAGCTAATCCTGTCTGTCTCACCAAAGTCTTGTTTTCTCAAGCCTTTGTCCTCTAGCTATAGCGTTTGTACCCTGTTTGTGAGACGTGCCCCGTAAAGCCTCGGTTAATTTCCAAGCCTTGTCTCCAGTGTCCGTGTGTCTGCACTTGGGTCCAGCAGCACACTAGCTCGCCGTGACACAGCAGCAGCCATCTGTAGTCGACATCGTCTCTGCGGGTCGTCTTTGTCAGTCCCCCGCGGCGTCCCTCCCGTCCCTCTCATCTCTTTTGTTTGTCTCCCCCTCGCCCTTTCGTCTCGCTGCCTGTCTGCCTCTGCCTGACATCACGGCTCCCAGAGGGAGACCTGTGATGCCAACGAGCCCTGATTCAACAGGGAGCGCTCCCTGCCTCCAGCTCTCCCTCCAGGTCTGTCTGTCTGTGTGTCTGTCTGCCTGCCTGCCTGCCTGTCTGTCTTTCGTCTGCCTGTCTGTCTGTCTGTCTGTCTGTCTGCCTGTCTTTTTATCCTCTCCTTGCTCCCAACCAACCCTCTTCTCCAAGTGTCCAAGCTCTCCCAAGTGGGCCATGCTCTCATTTCACCATAGGCCGTGCCGGGGGCCGGGAACAGAACATGCAAGTGCTACAACAACATCATGAAATATTGATCTCCACCAGGAATATGTGCACCAACATCAACCTATTATCATCTAAGACTGCTTCACATTTTCTTCTTCTTCAAAATGTATTTCTTCTTAGATGTTGCTTAAAATACCATCAAAAGTGGCCCGCACACACCAGCCTGCTATACATTCAGGTGGTGTGTTGTCATAGACGCGTGGTCAGTAGGTCAGCATGGTGGGAAATCCTCTCGTTCTCCCCATTCAGCATAGTTAGCATTTAGCTGCTATAGCCCAGCCCAGGCAGACAGGATCGGGGATTCAACCACCGCAGTAAATGCACATCTGAACAGACGTCTGTGTACCTGCTCTTAAATCCCCAATCCTGTAGTGTAGAGACAGACAGATAGACAGACAGACGGGGGCGAAAACATAACCTCCTGCCCAGCTCGTGGAGGCAATAAAAAAAGTGTTCAAGATTCTACTTTTTTTTGTGATCAACAATTCATTTATTTATTCAAGAGTATTTGATTCAAAGTCACTTGTCATTGAGTGAGTCATTTACAAGTCACTTGTTCTCTCCACATTACTCTATGGCTGTGAGAGCTGGACACTCACAGCGGACACGGAGCATAGGATACAGTCCTTTGAAAGCAAATGCTACAGAAGAATGCTACATATTTCATATAAAGAACACCGGACAAATGACTATGTTAGACAGCTAGTGACCTCCCATGCTGGAGACCAGGAACCTCTATTGTCAATAGTAAAACGTCGCAAACTGGCCTGGTATGGCCATGTCACAAGACACACCTCCCTGTCAAAGACCATCCTGCAGGGGACAGTAGAGGGAAAGCGGAGAAGAGGCAGGCAGAGAAAGTCCTGGATGGACAACATCAAAGAATGGACTGGCCGCAGCTTCCAAACCCTGCTAAGAACAGCTGAAGACCGTGAGCGATGGAGATCCTTGACTGTCCAAGCATCCACCATGACACCCCTACGGCCCTCTAGGCCATGGGATGAGTGAGTGAGTGAGTGAGATTTGATTCAAAAATGAAAAGCTGTTAAGGCCAAGTTGTTACACTGAGACATGAACGTGTCCTTTCTTCAAAAAAGCGCTGACGAGGCAAAGCAAACAAAAATGCCATTCTCCTCAGTGCTGCTCGCATACATTATTGATCGAGTCATTTAAAATGAAGAGTAACCACGGATCGATGTTTCTCTCCGGGTCGGCTGCCCCCCTCCCCGCAGTCGACACACACTGCTGTCCTCTCTCTCACACACACATGCACACGTACACACGCGCACGCACGCACACACACACACACACACACACACACGCACACACACACACACACACACACACACACACACACACACACTGCTTAGATGACGGTGAGAAAGCAGAGACCATAGGATCAATGAATGGAGCAATGAGGCAGACAGAAGGGGAATGGGTGGGGGCAGTTTATGATGATGAGGCAGGTTCCAGTCTCGACACCAGGGCAATCGCACTGACATCAAGGGGTCAGCAGCTATAGGAGGAGCTTCGATAAAATACCCCAAACTCTCACTAGGTCAGCTCATGTATTTGTTTTTTTGTCCTTTTATACTTTTTTATATGCACAAATCCTATGAGATGGGGGACCCTGGGACAAAATCTTATCAAATGGGGGTCCGTGGACTAATTTGTGTCCATTTAGGGGTCCTTGAGGTGAAAACGTTTGAGAACCACTGATTTAGAGGGCCTGGAAAGCACATGTTCAGTGACAAGAACGTTCTCGACTTTTTATCAAATTGACCATGACCATGAAAGGGAAATGGCAAGAGAGTGGTCATCGTGACGTTTCATGTGACGTAGCACACAGGTGGTCAGCTGTAGAAGAAGAGTGGTCATCATGATGTTTCATGTGATGTAGCACACAGGTGGTCAGCAGTAGAAGAAGAGTGGGCATGATGTTTCATGTGACGTAGCACACAGGTCATCAGCTGTAGAAGAAGAGTGGTCATCATGATGTTTCATGTGATGTAGCACACAGGTGGTCAGCTGTAGAAGAAGAGTGGTCATCATGATGTTTCATGTGACGTAGCACACAGGTGGTCAGCTGTAGAAGAAGAGTGGTCATGATGATGTTTCATGTGACGTAGCACACAGGTCATCAGCTGTAGAAGAAGAGTGGTCATGATGATGTTTCATGTGACGTAGCACACAGGTCATCAGCTGTAGAAGAAGAGTGGTCATCATGATGTTTCATGTGACGTAGCACACAGGTCATCAGCTGTAGAAGAAGAGTGGTCATGATGATGTTTCATGTGACGTAGCACACAGGTCATCAGCTGTAGAAGAAGAGTGGTCATCATGATGTTTCATGTGACGTAGCACACAGGTCATCAGCTGTAGAAGAAGAGTGGTCATCATGATGTTTCATGTGACGTAGCACACAGGTGGTCAGCTGTAGAAGAAGAGTGGTCATGATGTTTCATGTGACGTAGCACACAGGTCATCAGCTGTAGAAGAAGAGTGGTCATCATGATGTTTCATGTGATGTAGCACACAGGTCATCAGCTGTAGAAGAAGAGTGGTCATGATGTTTCATGTGACGTAGCACACAGGTCATCAGCTGTAGAAGAAGAGTGGTCATCATGATGTTTCATGTGACGTAGCACACAGGTCATCAGCTGTAGAAGAAGAGTGGTCATCATGATGTTTCATGTGACGTAGCACACAGGTCATCAGCTGTAGAAGAAGAGTGGTCATCATGATGTTTCATGTGACGTAGCACACAGGTGGTCAGCTGTAGAAGAAGAGTGGTCATCATGATGTTTCATGTGACGTAGCACACAGGTAGTCAGCTGTAGAAGAAGAGTGGTCATCATGATGTTTCATGTGACGTAGCACACAGGTCATCAGCTGTAGAAGAAGAGTGGTCATCATGATGTTTCATGTGACGTAGCACACAGGTAGTCAGCTGTAGAAGAAGAGTGGTCATGATGATGTTTCATGTGACGTAGCACACAGGTCATCAGCTGTAGAAGAAGAGTGGTCATGATGATGTTTCATGTGACGTAGCACACAGGTCATCAGCTGTAGAAGAAGAGTGGTCATGATGATGTTTCATGTGACGTAGCACACAGGTCATCAGCTGTAGAAGAAGAGTGGTCATGATGATGTTTCATGTGACGTAGCACACAGGTGGTCAGCTGTAGAAGAAGAGTGGTCATGATGATGTTTCATGTGACGTAGCACACAGGTCATCAGCTGTAGAAGAAGAGTGGTCATGATGATGTTTCATGTGACGTAGCACACAGGTCATCAGCTGTAGAAGAAGAGTGGTCATGATGATGTTTCATGTGACGTAGCACACAGGTCATCAGCTGTAGAAGAAGAGTGGTCATCATGATGTTTCATGTGACGTAGCACACAGGTCATCAGCTGTAGAAGAAGAGTGGTCATCATGATGTTTCATGTGACGTAGCACACAGGTCATCAGCTGTAGAAGAAGAGTGGTCATGATGATGTTTCATGTGACGTAGCACACAGGTCATCAGCTGTAGAAGAAGAGTGGTCATCATGATGTTTCATGTGACGTAGCACACAGGTCATCAGCTGTAGAAGAAGAGTGGTCATGATGATGTTTCATGTGACGTAGCACACAGGTCATCAGCTGTAGAAGAAGAGTGGTCATCATGATGTTTCATGTGACGTAGCACACAGGTGGTCAGCTGTAGAAGAAGAGTGGTCATGATGATGTTTCATGTGACGTAGCACACAGGTCATCAGCTGTAGAAGAAGAGTGGTCATCAAATAAAGACAAAATGCCCAAAGCCCTGTGCTCAACATAATTGAATACCTATATGGTTCATTTATTTCACTAGTACAATTGTTGTAAATATATCTGATGAGCATATAGTAGGGTTTGCTTAACCCTCTCACACTGACATTAACCCATGGGTAATTTGCTTTATCCAAAGTATGAAGATCTTTTTAATATTTATTT
Organism: Poromitra crassiceps; assembly: GCF_964638095.1. Taxonomy (NCBI): domain Eukaryota; kingdom Metazoa; phylum Chordata; class Actinopteri; order Beryciformes; family Melamphaidae; genus Poromitra; species Poromitra crassiceps. Next base: position 20,787,483 of record NC_139643.1, on the reverse strand, counting down.
TTTTGCATTATTGCATAAAAAATTGCGTTATTATAACTTTAATAGTAAAATAGAACAAATCTAAGTGACCTCATCAGACTCTCGTTTATGACCTACAGCCACACCACAGCAACATTTTCCAGCTATCTCTTTGTCTACTTTGCTTGTTATATTTAGACATGATTTGCACACAGCCAATTCTCCACTAGACCTTGATGATGGAGGCTGCCCTGGCTTTCTATGGTAAGACAGCACATGCGCTGGCATTTTATAATAGCCTAAATCAGATTGTTTGTTGTCTGAGCAGTGTCGTCGGCCTGTGTAGCCTCTGTAATATATGTTTACGCTTCAGTTGCTAACATAGAAGATATGACGCAGGTCAACTAGGGAGCCAGAGAGTTGAGATCATTATTCAGTTTAACTGATTATTAATTAAGTCTATCTTTGCCACAATTAGCCTACCATGACACTGTACAGAATCTGGACATGCCCCATTAAAGTTATCTCTCATTCCAGTTATTCTGCGACTAAATGGTGCAATCAATCATCTTTTAATTGCTTATTTCATGTAATGACCATTAAATACATGCTAAAGCATTATTTTATATAGTTGCTTATGTAATGTGTTTTAGTAATAGTAATAGAAGTAATTTCTTTAAATCAATAAATAAACACTTTTTTCTAAAACTTTTTTAAATCTTATTGTGCTTTCTTATTTTTGTTTGTTTTGATTTATTTTGATGAGTGTGATGTTTGCTATTTCAGTATTTGATTGCACTTTGTAAAATGGTTTTCCAAAAGTGCAGTACAAATAATGTTGATGACAGTGGTGATGATGATTATGATCATGAATGATTATTATTATGATCAAGGGTTAAATGGAAATTTAGCTCAAGGACGTGCCCGTCTGCATGTCCTCGAGTGCCCACCGCCCAAAAGGGCCTTTCTGTGTGGAGTTTGCATGTTATCCCCGTGCCTCCCTGGGGTTTCCTTCCTATAGGAACCCCCTTCACCAAAACATGCAATATCCTGGTTGCTAATGTGGTTCCTCCTCTGGTTGTTAAGGGCGCCTGTTCAGAGGGAGGGGAACTGGTTGGAATAGCGCGAACCTCCCACGTGCTATGTCCTACCGGTGAAGCTTCCTCTGTCAGGTGAAAAGAAGCGGCTGGTTAACTGCCCATGTCTCGGAGGGAGCATGGAGCCAGTTCGGCTCTCCCCAGATCGGCAGAGGGATAAATAAATTAAACTAGCACTAATGGGGGATAAAAATCAGGTAAAAAATCGGGAGAGTGGGGGGGGGGGGGGGAATGGCAATTATAAGGCAAGGTATTGTAAGCCAACATATTTCCAATTTGTTTTGTGCCGTCTGTCTGTTTGTCTGTCTGTCTGTCTGTCTGTCTATCAGCAGGATTACAGAAAAACTACTAGGCCGATTTTGATGAAACTTTGTGGAAGGAGGGAGCGTGGGCCAATGAAGAACCCATTACATTTTGGGACGGATCCGATTTCACTCAGGGAATTTGCATATCTCATAGCATTATTGGCTTTGGTGGCGGTCTGCCCTCTCTGAGTGTCCTTCTAGATTGTTATCCAATTTTAGACAGACAATGTCCCATTGTCCCACATGAAAAGCAGAACCATATTCTACACGTGAAAAGCAATCACAGACACACACACACACACACACACACACACATACACACACACGTGCGCGCACACACACCCACGCGCACACACACCCACACACACACACACACACACACCCACACACACACACACACACACACCCACACACACACACACACACACACACACACACACACACGTGCGCACACATGGCTGAGAGCCTAACTGGGGAGGTGGGGGCAGGGATGCTGAAAGCACGTCTTGACAGCCTCCAGCCTCCCAGAGATGAGAGCAGCAGAGTTGGCTATTACGTAACCCACAGTTGCATAACATTTCCAGTGGCCTGTAGATTTTGCGTCATGGCGACAGAAGACACACTGTATCATTCATCTTACATGCAATATTTACAAAAATGCTTTTACTGTTTCTCATAAATCGGCGCTACATTAGCCAGCGGCGGTGAGGGAGGAGCGAGAAATAAGAACCGTATTAGCTTGGATCACAATGAAGGTGGTAAATATCGCAGGGGAGGGGGGAGTGGAGTAACCAGGTTATCCATCTTGCAAGCAAGGTTAGGAGTGGAGGGGAAGGGAAGGGCAGTGAAAATGGCCCAGTGTTTGTGTGCATGAAGAAATGGGTCATGCTTCCAGCTCCAGCCACAGCATACAGGGCAGGGCCATGGCTGAGTGCTTCAGAAAGGAGAGCCACTGTCACGCAGGGAGGGGTCCCTCACAGAAGCTGATCCATACGAGAAGAACACCCCCACTGTGTTCCTCACCATGCGACCGGTTGTCCTCTCTTTTATCACACAAGGCGTTGAAGTCTTCATGCTGTTAATACGTTAATACACCAATGCAAACTCCATGCATGCAAACTCCGCATAAGGACCCGGGCTGGGATGGACAGGGGGTTCGAACCCACGACCTTCTTGCTGTGAGGTGCTGCTAACTACTGAGCCGCTTGATGATAGAATTGGACTGAATCATTTTCTCTGGGGGAAATGTTTTGGAAAAGTTTAGACAGCAAATGACACGAATACCAAAAGAAAATTGATTCTCTAAGTCGTAGCCACAAGGGACTGGATGTGTCGGGGCAGAGATACGAAAAGAATACACACACACACACACACACACACACACGCACGCAGGCACACACACATCTGCACTTTTTGGCGGGTGCTGTGCTGACAGCCTCCATCAGCCCTGCCCATCTCGTCATGTTTGCCATCTTTGTCCTGTTCGCAGCAGAGACACAGTCAGTGCATGTTGTCTTTGTCCTGTTCACAGCAGAGACACAGTCAGTCAGTGCATGTTGTCTTTGTCCTGTTCACAGTAGAGACACAGTCAGTCAGTGCATGTTGTCTTTGTCCTGTTCACAGCAGAGACACAGTCAGTCAGTGCATGTTGTCTTTGTCCTGTTCACAGTAGAGACACAGTCAGTCAGTGCATGTTGTCTTTGTCCTGTTCACAGCAGAGACACAGTCAGTCAGTGCATGTTGTCTTTGTCCTGTTCACAGCAGAGACACAGTCAGTCAGTGCATGTTGTCTTTGTCCTGTTCACAGTAGAGACACAGTCAGTCAGTGCATGTTGTCTTTGTCCTGTTCACAGTAGAGACACAGTCAGTCAGTGCATGTTGTCTTTGTCCTGTTCACAGCAGAGACACAGTCAGTCAGTGCATGTTGTCTTTGTCCTGTTCACAGCAGAGACACAGTCAGTCAGTGCATGTTGTCTTTGTCCTGTTTGCAGCAGAGGCACAGTCAGTCAGTGCATGTTGTCTTTGTCCTGTTCACAGCAGAGACACAGTCAGTGCATGTTGTCTTTGTCCTGTTCACAGTAGAGACACAGTCAGTCAGTGCATGTTGTCTTTGTCCTGTTTGCAGCAGAGACACAGTCAGTCAGTGCATGTTGTCTTTGTCCTGTTCACAGCAGAGACACAGTCAGTCAGTGCATGTTGTCTTTGTCCTGTTCACAGCAGAGACACAGTCAGTCAGTGCATGTTGTCTTTGTCCTGTTCACAGTAGAGACACAGTCAGTCAGTGCATGTTGTCTTTGTCCTGTTCACAGTAGAGACACAGTCAGTCAGTGCATGTTGTCTTTGTCCTGTTTGCAGCAGAGACACAGTCAGTCAGTGCATGTTGTCTTTGTCCTGTTCACAGCAGAGACACAGTCAGTCAGTCAGTCAGTCAGTCAGTGCATGTTGTCTTTGTCCTGTTCACAGCAGAGACACAGTCAGTCAGTGCATGTTGTCTTTGTCCTGTTCACAGCAGAGACACAGTCAGTCAGTGCATGTTGTCTTTGTCCTGTTCACAGCAGAGACACAGTCAGTCAGTGCATGTTGTCTTTGTCCTGTTCACAGCAGAGACACAGTCAGTCAGTGCATGTTGTCTTTGCCCTGTTCGCAGCAGAGACACAGTCAGTCAGTGCATGTTGTCTTTGTCCTGTTCACAGCAGAGACACAGTCAGTCAGTCAGTCAGTGCATGTTGTCTTTGTCCTGTTCACAGCAGAGACACAGTCAGTCAGTGCATGTTGTCTTTGTCCTGTTCACAGCAGAGACAGTCAGTCAGTGCATGTTGTCTTTGTCCTGTTCACAGCAGAGACAGTCAGTCAGTGCATGTTGTCTTTGTCCTGTTCACAGCAGAGACAGTCAGTCAGTGCATGTTGTCTTTGTCCTGTTCACAGCAGAGACAGTCAGTCAGTGCATGTTGTCTTTGTCCTGTTCACAGTAGAGACACAGTCAGTCAGTGCATGTTGTCTTTGTCCTGTTCACAGCAGAGACACAGTCAGTCAGTGCATATTGTCTTTGTCCTGTTCACAGCAGAGACAGTCAGTCAGTGCATGTTGTCTTTGTCCTGTTCACAGCAGAGACACAGTCAGTCAGTGCATGTTGGGGGAGACTGATGCTGGCAGTCCGCGGACACCATCTGCTCCTGCTCTCTACAGAGAGTCCAGTCAGGACTGTGGATACGTGACAGCAGGACACTTTGAGAGGTAAACAACACTCTGAAGACAAATATGAAGTGAATATGAACGGCAGGCATGGCTGAGTCATGTTTGAACAGCAAACTATACTCTATGGATATTAGCGATGGGGCGATATACTTATCTCATGATATGATACGAACAACACGGTCAATATGATACAATACAATACAATATGAACAATGTCATGGATAAAATAGGATATGAATGATTGATACGATGCATTGCAATAACAATACAATGCAATATGAATGAGACAATGCAATACAATATGAATGATACCTTATAAATGATGTAATGGATACAATATGCTACAAATTATATGATATGATGTGATATGATTCAATACACGATAAGTGGTTCACGATTCAATACAACCATGATATGATGTAATAAATAAAAGAATCAATGGCAACCAATTCTGACTGTGGATAATTATGTTTATTTCTGAGCCGCAAATCTTTCTAGTAATGGCTGCTAGAATGTAACCAACCTACAGAAAAATTAATATGATTAATGTTTGTTCATTAACTGGCCCCTGGCCTCCTGTCATTTGGCAAAAGTGACGCCTGGGCAAAGCAAGTTGAGTATCCCTGTTACGGTATATGGACTCTCCTGATTCTACAGCCAGTCTACAGGCTGTCTGGAAGCATCCAGTCAATCCAACCAGTCTACAGGCTGTCTGGAAGCATCCAGTCAATCCAGCCAGTCTACAGGCTGTCTGGAAGCATCCAGTCAATCCAACCAGTCTACAGGCTGTCTGGAAGCATCCAGTCAATCCAACCAGTCTACAGGCTGTCTGGAAGCATCCAGTCAATCCAACCAGTCTACATGCTGTCTGGAAGCATCCAGTCAATCCAACCAGTCTACAGGCTGTCTGGAAGCATCCAGTCAATCCAACCAGTCTACAGGCTGTCTGGAAGCATCCAGTCAATCCAGCCAGTCTACAGGCTGTCTGGAAGCATCCAGTCAATCCAACCAGTCTACAGGCTGTCTGGAAGCATCCAGTCGATCCAGCCAGTCTACAGGCTGTCTGGAAGCATCCAGTCGATCCAGCCAGTCTACAGGCTGTCTGGAAGCATCCAGTCGATCCAGCCAGTCTACAGGCTGTCTGGAAGCATCCAGTCGATCCAGCCAGTCTACAGGCTGTCTGGAAGCATCCAGTCGATCCAACCAGTCTACATGCTGTCTGGAAGCATCCAGTCGATCCAGCCAGTCTACAGGCTGTCTGGAAGCATCCAGTCAATCCAACCAGTCTACAGGCTGTCTGGAAGCATCCAGTCGATCCAGCCAGTCTACAGGCTGTCTGGAAGCATCCAGTCGATCCAGCCAGTCTACAGGCTGTCTGGAAGCATCCAGTCAATCCAGCCAGTCTACAGGCTGTCTGGAAGCATCCAGTCGATCCAGCCAGTCTACAGGCTGTCTGGAAGCATCCAGTCGATCCAGCCAGGGCTTCATTCAGTGACCTGAGGGGGAAGAGAGAGAAGAGGAGGTTCCACAGAGCAGAGAATGTGCACTGTCAGTGTGGACTGATCGCGTCTCTCTGAGCCAAAACATCCCAGTCAACGTGTCTTCATCAAACAACAATTTCTCCCAAAACAAAAGTCAGACATAAAAAGACATCGACGTGACAACAGCAGAAATAGATTGAACTGTAACCCCTGAGCTTTGAAATATTCAGAGCACGGCATCACACAAAAACAAAGTAACAGTGAGCTGTCAGAATAACTTTAAGATCAAAATAGCGCTGAATTAAATAGTCTGGGCTACATCAAGGACTCTTCTGCTTTATCGGAGGACCGTATCAAACATGCAGGAGGAGACGCCACGAAAGATACAGAGCACCGTTCATCTGATCGACTTATAACTTGGTGGGTGCACTGCTGGGGACCCGACAGAGTGCAGTGCCAAATTTCGGCATGAGTTTGGTCACACCCTCCCCCCCCAAAAAAAGTGTGCAGATGCCATGGCCAGGGTTGGGAGGGTTACTTTAAAAATGTAATCCAATACAATTACTAATTACATGTTAAAAATTGTAATCAGTAACATAATCCAAGTATCACAATATAAAAGTAATGTAACTGATTACTTTGTTACTTTTGAACATTCCCTGCATTTGACTATGGAGTCCGGGGATATGCTCCTCAGGACGTTTTTCCAAAGAACAGCTCTGTAATGCTCATTTCAGACTTCATGTGTTGAGTGCAGCAGACTTTCAGCCAATCTAGTGTCGCCTGTTTCTCATTCATAATACAATAACAATAATATTTCCATCTTCTGAATACTGTTAAGCCAGGGTGAGCGGACAAATGCAGAAGCAGAGGCTGAGGCAATTGCAAGGTAACAGGGTGTTTTAATAAATGTTCAGGAGTGGCATGTGCCAGATGCAGCTGGCAGGTAGGCTGGCTGGCAGAGGAAGAGGAGCAGGCTGGAGTCAAGTCCGATGGTGATCTGAGCAGAGACAGGAACAGGTTAGAACAGGTAGGCAGAACTGAACAGGATTTGTAGGATCTTAAAAGACAGCGTTTTTAGACTGGAGCGACTAACTGGTTGCAAGTCCATAATCCGGCGAAGACTGAATGTGGAGCTGGAGCTTATATAGGCAGAGTTGATTGGCAATTGTGTGCAGCTGTGATGCCATCTCCAGCACACCAGGCTCCAATCCTGCAATCACACACACACACACACGCACACGCACACGCACACGCACACGCACACACACACACACACACACACACACACACACACACACACACACACACACACACACACACAGAAAGAGAGAGAGAGACTAGGAGGCAGGGGGCATGAATACAATGCACTATTATCTGGTTTCTAGTCATTTATTTTTGGGGTGCATGTGTGTTTTGTTTTCTCCAAGGTTCTAGGTTTTTCCAGACTTTATTTATTTGCACCTATGATATCAAACATAAAGTAGACAATAAAGAGAGTCAATATTGACAGTGCACTGTAATCAGGACACTTTTTTTTTTTTTTTTTTACTGCAGTCCCTGTCAGGATTACAATTTAAAATGCATTTATTGTATATTGTGTAATTATCCAAGTGGCCAGATGACATATTGTAATCACTTCCCAAGCCTGCCCATGGCGCATCGTCTCCACCCTAGAAATTAGCATTTGAAGCAAGTGAATTTCTAGTTGTGTTTTATTCAGCCTCTTACTATAAGTTGAGCACATAGGCCTTTGTCTAGATTCTTGGAGAGAAAAGGTAGGAATCTTTAAATAAAAATTTGCGAAAATCCTTAAATAGGGTAGTGCGCCTTGCCCGCAAGATAACTGGTGCCAACCTGCCGGCTCTAGAAGAGCTCTATAGCTCCAGACTTTTGTCCCGGGCCTCCAGCATTATCAGGGACCCTGCAGGTCACCCGGCCGCCAGTCTTTTTGAGTTACTCCCTCTGGGTAGACGCTACCGCTCCATTAAATGCTCCACCACTCGCTTTGCGAGAAGCTTTTACCCGAGTGCTGTGCGTAGTTTGAACGATCACAAATCTAAACGGTAGATCTCTGTTTTGTCTAGACCATCTAGACACCTAGACTTTTCTTTTTTTCTGTTATTTTCTTTTGTATAAGATGTCTTATACTGGTTTATCATGCAATTTGATCCTTGCTTAGGCACTTTACTACTGTGCACTTTATGTCTGATTGTGCACTTTGTTCCTGCACTTTAATAAGTGAGCGGGATGACTCGGGCCTTTATCCACAGATGTACCTGTCTCATTTTATTGTTTTATTTTATCTTATTTACTTTTTAAACCTTTTTATTGTCTGTCTTTTTATGCTATTTTATGTTGTCATGACCTGTCATATATGTGTCTATGTTTTAAGCTCTTGCACCCCAATTCCAATGTAGTTTCGACTGCAAATGGTAAATAAACTGACTCTGACTCTGACTCTGAGATAGTCTTGTAATTCTGGACAAAATCATATCTAAAAAATATTCTCATATTTGGTTCTGAGACCAAATCTGAATGGGGGACTGTCTAATTGGTTCTAATGTGGACTAAATTAGGGGTCCTAGATAGATATGGAAAAAGATTGATCATCACTGGCCTAGATTTATGCTTTACCTTTGCTGTTCGTTATAACTATAAACAGTGGACTGACTCATGCAGCAGGCTATTTGACGCACATTGGTCATCATCTGTTGAACTCAAACGTCTAGTAGTCACAAAAACTACAAGTACCAGGGGCGCCGGGGAAGTGAGGCGACGACAACCAATGGGCTTGCAGTGAGCGCTGTGACGTCCCCCGCATGGGTCCATTTATGGGCGCGCGCTTGCTGTGCTCGCGCAGAGAACTCGCGGCAGGCAGCGTGTGGCACAGAGAAGACAGACAGCAGCATCCACAGCTCTGAAGGTGGGTGTGACACACAGCATCTGTTCATGGAATATTTCTCAGTCTCACAGGAGGAGGAACATGGACGATTTCACGAGGCTGTGACGGATTGCGAACAACACAACTTGTTTACTTTTGTTATCTTGCCGTGATTTATAGCGAATATTCACCCATGCTGGGTTTTTTTTTGTATTGGTGAATCAGTGCGTGTGGCGTCTCTGCTAATGTAGCATGTGAGCTAACGGGATGACTGACGGCTTGTTGCATCTTGAACCCAGCTTGACCTGAAGGCTTTTGTTCGTGTGGATGTATTTTAACGAGGTGGTCCAAACGGTAACGCGGCTTATTTACCCCGGTGTTCTGATGACATGGTGACTGTTTGGCGGTGAGCGTTGTTAGCCTATTGTATGTATGGCTGGAGAAAGTGACACTGGCACAGCGGGCACAGACGAGACAGACATGGCTAGACAGGGAGGGGAGGGGGAGTTTTACCTCGGTAATGTTGGTTGAAGGCAACGATATTAACGTTTTGTCCTGGCTTCACCCTCTTGATTTAAATGCACCTCTATCGGAGCAGAGGGTTAACGTGAGGTTATTTGGATGAAGGAGCGTCTTTGTTTGCAGCCGCCCGTCACGTTGCTGCTGTCAAAGCGCCTTTGTTTCAGCCTGCTTGTGATGCGCGTTAATGAGACCAGCTGAAACTGACTCCTTAACCGCAACCAGAACTATGCAGGCTGACTCAATGTCGACTTGTTAATGCTTTTAAGTCACTGTGGGCATATATTGGATTGAATAAATGCCAGACAAAAGGTTGTCTTCCAACCCATGTGCCTCAGTTAGTTTGATATGGGGCGAGGTGTAGGGCAGCACTTAAAAACCACGTTCAATTCAGGGGCTCTGCCGAATGTTATTTGTGGATTGACGCACCTGTTATCATTGACGCGTTTGGGCACAAGATGGTTATCTTGCTCGTGTTGTAGTCTCTCAGCCATCCTTTGTGTAGTGGTGGTGAACTGTTTCTCATCAAACCCCCTGCGGCTGAGACACATGGTGCAGGAACAGGTGTTCCCTGTAGACCGTAGACCCCCCCCCCTCACCCACCCCACAGACATCATGCTCGTTACTACTCACTGCTATGCCAGATTTTGAATTGTGCGTGTTGGTAGGAGAGGCTACAGGCCTTTGTGCACCTGGCACTGCCTGCTGTACCCGCCCGGATCACAGCCTTTGTCTCAACAAATATGGTGGCTTGTCGGTCGTTAACGGTTAACACGACGGTAGTCGGCTGAAGACAGTGACTCGAGCTTGATTTGGATTGAACTGAATGTCATGTCTGCCGCAATGCCAAAGATGAACAATGGTCAATGTACCATGCAGTCATGTTGAGTGCCTGTGCGTTTTGTGTGGATGGGATTGATGGGGCGGTGGTTGCTTGCAGTGCTGAAGACGGCCAAGGGATGTCGCTAGTGCGACATGTTTCGGGTACTGAATACTCTATTTACTGGAGGTGGTTTCATGGGAAATGGTGGGGTGAAAGGTCCGCTAGAGGGCGTTAGTACTCTGTATTTTTGGCACCTGCTGTCTTCATCAGGGAGTGTGTATCAAAGAAAACTGATGTTTTTGCTATGCTTCCTCTACAGGTATATTGACCTGCAGCACTCTGTAAAGATGGCAACCGCTGATGGTGAGTCATCTGTTAATGTTTAATGAAGAGCTGCTATGATTAGTCAAACAGAAAATTCACCACAAAATCAGACTACTTATCCTATTTTTTTAAAGTAACTTTTTAAGAAAAAATAAATAAACGTTATCTTGTTCCAGCTTCTTAAATGTGAATATTTCTGGTTTCTTTAGTCTTCTATGACAGTAAACTGATATTTGGGCTGTTGGTCAGGACAAAATAAGACATTTGAGGAGGTCATCTTGGGCTTTGGGGGGAAAAGTGAACATTTTTCACCATTGTGAAATTTTAGACCTAATCGATTAGTGGAGAAAATAATGGATAAATGAAATCGTTCGTTGCAGCCCTGAATCATGCAGACTACTGCTTCAAGCTGAGGCAATGCATTGTTTACTCTTTTGTCTCTTCAGATATTCAGGTTAAGGAGCTTGACAAGCGGGCCTCTGGCCAAGCTTTTGAGGTGATCCTGGCTGCTCCTGCCGAAGAGTCCGGTGAGTTCCCCCTGTCTCCTCCCAAGAAGAAGGATGTCTCTCTGGAGGAGATCCAGAGGAAGCTGGAGGCTGCCGAGGAGAGGCGCAAGGTGGGAAAGGTTTTTTTAGTAACATTATGTACCAGAGGGATTATTTATGGTCCTATAGATACCTGGACATATAAATGTGCTAGTACAAATATAATTTAGACTCATTTCACAGCAACCGTTTTTGAGGTGGTAAAGCAGGTGCAACTACGGTAATACCATTAATGATGGTTCCATTTAGGTGTGCCAGGGCCCTCATTAATGTTATTGGTTACACCTGCTTTACTTCGCGTTTTACCACCTCAAAGCGGTCGTCATAAGTCATCTGATTGTATCAGAGTTGTAAAATGTATTTATTTTTCCCAGAACCATGAGGCGGAGGTTCTGAAGCACTTGGCTGAGAAGCGTGAGCGTGAAAAGGCAGTGCAGCAGAAAGCTATGGAGGAGAACAACAACTTCAGCAAGATGGCCGAGGAGAAGCTCAATCAAAAGATGGAGGCCAACAAAGAGAACCGCACGGCAATCAAGGCAGCCATGAATGAGAAGTTCAAGGAGAAGGTTTGTTGTTTTTGGCTGGTGTCGAATGGATGCGCTCGCAGGTTCTTGTTGCTAGCATGTTGACAACCTAATCTTTAATTTTGTTTTTTATAGGACAAGAAGTTGGAAGAGGTTCAAGGAAGGAAGGCCAAGGAAACCAAAGAGGGCACAGAGGGCACTTCAGAAGACTGAACTTCACACGGGGATTGTATAGGCTTTTTTACGTATACAAAGATTGATTTATTTTTTGTTTGATGGCCAGTATTTTTGTTGTGTTCACTACCCACCTCTTTTGAAATAAATCTCAAGTTCCACTTTGTGACTTTTTCCACTTCTCCTGCTATAAGTGTACTTGCACTGCTTTTACATGTGGCTCATCCCCAACCACCCTTGTTGAGTCTTAATCCATAAAAAAATGTCTTACCGCTTATCAATGCAGCTTCTGCCCTTTGAGAATTAGCAGTGTGTACTTATCCGTGCATGTTTCTATGCATAGCTCTTTTATCTTTGCCTATTTCATGGTGCGTTTTGGAAATGTCCTTGTGAACCACACCTGTCCGTGGCACTTATGTGGAAAAAGTAGCACACAGTCTGATTTAAAGGTGTTTGCTGTTTTTAGGTGCAGGTGTTTAGTGCAGCTTTGCTACCCAGAACGTGCTAGGCTCCTGAAGAACATGGTTGTGCTGACATTTGACTTTTTGTAAAAATGGGAGTTTTATCTCTAAGCACATTACTTGTTGCTGTGATTAACTTTGCCCGACACGTAAATGGACACCATATTGAACATCACTGGAAACCATATTGAACATCACTGGAACAGGGGTCTTGCAGACGAGCTATACACTTTGGCATCTCAATATATACAGTAACTAGTTGACTTGAACTGTTGTACTAAAACAAAAATAAAAAATGTATACACACTTTGGGTTTATTTTCATTTTTGAAGCCTTAGTGACATCTTAATGCTATGCGACTGTTGGAGGTGGCAGGTCTATCCGGGTCTTAAACCGGCTACAAGGGACTACTTGCACAACTCCACTACTTCCTGAAATGAGTAGGGCATTGGTTTCCTGTCCTCCACTATTGGATGAACTGATTAATGTCAGGTGTGCCTGATCACTGTTGTGACTGCAGCAGTCAGGCACACCTGACATTAATCAGTTCATCCAATAGTGTAGGACAGGAAACCAGTATGCCCTACTCATTTCAGGAAGTAGTGGAGTTGTGCAAGTAGTCTATTGCAACCGGCATTGTGGGATTATTTAGCTACTAGGCTTTTCAACAAAATGACTCACTTATTTTGGCATGTTAACTTGTCTCATGGGTTGGAATCTTGGTTCTGGTCCTTTCTGTTCGCATGTTTAAGTCAATGGGCCTTTTTCACCGCTGAAACTCACTGGTAGCGAGCTGCTGCGCGGTTTTGAGGAACTATTAAAACCTGTGAAAGGACATTTGGAGTGCTGGCTTTTTCTCACTACTTTTTCCACAGCTGCCATTTTGTGTCTAAAAGGCAGGGTAAACGCAGGTGCAACCAACTCACTAATTGGAGCCCCAGCACTGGAACACCTAAATGGACTGGAAGTTGGAAACTCATGTTTTGGTGCATCTGTGTTACTTCCTGCCTTTTAGACACAAAATGGATGCTGCGAAAAAGGCCTATTGTGTTTTCTTCCACAGTCTAGAGATGCGGGTCAGGTGACCATGACTCAACATCTGTGTATGGAAGTAGTGTATTACTATTTAAAGCCCTTGGCCTTGACACATCTTTCTGATAAAGGCCTATAAGCAGACTTGACAAGAAATGACTGCTTACATGAAATGTCTACTTTTTATTTGTTTTTTTATTCTGTTTTGTTTTCTTCTTTAAATGCAACTTGATGACACTGCTGCTTTTGCCTTCAAAATAAAAGCACAACATGTATATTCATAAAAAATATATAATATTCGTGAGACTGGGGTGTTCACGACAGTAAAATCTAATCGGCTTCAGATTGTAGTTGACAAATAGACAAATTATAACAAAAAATGTATTATGGTGTGGCACTTCAACAAGGTTCTTATTTTGAAAACGGCGACCGGACGTACGGCTTTTTTATGCTAGCTTGACGGTGATTTCGAAGAACAGTCTTGTGTTTCTTCCTGAAGTTCTCAAGTTGTGTTTTTCTTTGTTTTATCGAGATTGGTAGTTGAAACAAAAATGGGAGCGTGTATGGCATTGTGTTCAATTGCCAGCTGTGTAAGTATCAATCGACCAAGAAGAGTCTACTGTAGCCTAGCGATTTAGCGAAGTATTTAGAAAACATCGGGTAAATCCTGGGTTACGTTACGCTAAGGTGTGTGCGTGTGCTGTTTGTATGTAGAGAGTCACGTACCTAAGAACCTGGCTATTTATTACAACTATCGATAAATGGACGCAGTTAACATAATTAAACGCGAGTACTTGTAGTGAATCGCTGGGATGTAACTGTTAATGTTATTGGTAAATTGGGCGTTTAGACCAAACGGCAGCCACAAAATCTCAGTTTTTCCAGCTGCCACCGCCCGTCATGGTTTGTTTTTGGCAGAAGAAGAGAGCAGCACCAGTGAGAAAGCTGTGACTCAACTCTTTAAAGTTGGAGTTCTGCTGAAAGAAGTAGTGCCATAATTGTGTATTTAGATGTATGCCGAATTGAAGACTGGATCATAATGATTCGTAAAATGTCTTATTATTATTGATATGTAAGGCAGCAACGTATTCCCAGATTATCGAATGGAGTTCGGCGTGGAGTCACTCCAAGAGAAGGGAACTGTTTTGCCGGATAACTTTTTGTACAGACATTTTATATTCGTCTGTCTTTATGTGGTAGTCCAATTCATGGTTTATGTTTAATATGTTTGATATATATCATTATATCAAACAGTATGTCTGATAGATCCACATTACACACATTTAAATATGTAGCAGGGTATCTTGAAAAGCCATAATTTCCGGGTTTGATTTAGTGCGTCACGAGGGATCAGCCGAGCAGCGCTACCCGCGGCAGTTGACCCCGTTAATAGTATGAGTTGTGCCAAACAAACGTTAATATCTCAGAAACTATACATCACATCGCTTATATTTTGACATTCTGAGTGAGAGCAGAATTAGCCCAAGAGTTTGATGTATAAGACATACATGTCGTGTTAAAGTTGTGTGAACTGTCGCAGTTTTGAAAACGTAAACAGAGTTGGCCGGCTAGAGTCAGACACACAAGCCTCGCGCCACTTGGGCTCCATAGGGTTCCATTGCCGTTGCCACCCAGTGACACGGTTTGTTTACCAAAATGCTGCTCGACTGATCCCCTGTATGGAGCCTGAGTTTGAGCGTCTGACTCTAGCCGGCTGACCGTGTTTACAATTTAAAAACTGCACAGTTCACACTACTTTAACACAACATGCATTATACATCAAACTCTTGAGCTAATTCTGCTCTCACCCAGAATGTCAAAATGCGATGTGATGTATAGTTTTTGAGATATTAACGTTTGTTTGGCACAACTCATACTAAGTTAACTGCCGCAGGGTTACGCATTTTTGGGTGGCAGTGACGTCACGCTGATTCGTCCTATTAGGGGGGCTGTGATATTGTAACCTATTATAGGATTAATTAATTTGTAAGGGTTGCTTCTTGTCAAGGCAGCCAGTGTAACGTTTTGCAGGAGATAAGGCTTAGTTCACTCTGTGAAGCGTGGAAGCTGGATGCCCCCTCGTCACGGTCACAGTGTTGACCCCCGGTTGCACCAACTGGTCTTACGACTGGTCTTAAGCTAAGTCGGCCATAACTTTACGACCTAACAGCTACGCCGGTTACGTCCTTTTTCTCACTAAGACCGGTCGTAAATATTACGCCTAGTCCAGAGCAGGCGTAAGGTGCAGTATAGACGGTTTTCACCTGTGTGTTGCGCAATAGTCACAACCCCTCAGCACGGCTGTATTCAGCCCTCGATTATAAACCGCAAACCGGAGTACGTTATAAACATTATAAATATAGTCACGACGTTAACAACTAACCAATGCTGGGGGTCCGTATGGAAAGTGGAAATCGAAATGGTTAAAAGTTAAATCAATTTGGTTCATTCAGTGGCATTTTACTGCCATGTAAAGTAACGACAAGTAACAGTTAGCCGCTAACATTAGCCACACTATTACAGCCGATTACCCATCAGCGGAGCGTCATTTGACGTCAGCACACTCTTCTAAACAGGTCGCGTGCCGCATTCCAGTGGGCATTCCCATGCTTTCACATGGACGCGCATCGCTACGACCGGCGTAGTTAAGACCAGACGTAAGCCCTGTTGGTGCAACAGGCATAAATCCACTCTAAAGACTGGTCTCTTAACTAAGACCGACGTAGGAGTTACGACCAGGCATAGTTAAGACCAGTTGGTGCACTCGGCCCCTGTTGTATACTCTTATTTAGTGAAGTGGCTGACCTCGGCTGACCTCTCCGCCTCAGCGGCTGTGTGCCGTCTGTCTGCCTGCCTGCCCGCACCGCACCGTGGACAAATCCTCTGTGATCAATGCTGGATAAGACCGAGAGAGGGATTTGTTACGATGGCAGCTCCAATCACAAGGCTGATTACAGCCAGTGGAAATCATTTGTCTCTGCTCGTCTCCGTCACGGTAGCGTCTCTGCGACCAAGAGAAAGATGATGAAATGTTGTTTTTCTCTTGCATCCGCAGTCTGTGCAAGGCAAGCCGTGCATGGCATGCATTACCCTGATTATCCTGCACCACACCACAGAGCCCCCTTTTTCCTTGAGTGAGTCTCATATACAGGATTCCCACGGTCATGGAAAAGTCATGGCATCTCACCGTCTTGTTTTCCAGGCCTGCAAATTCCATGACTTTTCATTAGTAAAATCCTTGTAAATTGAGAAAAGTCATGGAATTTTGTTGTGTGTGTGTAATAGGGATGGGCATTTCTAGCAAAAACACTATTCGAAATTCGCTGGCCAAATTCGAATTTAATTCGAATTTCGAAAAAAAAAAAAAATGTAAAAAAAAAAAAAAATGTAATTTTTTTTTTTTTTTTTTTTTTTTTTTTGTGAGTGAAATGTTGCATTGTCTCCCCTGATTCTAAGTCTACGGCTTTATTAATTAATATAAAAAGCTTCTGCTGTGGATTTTTAGCTCAAACAAGCATTGCACCACTGAAGTAAAGAACATGTTACATGACATTGACATTTTCGAAAATAAAAAACAGTTTTGACAATCATGAGTGGTTCATTAAATATTTAGTAGGCTCAGGTCTGAGTGCCAAAGGGGTGCCAAAGTCACCCCCTCTCCCTCTTCATGGGATTTCATCCGCCATTCATTTTTCCATAAACCTTGCTTAAAATGCTTATAAAAATTGTTTTACTTGCTCAAACCAAGCGATTTGACTATACTTAGAATCAGGGGAGACAATGCAACATTTCACTAAAAATTTTTTTTTTTTTTTTTTTTTTTTTTTTTCGAATTTCGAATTTCAATAATAAAAGTCGACCTTGATAATAACAACGATTATTCGAAAATTCGAAATTCGATGCCCATCCCTAGTGTGTAATGAAATTAATTGTTACAGTCCAGCAGCATTTAACAGCAACGTGACACACCGGTTTATAATGGATTTCTTTATTTTATATCAATATTTATTTTAAGGAAAATTCCTGTTTTATTTCAATAGCTTCCATTAATGGGATGCAGTGACTCTAAAGTACTCAAATCCACTATAGAGGTGTGTCCTATTTGTCCAGTGTAGTAATCGTTTCTGGTATTGATTGATCTGGTCTTCTGACTATTGATGTGACCGCTACGCTGTATACATGTAATCATCTGATTACCTACTGTGGCAATACAAGTGATTCTGAGAGTCACTGTCTCACATTACATGGAGATTCTATTATGGATCCTTGTAAAGTCATGGAGAAGTTTGGAAAGTTTCTCCATGAAAATGTGTGGGAACCCTGATAAAGTATGAGTCCCTGTGTAACTCTCCTCCTGCACCTTGTCTCTCTCTCTCTCCAGGCATCATGTCTGTGTAACTCTCCTCGTGTACCTTGTCTCTCTCCAGGCATCATGTCTGTGTAACTCTCCTCGTGCACCTTGTCTCTCTCTCCAGGCATCATGTCTGTGTAACTCTCCTCGTGCACCTTGTCTCTCTCCAGGCATCATGTCTGTGTAACTCTCCTCGTGCACCTTGTCTCTCTCCAGGCATCATGTCTGTGTAACTCTCCTCGTGCACCTTGTCTCTCTCCAGGCATCATGTCTGTGTAACTCTCCTCGTGCACCTTGTCTCTCTCCAGGCATCATGTAACTCTCCTCGTGCACCTTGTCTCTCTCTCCAGGCATCATGTCTGTGTAACTCTTCTCGTGCACCTTGTCTCTCTCCAGGCATCATGTAACTCTCCTCGTGCACCTTGTCTCTCTCTCCAGGCATCATGTCTGTGTAACTCTTCTCGTGCACCTTGTCTCTCTCCAGGCATCATGTCTGTGTAACTCTCCTCGTGCACCTTGTCTCTCTCTCTCCAGGCATCATGTCTGTGTAACTCTCCTCGTGCACCTTGTCTCTCTCCAGGCATCATGTCTGTGTAACTCTCCTCGTGCACCTTTTCTCTCTCCAGGCATCATGTCTGTGTAACTCTCCTCGTGCACCTTGTCTCTCTCTCTCTCCAGGCATCATGTCTGTGTAACTCTCCTCGTGCACCTTGTCTCTCTCCAGGCATCATGTCTGTGTAACTCTCCTCGTGCACCTTGTCTCTCTCTCTCTCCAGGCATCATGTAACTCTCCTCGTGCACCTTGTCTCTCTCTCTCCAGGCATCATGTCTGTGTAACTCTCCTCGTGCACCTTGTCTCTCTCTCTCCAGGCATCGTGTCTGTGCGGCTCAGCCCCCTGCCTGCTGTCAGGATGCTGCCCCTCCACCTACAACTCCACCATCAGCCGTCTGGCCTTCTCCTTCCTGCTGCTGTTGGGTACGCTGGTGTCTGTGGTCATGATCCTCCCAGGCATGGAGACGCACCTCAAACAGGTAGCTCACCACGGACGGACCAGCTCCAACTGACTTGTGGGGGAAATTGGGCTTTTGCAGCAGCAAATATTAATAGGATAGAACAAGGAAAATTGCATATAAAGAAGCATAGAGCAAAAGGAGGGTAATGAACATGCTTAATCATCAATTCCACAAATATTTTATTTATTTATTTGAGTAGGGACAGTGCACATTAATAGGGCTGGGCGATATAGCTAATAAAAAGTGTATCGATATAAAATATTTTATATCAGTCGATATCGATAATTATTGATCATTTTTAATTACCTGTTTTTATTAATAAAAAAACATGAGGAAGAAAAGGTTTGCATTTAACCACTTTATTTTCAACCACCTCATTTTCAAGGCATTTTCAAGGCACACATAATTGTAATGCTAACACTGTCACACATGCACACTCTGAGTGCAAGCAGTAACTTACAGACATGGTGACGTGTTATTTTGATGACAGCCTAGCGTTGAAACAAAAAACAACATTTGGTAACGTGTATCTCAGGGTTGTTTAACGTTAGGCGATTCAGTGAATGAGCCGCGGGCTTAACACGCTGTATGTAACGTTTACAGACAGACAACGGTGTTCTGCTTTCTGCTCGAGGTTTGTCTGGAAATGATTGGCTGTCTCCGTGTCTCTCGTAGCACGCTGTATTAACAAAGGACATGATAGGCTGTTTATGAGCCACGGACCATGGTCACGGAGGAGAAGCGCTCTTGTTTTTTTCATGCAGCCTATCGAACGGCTCTATTGAGCCATTTTTGTATTGTATCGATCACGTGTCTATCGCCATATATATTGCTATCGTTTTATCGCCCAGCCCTACACATGAATGAAGATCAGTAACAGAGATGCATATGTAAACATGCCGGATTATAGTAGGGCTGTGGCGATTCACTTATCTCCCGATTCGATACTATCACGATTCTTGGGTGCCGATTCGATTTATATTGCGATTCTTAAGTATTGCGATTCTACGATTATTGCGATTCGATATTACGATTTATTGCGATTTTTGTTTGTTTTTTTCTTTTCTTTTTTCAGTTTGTTTGCTTTTTTACACTAGATTAGAACATGGGAAAAGTTGAATCATACACTAGAGACTGTATATTATATATCATGAGTAGGGCTGGGCGATATAGTTAAAAACAGGGGCGGACTGGGATCATAATTCAGGCCGGGCATTAGATACCAAGCAGGCCAGGCCGATATGGGCCGACGCATGTGAAATTTGGGCCGTTTGCAGCCCAATTGGGGCCGTTTGAAGCCAGATTTGGGCCGTTTGAAGTCCAATTTTACAATGAGATGCACCCACTTTAACCCTGAAGTGTAATTATTACCGGTACTTCAGACTAACTAATAAAGTAATAAAACCACTAGTAAACCAGTAGGCGGCGCCTGGCCTGCTGTTCAGTGAGTGGCCTGACTGCAAGCACCCAATTTTTTTTTTTTTTTCTTTTTTCCGATTATCGATTCTGGAATAAAATATCGATAAAAAAAATTGTGACATTAAAAATCGCGATACTTAGGTGAATCGATTTTTCCCCCCACCCCTAGATTATAGCGCTAAGGCTAATTCACATCCGCAAGAAGAAGAAAAGGAACACACGGCTACAACACACACAGTACCACACACACACACACACAGTACCACACGCAAACAGTGCAATCAAAAATAAAATACACAAACACGTAGAAAATGTGCAAAAAAAAGAAGTCTGGATTCCAGCATTTGACATAATTTATATATGTATATGCCTTAAGCAGTATGTAAAAATGAGAGGAATATGAGGTGATGAGAAAAGACAATTACAAGAGACTATTTACAAGACAAAAGAGAAGTATATTATTTCCAAAGTGGTATTTTTTTCGGGAATGAAGAGAAACTGACAGGTGGGTTGACCACCATGCATCTTTGAGGCCATTTACACCTGGCATTAACATGTGTTTTCTGCCATCAGATTGCAATCGGATTGTGCTTGACCACTTGAAAGTACAGGTGTAAACGCCCCCAAGACACATTAAAGACGGATTGCAATCTGATTGGCCAAACCACCTCCTCCTCCTCCTCCTCCTCCTCCTCCTCCTCCTCCGGAGGTGGTCAGGGACGCATTGTGTACACATTAAAGTGTAAATGCAATGTGTCCTCGCAATCTGCATACAGCAACTGTATGCGGATTTGAGAGGACACCCATTTTGGAGAGAAACGCATGCTAACGCCAGGTGTAAATGAAATCAGGCTAATGTGGCCAAACACAATCTGATTGCAATCTGATGACAGAAAACGCATGTTAATGCCAGGTGTAAATGGACTCTTTGAAAGGGTTTCATAAGGTCCAGTGGTCATTACTTTGTCCTAGTGCACCCACTGTGTAATGATCTACCCCCCCCCCCCCCCCCCCCCCCACACACACACACACACACACAGTATCAGCATGTAATGATGGATTTCAAATGACAAACAGGCTATCACCAAAATTGGTGTTAGAAGGTTTTCACCCCGCAGCAGTGACACCCTCAGTTGGACAGGATGAATGGATTATGTTGTTGTTTATTCCTCCCATTGCGATCAAGGGTCTCTTTTCTCAAGACACTCTAAACCAATTCTGTCTTCCGACCTATCGTTTGACGCTGTTGCTGTGTCACATGATCAGATTCCAGGCTTCTGTGTGGGCGGCACCTCCATTCCCGGCGTGGAGAACAAGGTGAACTGTGACATCATGGTGGGCTACAAGTCGGTGTACCGCATGTGCTTCGCCATGGCCTGCTTCTTCTTCCTCTTCTCCGTCGTCATGATCCGAGTGCGCAGCAGCAAGGACCCCCGCGCCTCCATCCAAAACGGGTGGGTGCTGCTACTGTGCTGCTGCCTCTGTTCAGTGAGGGCATGTCACACTCTGGTGGCCAGACGTGTGCACTGCACAGCCACGGTTGTGTTTACTTTGGGGGAGGAAAACACATGGTTCATACTACGCAGGTCTCGAAAAGTATTACAAATGAATTGGATCATTTCCAGATGGTGCATAGTGGGAATTGAATAGTGGGAATTTGAAATAATGCCCGGAAAAATATGGAAAATGTTATGGTTCGGGTCCGATACACACATCATTATAATTGTTATGTTGTTGTAGAGCCACTTTGGCTGTTAACCCAAATCACATCCAGTCAGAACATAGCTTAGCTTAGCGTGGAAAAATATCGAATTTTAATAGAAAGCGTGTAGGACGGAACCCTATATTCTGATATTTGTTGGTGTGAAGAACAGTCTTCAGTGATATGACCTAGTTAGCAGGGACAAGATGTCTGCGTAAATCATATTTAACACCAGACAAAATCTCCAAAACAAATCAAGGTCTGTAAAGATTATGGATTTTTTAAATTGAGAATGTATGGTAAGTAACCCTGATGGTTGGTCATGGTTGTTTTGGACATGGTTCGAATAGCTTCGCTTTTGTCTTCCCAGCTTCTGGTTCTTCAAGTTCCTTATACTGGTTGGTATAACTGTGGGAGCCTTCTTCATTCCAGATGGGACCTTTAATACAGGTATGAAGCAAATGCAACCTTGTAGTTCTATCATTATGAGGGAGAGCAATGTATGGATTTGGAGTCATAACTAATAGGGCGAAGCGATATGGACCAAAAATCATGTCTCCATATTTGTAGGCACAATATTTATCCCTTTATTTTCTACGAAGTGGGCAAATGTTCAGTTATAACTTGGTGCTTTCACAAAATATTTGTATGCCTCCGCCGGCGATAGCCAGGCCGGAGGCATTATGGCTCCGGGTTGTCCGTAAGTACTGTACGTATGTCCGTCCGTCCGTCCGATGTTCGTTAACGCGATATCTGAGGAACGCCTTGACGGAATTTCATCAAATTTGCCTTAAACATCCACTTAGACTCAAGGATGATCTGATTAGATTTTGGTGGTCAAAGGTCAAGGTCACTGTGACCTCTCGAACGCCATTTTCAAGCTTGTTAACGCGATATCTCAGGAATGCCTTGGCGGAATTTCATCAACTTTGCCTCAAACATCGACTTGGATGGACTCAAGGATGAACTGAGTAGATTTGGGTGGTCAAAGGTCAAAGGTCAAGGCCACTGTGACCTCCAAAATCTAAGGAGATAGTCTTATATCACGATATCAATATAATATTGTTATATTACCCAGCCATTCCAGTCAGAGAAAAGCTGTTAACCCTTTCCGTCTTGTCCCAGTGTGGTACTACTTTGGTGTGGTGGGCTCTTTCGTCTTCATCATCATCCAACTCATCCTCCTGGTGGACTTCGCCCACTCCTGGAACCAGTCCTGGCTGGAGAAGGCAGAGGCGGGGAACTCAAAGTGCTGGTTCGCAGGTAGGCCACACCCACACAGCCAGCACATGTGCCATGTATACAGCTTCCAGTACATACCATGTCAAAGGATTCAAAATAAATTCCACCAGACTTTTAACTCATCAGGGTGGAAAAACAGAAACCCAGGATGATAATAATTATACTAGTAGTTAGGGATGCACGGTCATATTGTCACGTCATCGCTATCGGCCGCTAAAGTCTTTCAGATGAAATATCAGCGTCGGCCCAAAATCTCTGCTGATATGCTGATATCATCCAAGCCTGTTGAAATAGGATGAATCTTAACAGTTTTGTTTGAAAGAAAATCTTACAAAAGTAAAAATATGGCATCTTTAACATAACATAAGTTGAAGTAGTTTTCTTATTTTGCCCAGTGAATGTGTACATTTTGAAAAGCATTGTATTTATGTCTGCATGGCAGTGGGCCATAACGATAAGAGTAGGCATAATAATGTGTTAATTCCACTACAGGAGAGACTCGATGTTCTCTGAAATTAGGTGGAAAAAAACGTGTGCATATATCGGCAATCAGCATAAAGAGTTGGAAAATATCGAATATCGACCCAAAAAAAAATCCAATATCATGCAACCTTAGTTCTACTACTGTAATACAAAACATTCATGCAGACATATGTGGACAATTCATATGTAATCAATCAGCATCATAACCGTCATGAGCAATAGACAGAGACAGCTTTAATAAAAGAGTCCGGTATCTTAATGTACTGATCCCAGGCCAGTCAAATTGGTGACATGTGGTTTGCCCTGGTGTCTCTCGCAGCTCTCCTGTCCTTCACCTTCGTGCACTACGTCCTGGCCTTTTCTGCCGTGGTGCTTTTCTACCTGTTCTACACCCAGCCTGACGACTGCACCGAGCACAAGGTCTTCATCAGCCTCAACCTCATCTTCTGCATCATCGTCTCCATCGTGGCCATACTGCCCAAAGTCCAGGTGATGCACACACTTTCTCATCTTCCCCTCTGTACCTCTACTCATTATTACATCATTACATCATCATTACATCATCTTCTCCTCTGTACCTGTACTCATATTACATCAATACATCATCATTACATCATCTTCCCCTCTGTACCTCTACTCATTATTACATCATTACATCATCATTACATCATCTTCTCCTCTGTACCTGTACTCATATTACATCAATACATCATCATTACATCATCTTCCCCTCTGTACCTCTACTCATTATTACATCATTACATCATCATTACATCATCTTCCCCTCTGTACCTCTACTCATTATTACATCATTACATCATCATTACATCATCTTCCCCTCTGTACCTCTACTCATTATTACATCATTACATCATCATTACACCATCTTCTCCTCTGTACCTGTACTCATTATTACATCATTACATCATCATTACATCATCTTCCCCTCTGTACCTCTACTCATTATTACATCATTACATCATCATTACATCATCTTCCCCTCTGTACCTCTACTCATTATTACATCATTACATCATCATTACATCATCTTCCCCTCTGTACCTCTACTCATTATTACATCATTACATCATCATTACATCATCTTCCCCTCTGTACCTCTACTCATTATTACATCATTACATCATCATTACATCATCTTCCCCTCTGTACCTCTACTCATTATTACATCATTACATCATCATTACATCATCTTCTCCTCTGTACCTCTACTCATTATTACATCATTACATCATCATTACATCATCTTCTCCTCTGTACCTCTACTCATTATTACATCATTACATCATCATTACATCATCTTCCCCTCTGTACCTCTACTCATTATTACATCATTACATCATCATTACATCATCTTCTCCTCTGTACCTCTACTCATTATTACATCATTACATCATCATTACATCATCTTCTCCTCTGTACCTCTACTCATTATTACATCATTACATCATCATTACATCATCTTCCCCTCTGTACCTCTACTCATTATTACATCATTACATCATCATTACATCATCTTCCCCTCTGTACCTCTACTCATTATTACATCATTACATCATCATTACATCATCTTCCCCTCTGTACCTCTACTCATTATTACATCATTACATCATCATTACATCATCTTCCCCTCTGTACCTCTACTCATTATTACATCATTACATCATCATTACATCATCTTCCCCTCTGTACCTCTACTCATTATTACATCATTACATCATCATTACATCATCTTCCCCTCTGTACCTGTTTCTGAAGGCTGATAGCAATATTTTATCCAGCCTCTGACGCAGCATAGACCATGGAACAGTAAAGTAATAATACTAATATTCAAACTTCTGTCGAATCCTGTCAATTCTGTTTATTAAATAGAATCAGTCTTCCCAGACAACATTGTACTATTGATCAATTAATGTAATAGATGTGTAATCAAACAAACTGCATCTTATCCATCATATTGGAGGGAGATGATGCCTAGCACCATTTATTTTATTATCACTATTACATTACCACTGATCTATATTACCAAGGATTGACCTAGCTGTGAACTGGTTATCTATGCGAGTTAGGATAACAATCTTGTGATGATGACTTGTTTATGTTCTCATGTCCATGGTGTGATCTATGTGCAGGAGGCTCAGCCCAGCTCCGGCCTGCTCCAGGCCTCCCTCATCTCCCTCTACACCATGTACATCACCTGGTCCGCCATGACCAACAACCCCAGTGAGTCCTGTGATACCCAGTCACCCCACTATTGTATTTGGTCCAGACCCTGAGTCACACTTAAGCTGGTCCAGACCCAGAGTCACACTTAAGCTGGTCCAGAGTAGACCCTGAGTCACACTTAAGCTGGTCCAGACCCAGAGTCACACTTAAACTGGTCCAGACCCTGAGTCACACTTAAACTGGTCCAGAGTAGACCCTGAGTCACACTTAAGCTGGTCCAGACCCAGAGTCACACTTAAACTGGTCCAGACCCTGAGTCACACTTAAACTGGTCCAGAGTAGACCCTGAGTGACACTTAAACTGGTCCAGACCCTGATTGACCCTTAAACTGGTCTTAAACTGGTCCAGACCCTGAGTGACACTTAAGCTGGTCCAGACCCAGAGTCACACTTAAACTGGTCCAGACCCTGAGTCACACTTAAACTGGTCCAGAGTAGACCCTGAGTGACACTTAAACTGGTCCAGACCCTGAGTGACACTTAAACTGGTCTTAAACTGGTCCAGACCCTGAGTGACACTTAAGCTGGTCCAGACCCTGAGTGACACTTAAACTGGTTCAGAGTAGACCCTGAGTCACACTTAAACTGGTCCAGAGTAGACCCTGAGTGACACTTAAACTGGTCCAGACCCTGAGTGACACTTACACTGGTCCAGAGTAGACCCTGAGTGACACTTAAACTGGTCCAGAGTAGACCCTGAGTCACACTTAAACTGGTCCAGACCCTGAGTGACACTTAAGCTGGTCCAGACCCTGAGTGACACTTAAACTGCTCCAGAGTAGACCCTGAGTGACACTTAAAGGAACACTCCGCCCATTTTCAACCAGCTTTGTATCATTAGAACATCAGTAGTATATCAGAAAACTGTAAACTGTTTTGAAGTCTGTCATTTAATTTGACAGTTATTGAGTGTTAAAGTGTGGACCAGTGACATCACTGGACAACACTAACTCAAATTAATAACTCATTAACTCTCAATCAACTCTCAATAACGGTCAAACTATTCATCATTCATCTAGTTTGACCGTTATTGAGAGTTGATTTGAGTTAATGAGTTATTAATTTGAGTTAGTGTGACATCACTGGTCCACACTTTAAAGGAGAATTTCGGTTTTTTCGAACCTGGAGCCATTTCCTGGCATTAATTAAGATTTGGCCACTCACCTAGCGATGTCTGCGGCTTTCTGGGCGTCCTAGCGTTGTTTTGAGATCAATATCGTCCAAGTCAGTCATAAAATGGAGTTGATTTGGGGCCAAGTGGAAGCCTGTATTTCCTGCATCTAAATAGCTATTTTTCTTCCCGTTTTCGCCACATATCGCCGTAATCTAATCCGTTTTCATCCAGCAGAGTGTTATTTCACCCCAGGCTGTTTCCTGGAGTGCACAGCCTAGTGCACAGGGATCAAATTACCTCAAACGTGATCTAGGTCACCAAGTCTCGTGAAGTCCCGCGATACTTTCCTGTCGACTGGCCAAATACAGGCAGGACGCTTTGCGGTCGTTGTTTTAGCGTAACCTATGTGGGGTTTGGCGTAACCTATGTGGGATTCGAAATAACGAAGGTTATGCCAAACCCCACATAGGTTACGCTAAAACCACGACCGCAAAGCGTCCTGCCTGTATTTGGCCAGTCGACAGGAAAGTATCGCGGGACTTCACGAGACTTGGTGACCTAGATCACGTTTGAGGTAATTTGATCGCTGTGCACTAGGCTGTGCACTCCAGGAAACAGCCTGGGGTGAAATAACACTCTGCTGGATGAAAACGGATTAGATTATGGCGATATTTGGCGAAAAAGGGAAGAAAAATAGCTATTTAGATGCAGGAAATACAGGCTCACACTTGGCCCCAAATCAACTCCACTTTACGACTGACTTGGACGCTATTGATATCAAAACAACGCTAGGACGCCCAGATACGCCGCGGGGATCGCCTGGTGAGTGGACAAATCATAATTAATGGCAGGAGATGGCTCCAGGTTCGAAAAAACCGAAATTCTCCTTTAACACTCAATAACTGTCAAATTAAATGACAGACTTCAAAACCGTTTACAGTTTTCTGATGTACTACTGATGTTCTAATGATACAAAGCTGGTTGAAAATGGGCGGAGTGTTCCTTTAAGCTGGTCCAGACCCTGAGTCACACTTAAGCTGGTCCAGACCCTGAGTCACACTTAAGCTGGTCCAGACCCCGAGTCACACTTAAGCTGGTCCAGACCCTGAGTCACACTTAAGCTGGTCCAGACCCTGAGTCACACTTAAACTGGTCCAGACCCTGAGTCACACTTAAGCTGGTCCAGACCCTGAGTCACACTTAAACTGGTCCAGACCCTGAGTCACACTTAAGCTGGTCCAGACCCTGAGTCACACTTAAGCTGGTCCAGACCCTGAGTCACACTTAAGCTGGTCCAGACCCTGTGACCCCGTGTAATTTGTCGCAGAGCAACCTGCTTCATCCATTTCTGATTGGAATTGACTAGGGATGTTGCTAGGCGACTAATTTCCCTGACAATTAAACCAAAATCTAAATTTAGAATAGTCTAAACCTAGGAAAACACTCAGAAAACAGTCAAGCTTTAGTACAATTTAATTTATGTAGGGTAAAAAATATTGCTGGGGAAGGGGGCTACCGTGGCTGCGTAACATCTCGCAACAGTTAACCGGTGTTATTAGTTTAACTGACTAGTGTTTCTGGCGCTGACCAGCGAGGTTGTGTATGTTTAACCGTTTAACGGACTAGTCGCGAACATCCTTAGAATGTCCCTGCTCTCATCATATGGTCAGCTGTTAATCACCCAACATGTGTTCTTTGCTCCCTGCTTCAGACCGGCAGTGTAACCCCAGCTTGTTGAGTTTGGTGGGCAGCGGTCCCACTCCAGCGCCTGTCCCGGCCCCTGCAGACGTGCAGTGGTGGGACGCTCAGGGCATCGTGGGATTGGTCATCTTCTTCTTCTGCACGCTCTACGCCAGGTATACGCAGTGACATCACAGCAAGGCGTTTTTTTTTGTGCTTAGGAATGTTCCTGAGCGAAATGACCCACAAGTACCTAAGCGGCAGCCATGACAAGAGCTGTTGGAATTCTCTAAACGCTAAGCCTGAGGAAAGGAGCTTCAATGCTTCCTGACTTAGCTCCTTTAAGATACACCGGACCATCGTTTACAAAAGAAAAGTCCCACAATTCCTTGCAGCAAGCAAAGCGACGCACCATTCAGCATGATTCGGCTAATTATAGGGATGCACGATATATCGGCAATCATATCTGTATCGGCCGATGTTAGTCATTTTTTAACATATCGGTATCGGTCCGATGTTGCAATGTTAATATCGGTTATCGGTATCAGCCAAATTCTTCACATTGAGATGAAATAATGCAGTAAATCTATGATTTATGGGCTTTTACAAATGTTTTTGAAATAAAGAAATGTATAACTTTTTCAAATTCAGTGTTTACATGTGTTTTTCAGTATGTACAAAATTTTATTATCATAGAAATGTGTTTTTATACAGATCACATCGACATCGGTAAATATCGGTTATCGGCCATAACAGCAATCTTAATATCGGTTATCGGCATCGGCCAAAATGTTCATATCAGTGCATCCCTGGCTAATTAGCTTGCTAACCTGGAAAAATGACATTTTCTCAGCAACCAACCAACTGAGCAGGAAAGAGATGTCACTGTTGAAACGAGCGTGACTTGTCCATGTTAGTCAGCTACTTGTTTCAGTCACTCGGTGGTGTTTTGAGCCCGCTCAGAGTTCTTCTCTCGGTGAGAAAGGTTCGGATAATAACAAGGTTTGGCTCGTCCCCCAACAGCATCCGGTCGTCCAACAACAGCCAGGTGAACAAGCTGATGCAGACGGAGGAGGGCCAGGGGCTGACGGCGGGCTACGAGGAGGCGGCCGACCAGGACGGCGTGCGCCGCGCCGTGGACAACGAGGAGGACGGGGTCACCTACAGCTACTCCTTCTTCCACTTCAGCCTCTTCCTGGCCTCTCTGTACATCATGATGACCCTCACCAACTGGTACATGTAAGTGTCTCTCTGTACATCATGATGACCCTCACCAACTGGTACATGTAAGTGTCTCTACATCATGATGACCCTCACCAACTGGTACATGTAAGTGTCTCTCTGTACATCATGATGACCCTCACCAACTGGTACATGTAAGTGTCTCTACATCATGATGACCCTCACCAACTGGTACATGTAAGTGTCTCTCTGTACATCATGATGACCCTCACCAACTGGTACATGTAAGTGTCTCTACATCATGATGACCCTCACCAACTGGTACATGTAAGTGTCTCTGTACATCATGATGACCCTCACCAACTGTTACATGTAAGTGTCTCTTTACATCATGATGACCCTCACCAACTGTTACATGTAAGTGTCTCTGTACATCATGATGACCCTCACCAACTGGTACATGTAAGTGTCTCTCTGTACATCATGATGACCCTCACCAACTGTTACATGTAAGTGTCTCTCTGTACATCATGATGACCCTCACCAACTGGTACATGTAAGTGTCTCTCTGTACATCATGATGACCCTCACCAACTGTTACATGTAAGTGTCTCTCTTTACATCATGATGACCCTCACCAACTGGTACATGCAAGTGTCTCTCTGTACATCATGATGACCCTCACCAACTGGTACATGTAAGTGTCTCTCTGTACATCATGATGACCCTCACCAACTGGTACATGTAAGTGTCTCTACATCATGATGACCCTCACCAACTGTTACATGTAAGTGTCTCTCTGTACATCATGATGACCCTCACCAACTGGTACATGTAAGTGTCTCTCTGTACATCATGATGACCCTCACCAACTGGTACATGTAAGTGTCTCTCTGTACATCATGATGACCCTCACCAACTGGTACATGTAAGTGTCTCTCTGTACATCATGATGACCCTCACCAACTGGTACATGTAAGTGTCTCTACATCATGATGACCCTCACCAACTGTTACATGTAAGTGTCTCTCTGTACATCATGATGACCCTCACCAACTGGTACATGTAAGTGTCTCTCTGTACATCATGATGACCCTCACCAACTGGTACATGTAAGTGTCTCTCTGTACATCATGATGACCCTCACCAACTGTTACATGTAAGTGTCTCTCTCTACATCATGATGACCCTCACCAACTGTTACATGTAAGTGTCTCTGTACATCATGATGACCCTCACCAACTGGTACATGTAAGTGTCTCTACATCATGATGACCCTCACCAACTGTTACATGTAAGTGTCTCTCTGTACATCATGATGACCCTCACCAACTGTTACATGTAAGTGTCTCTCTGTACATCATGATGACCCTCACCAACTGTTACATGTAAGTGTCTCTACATCATGATGACCCTCACCAACTGGTACATGTAAGTGTCTCTACATCATGATGACCCTCACCAACTGGTACATGTAAGTGTCTCTCTGTACATCATGATGACCCTCACCAACTGTTACATGTAAGTGTCTCTACATCATGATGACCCTCACCAACTGTTACATGTAAGTGTCTCTCTGTACATCATGATGACCCTCACCAACTGTTACATGTAAGTGTCTCTACATCATGATGACCCTCACCAACTGTTACATGTAAGTGTCTCTACATCATGATGACCCTCAACAACTGTTACATGTAAGTGTCTCTACATCATGATGACCCTCACCAACTGGTACATGTAAGTGTCTCTACATCATGATGACCCTCACCAACTGGTACATGTAAGTGTCTCTACATCATGATGACCCTCACCAACTGGTACATGTAAGTGTCTCTACATCATGATGACCCTCACCAACTGTTACATGTAAGTGTCTCTCTGTACATCATGATGACCCTCACCAACTGTTACATGTAAGTGTCTCTCTGTACATCATGATGACCCTCACCAACTGGTACATGTAAGTGTCTCTACATCATGATGACCCTCACCAACTGGTACATGTAAGTGTCTCTCTGTACATCATGATGACCCTCACCAACTGTTACATGTAAGTGTCTCTCTGTACATCATGATGACCCTCACCAACTGTTACATGTAAGTGTCTCTCTGTACATCATGATGACCCTCACCAACTGTTACATGTAAGTGTCTCTTTACATCATGATGACCCTCACCAACTGTTACATGTAAGTGTCTCTCTGTACATCATGATGACCCTCACCAACTGTTACATGTAAGTGTCTCTCTGTACATCATGATGACCCTCACCAACTGTTACATGTAAGTGTCTCTTTACATCATGATGACCCTCACCAACTGTTACATGTAAGTGTCTCTCTGTACATCATGATGACCCTCACCAACTGTTACATGTAAGTGTCTCTACATCATGATGACCCTCACCAACTGTTACATGTAAGTGTCTCTCTGTACATCATGATGACCCTCACCAACTGTTACATGTAAGTGTCTCTACATCATGATGACCCTCACCAACTGTTACATGTAAGTGTCTCTACATCATGATGACCCTCACCAACTGGTACATGTAAGTGTCTCTACATCATGATGACCCTCACCAACTGTTACATGTAAGTGTCTTTACATCATGATGACCCTCACCAACTGTTACATGTAAGTGTCTCTACATCATGATGACCCTCACCAACTGTTACATGTAAGTGTCTTTACATCATGATGACCCTCACCAACTGTTACATGTAAGTGTCTCTACATCATGATGACCCTCACCAACTGTTACATGTAAGTGTCTCTCTGTACATCATGATGACCCTCACCAACTGGTACATGTAAGTGTCTCTACATCATGATGACCCTCACCAACTGGTACATGTAAGTGTCTCTACATCATGATGACCCTCACCAACTGGTACATGTAAGTGTCTCTCTGTACATCATGATGACCCTCACCAACTGGTACATGTAAGTGTCTCTGTACATCATGATGACCCTCACCAACTGGTACATGTAAGTGTCTCTGTACATCATGATGACCCTCACCAACTGGTACATGTAAGTGTCTCTACATCATGATGACCCTCACCAACTGTTACATGTAAGTGTCTCTACATCATGATGACCCTCACCAACTGGTACATGTAAGTGTCTCTACATCATGATGACCCTCACCAACTGGTACATGTAAGTGTCTCTCTTTACATCATGATGACCCTCACCAACTGTTACATGTAAGTGTCTCTCTGTACATCATGATGACCCTCACCAACTGTTACATGTAAGTGTCTCTCTGTACATCATGATGACCCTCACCAACTGTTACATGTAAGTGTCTCTACATCATGATGACCCTCACCAACTGTTACATGTAAGTGTCTCTCTGTACATCATGATGACCCTCACCAACTGTTACATGTAAGTGTCTCTACATCATGATGACCCTCACCAACTGTTACATGTAAGTGTCTCTCTGTACATCATGATGACCCTCACCAACTGGTACATGTAAGTGTCTGTACATCATGATGACCCTCACCAACTGTTACATGTAAGTGTCTCTCTGTACATCATGATGACCCTCACCAACTGGTACATGTAAGTGTCTCTACATCATGATGACCCTCACCAACTGGTACATGTAAGTGTCTTTTTACATCATGATGACCCTCACCAACTGGTACATGTAAGTGTCTCTTTACATCATGATGACCCTCACCAACTGTTACATGTAAGTGTCTCTCTTTACATCATGATGACCCTCACCAACTGTTACATGTAAGTGTCTCTCTGTACATCATGATGACCCTTACCAACTGGTACATGTAAGTGTCTCTCTGTACATCATGATGACCCTCACCAACTGTTACATGTAAGTGTCTCTTTACATCATGATGACCCTCACCAACTGGTACATGTAAGTGTCTCTCTGTACATCATGATGACCCTTACCAACTGGTACATGTAAGTGTCTCTCTGTACATCATGATGACCCTTACCAACTGGTACATGTAAGTGTCTCTCTGTACATCATGATGACCCTCACCAACTGTTACATGTAAGTGTCTCTACATCATGATGACCCTCACCAACTGTTACATGTAAGTGTCTCTACATCATGATGACCCTCACCAACTGGTACATGTAAGTGTCTCTCTACATCATGATGACCCTCACCAACTGGTACATGTAAGTGTCTCTGTACATCATGATGACCCTCACCAACTGGTACATGTAAGTGTCTCTGTACATCATGATGACCCTCACCAACTGGTACATGTAAGTGTCTCTTTTCGTTTTCCTTTTCGTTTTTTTTTTGGCCGTTCTTTTTTGTGTGTGGGTGGTAAAAGAAAAACAAGTCCAAATACATTTCAAGAAGCAGATAAAACACACCACTCAGTGAGGATGAGGATGAGGATGATGATGATTATTTTAATGGAAATGGATTTGGACCATTTTCATGGCCTAAAATCCCCCCCCCCCCCAAATATCCTGTTTCCCCCCCAGATCTTTACCCTTGTCGGGGTGCAAAAGCCTCTGAACCAGCATTTGAAAGTCCACTTATTAATTTGACACAAGTTTAAAGTTCCGGAACAATGCCAGTAAAATAGATAAAATGACATAAATCAATGTCCATAACATAATTGAACACATTCAATACTACAGTATAGTGGCTTGAATCAGTGGAGAAATGTTTGCCTGTAACCAATGCCTTGCACCTAGGCACTTGGGGCACTGACCCAGTTGTTCACTGGTCAAACTGCTGCTGTAGGAGTTTTTTTTAACATGAACATGAACTTGAAGTGTTCATGGTGTAAAAATCCACATTCACATGATATGTGGAAGCAAACATGCTGAGCACATGAATGCCTCGCAGCAGAAACGAAGCGGAGCCGGCAGTGTGTCTGTCGTTTGTTGCCAGGCAACCAAATTAGCAATGCGTTATTCTCTTGAGAAGTGACACATTTTATCCACTCAAAGTTGAACTATTTTCAAGTGTTTGAGTGACCAACCACTGCAGAAACACCACCAGTAAACATCAAGGATGGCTTACTTACACTCTGCAATGTGTGTCACACGTGCTGGCAGCCTCACGTTCAATCACACAACGCGTCAGACAGCAATGTGACACAACAGGTCCGGTCCGTATTCATTTGTAGTTCGGTCCGGATCAGGACCGCGGTCCGGAGTTTGAGAAACCCTGATGGGATCCTAAAATTCTCCATTGAAAGCCAGACTCATGAAATTATTTTGGGTGTGTTAGCAGCTCCTTACTGTCACTCATGTTGTTGTTGTTGTTGTTGTGGGTCCTCCAGGCCGGACATCGACTCCAAGACCATGCAGAGCAGCATGCCGGCCGTCTGGGTAAAGATCTCCTCCAGCTGGCTGGGCCTGGCCCTGTACCTCTGGACCCTGCTGGCCCCCGTGCTGCTCCCCGACAGACAGTTCAGCTAGAACACTTCAGCTAAGCTAAGAGCCTCCTCTGTGTTTGCACCCAAAGAGTAGGCAGTTCTAGCTTTTTCAAATCTGCTCTGTTGCTTCTTTTTAGATCGGATTAGAACTCTTATTTTGTAAATTAGAAATGGAATGGGTGATATACCGTATGTGGTTGTTGGTAGTGCTCCTCTTCGCCTCAGGTTACACAGAAGACACGTTGATTTTTATCGGTTTTTGCAGTGACATAGGATTGTTCTGTTGAAGAAGCTTTAACTATTACATTCCATTTGTCACCTCATATCATAAAAAACTAAAGAATTGTTAGAACTACAAGATATTGAGAGCACTACATGCCTATATGAAGAAGGTCAAATTCTATTTTAATGATCTCTGTGGGGAGTTTCTGTCATTTTTGGTCTTTTTCCTCAGCATAGGTTGTCTTCAAATTCTTTTAATCGTTCCTTTGATATTAAGCTCTCTTTTCTTGTGTTCTAGTTACGCATCATTGTTGCACAGGGACTTTGCATTTTCCAGTTTTTAACTTGTACAAGTGCCTTTTATACATTTTGCACACATTGTTATACCTTTCCTTGTTTTTTATATGACTTTCTGGTTTTCCGTGTATAGCCAACCGCTTGTTGGATATTTCAATATAACCAATAAAGTTGTCGGTTCTCTGGCTTCCTGTGTTTCCTCTTGAAATGTATCCAGAGACAGCAAACGCATTGTCATCAAGTCTGGCCAGCAGGGACTCCCTCCCTCTGCTGGTCACATGATCCTGCTGAAAATGTGATTTATTGTGTTCTCTCTATGCAGGATTCCCCAGTGCAACACACACACACGCGCACACACACACACACACACACACACACACACACACACACACACACACACACACACACAGCAAGTCATGTAGAGGGAATGTACTTTCCGCTATCACAAGATCAGCCTGAACACACACACACACACACACACACACACACACACACACACACAGACAGAGCTGAGCACAAAAACTTAGATTCATTCAGGGCATGCTGGGAAGGAGGTCAAGTGTCCGGCTAATGAAGTCGCAAATCCCAGCCACCTGGAAATGTATTAATTTTGTTCTCTTTTCCAGGCCTTGAATAGTTTGGGGGGTGCACTGTAAAAGTATGGGAAATGTTGGGGTTCAGGTCAAGTACAACACACACCATTATATTTTGTATGTTGTAGAGCCACTTTGGCGCTGCAGTTTGTGTTGATGATCAGAATAATGTTCAGATAGACAGAGGGATGCTCTTATGACCCAGCCCCCTGTCAGCATGCATGATATCAAATACCTGCACCAAAATCACATCCAGTCAGAACATAGTCTGCACCAAAATCACATCCAGTCACAACATAGTCTGCACCAAAATCACATCCAGTCACAACATAGTCTGCACCAAAATCACATCCAGTCAGAACATATAGTCTGCACCAAAATCACATCCAGTCACAACATAGTCTGCACCAAAATCACATCCAGTCACAACATAGAGTCTGCACCTAAAACCTAAGGCTCTTATATAAAGGGACACCTCACCGAAAAACAATTCTGATTTATTTTGCACATGATCTCACACATACACGAAAACTATAAACAGTTTTGCAGACCTTAATTTAGTTTGACATTTATTGAGAGTTCATTTGAGTGAAGTTGATGTCAGTGATGTCATCGGAACACTGAATCATTGGGTTGTATTAATTACAAGTCTTATGATTTAAGATGTAACATAACAGCATAACGTCTCACGATACCAGTGCTCTCGGCGCGATCAGTCGCATTAGCCTTCATCATCGCCCGCACGCCACCCCTCCTCTGTCCATGGAGGCTTTGAAGCACCTTACCTGGCAACCCAGGTGGAAAAACACATGAAGGGTGTTAACGGGCAGCCCCAGCAGGCTTCATTAGACCGTTGTCTAATAGCTTTGTTTGTGTTAGAGAATACAACTGAGAATACATGAATAGAACAGTGACCAGTGTGATCCATCTCTAATAATGGTGCTCTTTGATGACATGATGATGACACTGGTTGTCTATGGGAGGCCCTGAACTAACCCTTGATTGGTTGTAATCTGACATATTAATCAGATATAGGCATACATGTGCGCATCAAAATGTTTTTGTAATTCTTCTTTTTCTCCTTGATATTTAACCTATGTTTACCCAGAGTTTCAAACTTTTCAATGGAGACTTTTAGTGGCCTGTACTGAGGATTTTATTTATTTATTTAGATGCTCAATATTGACACAAAATATCAGCTGCCTATCAGCAGCTTCCTAATTCTGAAAGCGTAGAAAACAAATAGTCCAATAATGGTGATAAAGGATGTAATAAAATGTAATAAATATCTCTTTTCTTCTATCTTGTATGGATGAAAAAAAAACTGTACAACACTGTATTGTTGCTGTGAAGGGGGCGGGGTCTCGCGGTAGTGCGTGGTGCGTGGATTTGAGGCAGCGGCGTTGTCTCGCGCTCCAGCTGTGGCTACACGTCAAGGTAGCCGGGATGAGACACGTGAACGAGAAGTTAAGCGAGTTTGCCTTGAAAATAAAAGCATACATTACAATTGTACAGGTATAACAATATCACAATATCTGCTGTGCCAATGTGCTTCTAAATAAGATTGCCTTTGATAGCCCTATAGCCTATAACCGACTCCCTTGTATTGGTGTTACGCACACAAGAAAGAATTTAGTACAATACGCGCTTATTTTGAAAGTTCTGTCCGGAAGTGCCGTTTTTTTTTATTGAACCCGGGTGGCTTGGTAGTGGTGATGCTGGCGTGCACGGTGCACGGTGGGAAGAAACTGCAGCATCAACTTTCCAAGCAAGGTGGTGGAGGGAGGCTCCTCCCGAGTCCCGACCCGACGGAGAGCATCTCTGGAGCACAGCCTGGCCGTCTGACCATCACCACTGCTGCTGACAGCCAGGTAGGTCTTTAGGTAGACAATTTACTTTAATTGTTCATGTTAGCAGCTGGTGGTGTTAACGTTAAATTAGCATATTAACTACTATCTCAGTGGGTGTTGCTGAAGACGCCACTGTAAGCGAACCAGATTGCAAAATAGGATGTCCGGTCTGGATTTACAAAAATAAAACTAACATTAAATGAAAATCAAAATACTAGATCTACAAACTGCAAGGTAACCGCATGTGAACAACAGAGTGGCAATGTGACTGGTAAAGTGGGATATCAAAGTTGCTGATTGAGATATAAGTGGGCAGGGAGCATGAAAGTCATGTCAACGGCCAGATCCTCAGTTTCTCCCTTTTGCTCTATGGTGCAGCACAAAGCAGTGTGACAAGGTGTATGCATGATTTCTGAAGTCAGAGACAGAAGCTTGCTCTTTAGGACAAATAGTAACGTGTTGGTTATACAGCTATTGCTTCACTCCATTATGTAAAGTAATGATTTCATTCATTGATTACTATTGATGCCGTTTCTGTATGTGCGCCCCACATCCCAACTGTTAGTTACAACTTTCCCAAAGACTAATGTAGCTTTTATTTTGAAATCCTTACTCTTCCGGTCTTATCTTGGGCTAACCTTCGCTGACTTGACGCAGCTTGTGAAGACGCGGCGGCCGCACCGCAGAGAAGTGAAGTTGAGCATCCTGCAGGTAATGTAGGCTCATACATGCTGTCAGTGTGGCGATGATGCAGATACTATCATAATATCCTGTAGGTCTTATTCACTGGGATGTGTCACAGGGTGTAGGGCGATCATTTTAATGCCGTTTGCGTCGCTATTTTGAGAATGGTGTGATGAAATCTAATGTGGATAGCGTAGCGTCAGGCAAGAGACACTGTTGTGTTGTTTGTATCATATTGTTGGCTAACCTATTAGAATAATATTACTGAACTGATCACGATGGGCTAGCCTTTTTATAAAAAGCTGGGTTCATTCATTGTCTGTGAAAGGCAGAAGGATGAGAGCTGCGGTAAGTCAGACAGCGTTCGACAAAATAAGACAGGAAGTGTGGTGATTTCCCCCTTCACAATAAGAACTTTTTCCTGCGATATGAAGATAGCTATGTTTAATTGCGTGGGCACATCAGCAACTGTCGTGTTTATACACTCAATAGAAACATTATATTCCATATGATTGGAACTGTAGCGGAGAAATAGACACGAATTTAATGACATGATGCACAGAAGGAGCTCTGGAGTTTTTTTTTAAACAGTTTGACCGGAAGTTGTGTTTGTTGTTCTAGCTAACTTGACCCTGATGGTTGAGTTGCAGGCATTCTGCAGACTGATAAGTGTGGCGTGTCTGCCTTCACGCTGCCCATGTGTTTGTCAGTGGATATTGCACGCACAGTATTGCTTGTGTTATTGCTTGAGAATACAGGGAGCAGGCCTTGTCTGTCCCCAACACCACTGCCTGTTCTTCATAATGCAGCTCACAGTCACACCATTTTAAAATCCAAAGGCTGTTTACATAATAATATTTGGTTTTGGCTCGTCGATCGTTGTTGGCTATTTTAATAAGCATCGATTTGTTAGATCACACCAGCCCCGATGGGTGCTGTTCGAGACAAGACAACTGTACGCCAAATTCCAATTAAAAATATGACAATTTAATGTTGCATTGTTTGCCAGCATGCGCATACACCAGGTAGAACATGAATAAAGATTACGACTCAGACAGTGGGGGTTTCTGGTGTATTCAGCAAACACATGATCCACCAAGCAGCACTTGGTTTCAATGAAATCTGAACTTGTAAAATAGGCTGGAGCTGATCACTACCACCACAATGCATTTTGGTGGAACACGAGTGAATAACAGCAGGACCAGTGTTATTGTAGGTTTAAATTGTATTGAAATAATAAGGACTGCTTGGTGGATTATGTATGCCGAATATATCAGAAAACCCAACTGACTCGTAATAGGTCTTAAGTCATGTTATAATGTGGTGGTGTTGGGCAGGGTTGCCTTAAATTGGCAGATTTTTGAATGTAGTTTGGCATGGCTGTTGTCTCTCCATACAGTAAAACAAAACTAATCGGCAATGCCATCCTGCTGCGCGGTCATTTAAGGATTCAACATGACATCATGCATGTGAAACAGTGCTGTTTTGGAATGTATGTATGTATGTATGTATGTATGTATGTATGTATACGATGTATGTATGTATGTATACGATGTATGTATGTATGTATGTATGTATGTATGTATGTATGTATGTATGTATTTTATTTATTTATTTATTTATTTATTTATTGCTGTTGTTGTTGTTGTTGTTGTTGTTGTTGTAGTAGAAGGATAAAATCCCAATAACATTACATAATCACAGCTGAGCGTAGATTGCGGGTTGATTTGGCTGTCAGTGTATGAGCTTTAATGTCCTATGTTACAGTGGATTTCAGCCACTTTGATGATTCACAAATCTATAATATAATACAATATAATATAATATAATATAATATAATATAATATAATATAATATAATATAATATATAATAATATATTATAAACAGCTGCTGTTAACAATATGGATGCACCCACCACAAAGAGCAATAGCAAGCAAGTGACTCATATCCAAAGTAAAGCTGTAGCTCTGTGAGGCGAGCAGACTGGGTCTAGAGGGCATCTGAGGACACTGTGGGCTGGCTGCAACATCTCTGCTGCAACACACTTTGATGCAAGTGGAGCATTTTCATCTTCTTCTTGGAAATATGACAGCTCTGAGCAGCATTCACGTCCCCAAACTCCCACAGCGCCTTGCTGGGGACGGAGCAGAGCGAGTCGCCATGACCGATGGCTGACAAGATATTATTATTTGGTCAGTGTGATAAAGATGTAGGTCACCCAGCTCTCGCTTAGAGGGAACATTGGTCCCGAATGCTTGCTCGGCTTGCGTGCATTTTCTTTTCGGATATGGCTTCCAAATAGATTTCAGGCGATGTTTTTGCTTGATCTTTCCTCCATTATATATACTGATTTAAAAACAAGATCACAATGCTGGTCTCACTCCCTCAGACTGAGGTATAGTGTGAGTGGAGTGCCACACCTTGCTGTACCCAATGGCACCACTATGAGAGTAGAGCTGCAATGATTCATCGATTAGTTGTCAACTATTAAATGAATCGCCAACTATTTTGATAATCAACTGATCTGTTGGAGTAAAAGAAAAAAATCTCTGTTTCCAGCTTCTTAAATGTGAATATTTTGTGGTTTCTTAAACTTTCTTTACTCCTCTATGACAGTAAACTGAATATCTTTGGTTGGTGGACAAAACAAGACATTTGAGAGCGTCATCTTGGGCTTTGGGAAACACTGATTGATATTTTTCACCATTTTGACATTTTATAAACCAAACAACTAATCGGTTAATCAAGAAAAATAATTGGCAGATTAATCAACAATGAAAATAATCAGTAGTTGTAGCCGTACTTGACACCTGTGCTACATAGTAGTAAAGCCATTACATTTCCCCATATTCCTTTGTTAACAAGTGAAGCCTGTATCACTGCGTCAGTGCCTTTCAGTGGTTTGGTGTTTGTAGCACGCGGAGCGCTCATGTCCTTCCACTGGTCGTGTTTCGCTGTCGAATGAAGCCGTAGGCCACTAACCCTGCCCACCCAAACCAATCAATGCTGACATATTGAATGGCTTGGCGGCGGGCGGCGTTACTGTGTCAGTCTGGCTGTGAGGGGGTCAGCTGTTTGGCATCCTTCTGACAGACCATGTCCTGGACAGGGACTTTCACTCACTGTTGTTTATTGTGGCCAATATGACTGTACTTCAGAGGCTGTAGCTCATTTTGAAGATGCTGCTATCATATGAAAGTAGAAGACCTAAGGCATACATTGATGCTAACCATGTCATGTTAGCTCGTTGGGAAGGGGGCTAAACAACGCTCCAAAGTTAGGCTACATTTTGCCGAGGGAAAAACTGGCCTGGCCATTTTCAAAGGGGTCCCTGGATCTCTCACCGCAAGATATCTGAATGAGAATGGGTTCTATGCGTACCCACGAGTCTCCCGTTGACCAACATGCCCACTTTATGCTAATCCCATGCAGTTTTTGCAAAAAATAAAATAAAAAATGCAGTGTTTTGCATGTAATTGCACTCTAAATATATTATTTTCACCTATTATATTTAAATATTTCTACTAGTGCACGCACTGTAGCTACTAGTGCATGCACTGTAGCTACTAGTGCACACAGTGTAGCTACTAGTGCATGCACTGTAGCTACTAGTGCACGCAGTGTAGCTGCTAGTGCATGCACTGTGGC
Source organism: Poromitra crassiceps (assembly GCF_964638095.1). Classification (NCBI taxonomy): domain Eukaryota; kingdom Metazoa; phylum Chordata; class Actinopteri; order Beryciformes; family Melamphaidae; genus Poromitra; species Poromitra crassiceps. The sequence goes on along the minus strand of NC_139643.1, from coordinate 20,745,042 downwards.
TACTAGTGCACACACTGTAGCTGCTAGTGCACACACTGTAGCTACTAGTGCACACACTGTAGCTACTAGTGCACGCAGTGTAGCTGCTAGTGCACGCAGTGTAGCTGCTAGTGCACACACTGTAGCTACTAGTGCACGCAGTGTAGCTACTAGTGCACGCAGTGTAGCTGCTAGTGCACACACTGTAGCTACTAGTGCACGCAGTGTAGCTACTAGTGCACGCACTGTAGCTACTAGCGCACGCACACTAAATTCAGATGCACCCTAAGTAATTTAGTTGTGGAAGTTGCAGATGTAGGCGTATGGTGGACAGAACAGTCCGGTCTGTTCCAGGCAGCGGTCAGTCTGGTCTGTTCCAGGCAGCGGTCAGTCCGGTCTGTTCCAGGCAGCGGTCAGTCCGGGGTCTGTTCCAGGCAGCGGTCAGTCCGGTCTGTTCCAGGCATCAGTCAGTCTGGTCTGTTCCAGGCAGCGGTCAGTCTGGTCTGTTCCAGGCAGCGGTCAGTCCGGTCTGTTCCAGGCATCAGTCAGTCCGGGGTCTGTTCCAGGCAGCAGTCAGTCCAGTCTGTTCCAGGCAGTGGTCAGTCCGGGGTCTGTTCCAGGCAGAGGTCAGTCCGGGGTCTGTTCCAGGCAGCAGTCAGTCCAGTCTGTTCCAGGCAGTGGTCAGTCCGGTCTGTTCCAGGCAGCGGTCAGTCCGGGGTCTGTTCCAGGCAGCGGTCAGCTTTGAGGCTCCGCATCTGCACCACCCCCCGGCCCAGGAGATGATGAGCACCAGGCAGCTCCTGCAGTTTGTTGCTCTGGGAGAGGCCTTCAGAGAAACGTCCACCTCCTGTGCCTCTAAGAGCATATTTGGAACAGAATTGATCCCAAATGCCTAGGGCGGGGTATCATTAAAGAATTAAGGACCAGTACCAGTACCAGTACCAGTACCACTACCTGGCTTAAAGTGATACAGATACCAATAGAGTACTTCATTCAATAGCCATTTTTTTTAATACATTTTTTACACCATGCTCAACTTCACTACCACAGCCTGTATGGGTTAGCTGCTGCGGTAGTGGGCCAATCACGCATCGCGCTAAATTGAAGAACGCTTGCGGTGATTGGTTGCGAGCAAAACCATATCCCCCCCCCCCCCCCCTAGAATCTAGGGGGGAAAATAGTCACCTGAGGGATGAGCTGACATGACAGACATCCTCACCCAGCCCTATGTTGTGACATCTCACGTGGCTTGTGACATCTCACGTGGCTTTGCTTTGACTTAGAACTGAACATTGAGCCCAAATACAGAGATATGGTGTATCGCCATCCAGCCCTAGTGTTGCAGGTGAGGCAGCGGAAATGTATTTACCCAAGAGAGAACGCGGGACCGGCCTACTTAGAGTTTGCTAAACTGAACCCCCTCAGGACAGAGTGGAATGCGCGGGTGACTGAAAATACATTGCAAAGAAGGTTCTTTGTTTATTAAAAATGTGAAACGTATGCAGAGGATCCCAGTCAACAAAGTCTAAATATATTTTCACATCACTCTATTTGTCTATGGCAGTTTAGATGCCTCAAATTCACCAACAGGCGCTGGTGAAGGTACAGTACTAGAGATGCACGATGCTATCAGCACGTCATCAGGTACTGGTGAAGGTACAGTACTAGAGATGCATGATGCTATCAGCACGTCATCAGGTGCTGGTGAAGGTACAGTACTAGGGATACATGATGCTATCAGCACGTCATCAGGTGCTGGTGAAGGTACAGTACTAGAGATGCATGATGCTATCAGCACGTCATCAGGTGCTGGTGAAGGTACAGTACTAGAGATGCACGATGCTATCAGCACGTCATCAGGTACTGGTGAAGGTACAGTACTAGGGATACATGATGCTATCAGCACGTCATCAGGTGCTGGTGAAGGTACAGTACTAGAGATGCACGATGCTATCAGCACATCATCAGGTACTGGTGAAGGTACAGTACTAGGGATACATGATGCTATCAGCACGTCATCAGGTACTGGTGAAGGTACAGTACTAGGGATGCACGATGCTATCAGCACGTCATCAGGTACTGGTGAAGGTACAGTACTAGAGATACATGATGCTATCAGCACGTCATCAGGTACTGGTGAAGGTACTAGGGATGCATGATGCTATCAGCACGTCATCAGGTGCTGGTGAAGGTACAGTACTAGGGATGCATGATGCTATCAGCACGTCATCAGGTACTGGTGAAGGTACAGTACTAGGGATGCACGATGCTATCAGCACGTCATCAGGTACTGGTGAAGGTACAGTACTAGAGATACATGATGCTATCAGCACGTCATCAGGTACTGGTGAAGGTACTAGGGATACATGATGCTATCAGCACGTCATCAGGTGCTGGTGAAGGTACAGTACTAGGGATGCATGATGCTATCAGCACATCATCAGGTACTGGTGAAGGTACAGTACTAGAGATACATGATGCTATCAGCACGTCATCAGGTACTGGTGAAGGTACTAGGGATACATGATGCTATCAGCACGTCATCAGGTGCTGGTGAAGGTACAGTACTAGGGATGCATGATGCTATCAGCACATCATCAGGTACTGGTGAAGGTACAGTACTAGAGATGCATGATGCTATCAGCACGTCATCAGGTGCTGGTGAAGGTACAGTACTAGGGATGCATGATGCTATCAGCACGTCATCAGGTGCTGGTGAAGGTACAGTACTAGGGATACATGATGCTATCAGCACATCATCAGGTACTGGTGAAGGTACAGTACTAGGGATACACGATGCTATCAGCACGTCATCGGCCGATAAATGCTTTAGAATGAAATATCGGCGTCGACCCGATATGACATTTCTGCCGATATGACAGGCCGATATCATCCAAGCCAAGTAGGATGAATCTTACTTTAAAGAAAGTGTTACATAAGTAAAAAAAATATGACATGTTACACTTACATAATATAAGTTGAAGTAGTTTTCTTATTTTGCCCAGTCAATGTGTACAGTATTTTGAAAAGGACTATATTTATGTCTGCATCTGCAGTGGGCCATCACGACGATAAGACTAGGCATAATAAGGATGTTGATGTTCTCTTGATGTTCTCTGAAATTAGGTGGAAAAAGTATCTGTATCGGTAATCGGCCGTTAGGGTTAAGTTCGTCATATTGGATATTGGCAAAAAAAAAAAAAATCAATATCGTGCATCCTTAGAAGGTACTACAGTTAGAACTTTGTACCCCACTTCCAGTTTTCTGTGAGTAAATAAAGGCATTCTCACAGTCTTAAAAGTTTTAAGAAGCTCATCCAGCGAATCACAACATCAATTATAACCATTCCTGTCAGTTCTTAGTCAGCGCAAATAGCTACGGGCACCGGGAAACAGCGTTCCGCCATTGACCAAAATAGTTCCAGTACATAACGCTGAGCTTGCATTACTCTCATTGGAACAAATCTCTTTCCATTGCAATATATCACCAAAACTACATGTCATTGTCTCCAAGCAGGAAAACACCAGGCTTCTTAACACTGGGGAACTACAGCACGGCAGCGATAAATCATCTGTCCGTACACAGGTTCCCGCCCGGCGCAAAAAACCTTGCGTTTATGATGTAGGACGTGTCATGTACCCATCGCCGGCACGTTTCTTAGGGTGTAGCGCGCACGCACACATGCACACACGCACACACGCACACAGACACACACACACACACACACGCGCACACACACACGCACGCACACACACAAACACGTCGGTAGGGTCGACAACATCCCAGCGAGTCATGCGTTGGTTTGGGGACCCGAGGGTGGGCCTGGGTCATCATCAATCAGGAGGACTTCCCCCGGTTCGCCGAGACAGAAGCTGAAATGTCAAAAAGCATCGTAAGCGAACAGATCTCCTCCCCGCCGGGGAGGCCGGCTTAAGACGACAGGAGCGGAAATTGAATCTCGTCCCGCGTTAATGAAACGATACGACGCGTTTGTCTTTGCGTGTAGGCCGAACGTGTTGGCCCGAAAGCTGGCACGTGCTCTCCGTGCCGTGGCACACCTTATGCCCGGGTGTTAAGTGTTTACGTGCTCTGTGCGTGTGTGACATGTGTGTGACATGTGTGTGACATGTGTGTGACATGTGTGTGTTGAAGTGTACGGCAATCGGAGCATGTGTTGTGCTCACTGGGAGTTGGAGAGGGCTGGATGGGCGTCAGTGTCCCCGGGCCCAGCGTACAGTCTGTGCCCAGCTTGGCTCTCGGGCAGTGAGGTGGAGGGGCCTCTGGTGGAAGGGGTCCCCCCCCGCCAAGAGAGCAGCCTGTCAGGCAGAAGCCAGGCCCGTCAGCTACACCACCTCTCATCCACACGTCACCCCTGCCGCACGTCACAACCCACTCCCATGATCCACTGAACTGAACTCGCATCCAGTGTTCCTGCTGCTCTGATATCGGTTCATCCCTTCATTAAAAAAAACACGATTTCAGACGGCAGCCCGTCTTTATTGTCACACGAACACACTACAACACATGCATGCGGCCACTACACACACTCATGCTGACGGTGGCCGGTGAAATATGTCCTCTGCATTTGACCCATCCAGGCTTGTCCTTTCCTCCAGGGGGCAGGCCAGGAGCAGTGGTCGCTATTTGTTTCCAGCGCCCGGGGACCTTCATTGGACCATCATTGGACCAACTTCAGATGTTGTCGTCACTGGTCGGATGACGATCTTCTGCATGTTTTTAGTGGGGGGTTATGTACGGAGGAACCGCCTGGGGGGTACGGGGAGAACATGCAAACTCCACACAGAAAGGCCCTTTCGACGAGATAGCCCACCTGGGCAGTAGGCACTGAAGATATGGGGGGGTCACAACTCCAGCGCCCACAGCATCCTAGGTGGGAATCGAAGCCATGATGATATTATCAGGGTTGCACGATCATTATCGGCACGCCATCGGCATTAACCGTCCGATAAAGGCTTTAAAATGAAATATCGGCGTGGGTCCGAAACGAACGTTTCTGCTGACGTGACAGGTCGATAAAAAGTATGTTTTAATTATGACCGAAATGCTCGATGCTTGTTGGTCAGATGTTCCCTGGTTGTGGCTATTGTCATGTTGTCTCAGGGAGAGAGCATCATCCAGGCCTGTTTAAGTAGGAGGAATCCTACAGTTGATGTTTTCATTTTGTCCGGTTCTGTTTTTTTTTAAATTGTGCAGATAAAATAAACATACAAAAATAAACATGAACGGTTTTGTTTAAAAGAAAATGTTGCACAAATAAAAAATAGATGGCATATTTTACAGTACATAATAGGGCTGTGGCGATTCACTTATCTCCCGATTCGATACTATCACGATTCTTGGGTGCCGATTCGATTTATATTGCGATTCTTAAGTATTGCGATTCTACGATTATTGCGATTCGATATTACGATTTATTGCGATTTTTGTTTATTTTTTTCTTTTCTTTTTTCAGTTTGTTTGCTTTTTTACACTAGATTAGAACATGGTAAAAGTTGAATCATACACTAGAGACTGTATATTATATATCATGAGTAGGGCTGGGCGATATAGTTAAAAACAGGGGCGGACTGGGATCATAATTCAGGCCGGGCATTAGATACCAAGCAGGCCAGGGTGATATGGGCCAACGCGCGTGAAATTTGGGCCGTTTGAAGCCAGATTTGGGCCGTTTGAAGTCCAATTTTACAATGAGATGCACCCACTTTAACCCTGAAGTGTAATTATTACTTCAGACTAACTAATAAAGTAATAAAACCACTAGTAAACCAGTAGGCGGCACCTGGCCTGCTGTTCAGTGAGTGGCCTGACTGCAAGCACCCAATTTTTTTTTTTTTTTTTTAAATTTGCGATTATCGATTCTGGAATAAAAGATCGATCCAAAAAATCGTGACATTAAAAATCGCGATACTTAGGTGAATCGATTTTTTCCCCCACCCCTAGTACATAAGCTAAGGTGAAGCAGTTTTCTTATTTTGCCCAGTGAAAGTGTACATTTTGAAAAGCATTGTATTTATGACTGCATCTGCCAGTGGGCCATAACGATAAGAGTAGGTAGTCATAATAATGTGTTAATTCCACTACAGGAGAGACTCGATGTTCTCTGAACTTCCATGATTGGAAGTTGGAAACCCTCATTAGTGTTTTGTTTGCACCTGTGTTTACCCTGCGTTTTCCACACAAAATGGCCCCCGTGAAAGGGGTCTATTTTCGCACTAGGAGGCTGAAATTTGGCCAAGTGTGTGTGAAGGTGTGTGTTTGTGTTCATGGAGGTCAGTGTGTGAAGGTGTGTGTTGTGTTCATGTTGTGTTCATGGAGGTCAGTGTGTGAAGGTGTGTGTTGTGTTCATGGAGGTCAGTGTGAAGGTGTGTGTTTGTGTTCATGGAGGTCAGTGTGTGAAGGTCTGTGTTGTGGTGTGGTGTGCGGGGGGGGGGGGGGGGCTTGGGGTTAGAAATGCAGGATGGCAGAGGCAGGCAGAGTAGGGTAGGCTGTCCCTGCCATCCTGCATTTTGGTCATTTGCATTATGTGGTCACAGCTATCGCGAATTCGCGCTTGTTTGTATTAGAGCCTGGCCGATTAGGGATGGGAATTTCATGCATTTTCCTTAACCGTTAGTTGCGCACCCTAACAATCAGTTAATCGGTTATTGTGAACATAGTTTCTCCAGCGTCCATAAGGATAATGGAACATAACGTGACGTTCAGCGATGCTGGTCGGTGGAATCATAAGTTGCCCCTGGAGTTGAATTTTGAGAACGGCGTCGCAATATTTACACATGTACTTTCAGAGTGTAATGCCTCCATGCTGTTGCTAGCGCGAGCTTGCTGCTAATTTTAGCATCTGTGTTTCATGGGGTTTGCTCAATTCACTTGCTGCTTCCTCATGCATGCATGACATGCATGACATGCGTGACGACCTTCTCACGTGACCACTCCTTCTGTTGCGCTAGCTGGGTGAGGTACGCCCTCTGCTGGACTGGTATAATTAACACACTGAGCTATGAAGACTGAATTGATTGATTGAAAGTTACAATGGCTGAGTTTCCCAACAAAGAAGCTTCTTAAGAGTTAAGAAGCTTCTTAAGGAGTTAAGAAGCTTCTTAAGGAGTTAAGAAGGCTCCAAAGAAGTGTTTCCCAAACGCCTTCTTAACAGTCGAGAAAAATAAAAAAAATAGAAGGCTCTTAAGAAGCATCTTAACTGGAGCGGCTCACTTGATGGCACTCTGAGCCCAGCAGTGGGCCACGACTCAGTGGTTGAGAAACACTGTTAACACCTAATCATGGTCATGTTAAACTTTATTAAACATTATTTATTTCAGACATGGACTGCAGTTCAAATTGCTTTATATACACAGCATACAACAAAACAGAGAAACACTACAGAATTTAAGCGACCTTGGGTTCTGTGAAAGGTGCTATATAAATCCACAACATTATAAAAGGAATCCATTCTGATTAGAGAAATATAGCCTACGGTAAAACATTTAAAACACAAGTAACCATACATACAGGGGAGATTTTCAAGTGTTCCCCAATTTTAAACACTAAAGGGTGCATGAAAGAAAGGAAAAAGGGAAAAACACAAGAGGAACAGTGGACACAAGTATCTCCTTTTGCCTGACGCGGCTGGATCTGCCAGTGTTTTGTCATTAAGAAGGTGTTAAGAAGGCTCCAGACCCTTCTTACAAAACCTTCTTAACGAAAGATCATCTTAGCGCTAAGAAGCTTTTGGGAAACGCAGCCTTCTTAACGGAGGATAATTGGAAGATAATTTTAGGCTAAGAAGCAATCGGGAAACGCGTTGGCTTCGTTGGCTTCTTACGGGAGCCTTAAGAAGGGTCAAAGAAGCTTCTTAGCGCTAAGAAGCTTTTGGGAAACGCATGCCTTCGTAAAGAAGCAATTGGGAAACGCGTTTGCTTCTTAAGGGGGCCTTAAGAAGGGTTGAATTAGCTTCTTAGCGCAAAGAAGCTTTTGGGAAACCCAGCCAATGTTGTCGGTCAAAACAGTTCATACATTTTAATCGGCTACATTCTTAACGGCAGTTAACTCATTCAGGGCCAGTTTAGGACTGCCAATATTTAGCACAGGCCAAAGATTTTCATAATTGTTGGTCATCTTTCAAGACCCACAGTAAATTATCTATTAGCACCAGAGTGATTTGCAATACCTCAAAATGAAGATGTACGTCTCTGGGTTCACCAGGAAAAAAAAAGTGAGCTTTTAGCACGTTCTGTACTCTACTTATAGCCATTTATATACACCCTGTTTTCCCCCAATAGGTCTCCCTGAGAAAATAAACAGGAGAAAAGGCAATTTTTGTAAAAGGGCACAATCTCAAGCAGAACTCACTCTCAATTCTTTTATTTTGAACTGTATTGACATCAGACATGTAAATATTATTCGTTAGGACACAAATGACAAAAAAAAATATATATATATATATATATATATACACATGAAGTGCTTTTTTTTACATTCAACAATACAGTTTACTCGGTGTGAGTGAGTGTGCAGACAGACAGACAGACAGACAGACAGATAGACAGACACACCGACAGACAGACAGACAGACAGACAGACACACACACACACACACACACACACACACACACGATCCCCCTTTTAGATTTCTAACCCCACATAGGATAAGCAATAACCACGCCCTGTGGCGCTGGGATTGGCCAGGAGCAACACTGGAGGGCACGCAGCCCAGCGATTTCATGAACCAACTGCTCTTGAGAAAGGACAGCGGGCTGCTGTGACTCCCGCTTCTGCCTTGTGTGTTTATTTTGTTTTGTTCTGGTCCACCAGTCCTCGTCCATGTCTCCCTGTCATATCCTACCTGCTATCTGATCGTTCCCGTTTTCCCCTCGGCTATTCAACACGTCCTCACCGCCCTCGCAAACTGATCGATCATTTCCTCATTCCTCCGATGATCAAACACATCTCTTGATTACTTTCTCCCGGCTGGCACAGAGGAAGGCGACTCCAGCTCGTGCAGCGCGCCGAGGCGCGTTTCAATGGCGTTTCTCCTGTCTGCACAAGGAAGTGTTACCCGTTGTCTGCTTTTCCTCTTGCTCAATTTCAAAACAACAGCTGCGGTATGTGTTTGTTCACGTGTTGTCTTAGATGCTTGGGACCTGATACCATGTGACAGGCTGGGGAAGTGTTTTAACTATGCGCTGCACGAATAAAAACAAAAACACGTCAAACACGTCATTGGCCCTCTGGGCTATTCCTGATAACACGTCAAAGACGTCATTGGCCCTGAATGAGTTAACCGACTACCGGTTAATCATTAACATCCCTACGGCCGATATGGGATTTTTGTGACCGATACCGATATGGCAGCCGATATAGTGATTTGTTTGAGCTGGAACAAAAATATCGATTTTTCTGTGGGTTGAACACCCCCCCCCCCCCTGCCTGTTCAGCAGGCATTCATTCGAGAACTGCATTTGTCCGCCTGTATTTCATGCTAGGGATGTTCATCAATTATCCAAAATCGATAATTGATCGTTAAGGAATTGATTCGATCGTGTGGAATTTTGATCGATTTTTTATATATTTTTTTGTATCAAATCAAATGGCTGAAACTATCAAATTTGATTTTCACTACTTGGTCGCAACCAGGAGAGGGCGCAATGGGACAGACAGAGAACAATGAACAGAACACTTCTGTGGGTGGGGCTATGGGTGTGGTCTAATTGAGCTGCAGTGAGAACTGAGAAGGGGGGTCTGAGAAGAACGGCAACAGAGGAAATGAAGCGTGCGAGGCGAAGTTTTGTGTGGGACCATTTCGAGTTAAAAGACGACGTCGTTTATTGCAAGAACTGTGATGCAGTTTATAAGTACAACATGGCTACGATGCCAGTGATTCACCACTTGAACACAGCGTACATCCGAGCCTGGTTAACCAGGAAGGCTGGTTCAACTTGGAGAGGCACTGGATGCGGGCGAGGCGGCTCTCCCACAGGCTGGGCGAGATGATGCGGTGGCGTTGTCTGATGACCCCGAGTCCGACACGGGGGGGGGGGGGGGGGCTATGGCCATGCTGCTCGGGAAGGAATACTCCACTTATCGCGACGACGCTGGGATGCAAGACGAAGTTACCAACTTCATGAGGGAGACTCCCCTGTCCCTGGAGGGCAGCGCTGCAGAGTGCTGGAAAGTGAATTAAGGCAGGTTCCCCAGGCTGGCGAAGTTAGCGGGACGATACCTGTGCATTCCTGCAACTTCGGTCCCTTCAGAGCGCGTCTTTTCTGCTGCTGGACTGACCGTCAATAAGCTGCGTTCGCGTCTCACCCCAGAGCATGTTAACACGTTGAGTGCCATGGACGAGATATCTCGTCTTACATAATCCAACCGTTGAGTGCCATAGACGAGATATCTCGTCTTACATAAACATTTTTTTTTTTTGACGGTGGGACATCGATCAACCCCTTTTACGTCTCCTATAGCAGAATTGGAGGAAGAGAATGTGTATAATCTATTTTACCGACCACTAAGTGGCGACAGTGCCCTCCCGACAGAGAGAAAGTCAACCAAAAGCAGCCGCCTCCCGCGGCTGCTTCCTCCATTCTCAAGGAAATGGCTTGCCGATTTTACAGTCATCAGTCACCAGACTCGCCGCTCTCGGGCCGCGCCAGCAGCAGCACACGGGGGATTGCAAATTTGCATAATATATTATGGGTAAAACACACTTTGAAACGCCCGCAGAAAGGCCAGAATCGCACGCATTCCGAAAACCCAGAAACGAACGAGCCTCATTCTCATACTGTAGGCGGGGAGGGAGGCTGCTCAAACTCGCTGCCAGGGAGGGAGGCTGCAGCAGAGCACTCGCTTACAAACGCAGGCTGAAAGCCACTAGACACGCCCACGGAGGGAGGAGTTGAAGGAGAGGGCGTTCGGAACTATATTGTTTGGATGTCTGATCTCTCACTGATGCCAAAAATAAATGGTTAAAGTGACTGTTCTGCCTGTTTGATTGAATTTCACAAAACTGCGATTATCTCAGCTTTCACTCTCAGACAGCTGAAACCATGCTGTACTCAACGGCTAATATCTACATAACTACTAACTCTACAAACTAACTCTTTTAGACAGAGAAAGCACACATTCTATTAGTACTTTTGTGAACTTCGTGTTCACAAACTCCAAGCAGAAAAGAATCCTCGGCTCTTGTAAAATGAGCCAGAATCCTCAAAAAACGGCCTGGCAGAAGCTACCTACAGCAAAAAAAAAACGGCTGGCAGTCAATGTGTTAACATGCTTATCTTCCTAAACAAGAATCAGTAGGCCGATGGACCCTGCTGGAGTTAAACTTCACTTTGTTGTTTGAGGGGACACTAGTCACCACGCCTTCATGAGTCACTCATTTGTCTTATGAGGCTCTAAGTTAAATAATAGGCATAATTGTGAAATAAGTAACACTATAGCATCATCTCTCTCTCTCTCTCTCGTTCTCTCTCGTTTGGGATTGTACATTTTGATCGGAGGGGGGGGCGCCAAACTAATATTTTTGTTTATTTATTTAAGTTGAGTTCATGTACTGTATGTGTGTAAGTCAAGTGTCTAAAAGAGATGATAATATTATATATTATAATTCTATAATTTGAATTAAGACTACAGTAAGAGGTGTGGCTCAGCAGCGTTAAGCACGCACATGTTTTGTTTAACAGTTAAACATGCAAACGTGCAGTCTGCAAAGTAAACACCAAATGAACAGCCTTGTTTAAGACGAGTGTTGGAGAGGAGACACATTGAAATAAAGAGTTCATTGAGGAGAACACGTTGTCTTTCGTATTTTCTGCCATAGGCATTCATTTAGTAAAAAAAAAAAATATATATATATATATAAAAAAAAATAGTAAAAAAATAGTATTAATATGATCGATAATCGATAATTGATCGTTAATTTTCCCGATTTTCGATTATGGAAATTGTTCAAAATGAACATCCCTATTTCATGCACTTCGCCAAGTGTTGAGACGGATTCCTTGTTCACGCAAACGTTGCCGTACTTGTGGCAAGGAAACAACACTTTGAACGCTACTTCTCTCCACCATGTCACTCTGTGTCTCCCTCTGTCTGTTGCTGCAGAGCAAGTTACTTGCCCACTCCCCCCGCCTCCCCGCAGGCAGAGACATAGGTGCAGGCTAGGCTCTCTGTCGCTCGAGACAGAGATATATACTGTATTTCTCCCCCAACAACGAAAATCTGATCTCTGCCTCATAGTGGGGAATCTACATGGTGACTTTTTATGAGTAAAAATGATGAGTCGAACTTAAAGTACCATATTTACAGAGCTAGAGAGGGGGTGACTTTGGCAAATTGATGTGCAATCGGCCCTCAAATTCTTGTTCTTCTTCTGTGGTGTTTTATGGCAGTTGGCATCCTTTATGTTGCATTACCGCCTCCGGGTTTATCCATCCACTGAGCAATCAGCCTTCCAATATAGTAGACAGAGTTATGACATCACAGATGATGCATGAGAGGCATTTGAGCAATCAGCCTTCCAATTATAGTAGAGAAAGAGTTATGACATCACTGATGATCACTGATGATGTCACTATTTCGATTTCTAACATTATCACTAGGGCTGGGTTCAAAAAATCGATTCTCCGATTTTTAATCGATTTTTATTTTAATCCTCGATTATCGATTAATATGTCCAGAGATCGATTTTTTTTTAATTATTATTATTATTATTATTATTATTATTTTTTTTAAATAAACAGGCTAAAATATTATGCTGTGTGTGGTAGTTGAAACATAGTTTCAAGTTGATGTTTATTTATGTTTGTAGTTGAAACAAAAACATAAATACTGTAGGCTACATAAATGGAAATGTTTGATCATTAATCTACTTTTAGAAATTATATAGGCTGAAATCAAATCACTGTGCATAATTGTGAAAGTGTCTTTATTGACAGATGAAAAGGCTGTTATTTACATAAATATATGTGTAACTAAAACCATTAAAATTGACAACAGGTCTGCAACTTTTTTTCCCCATGTATCTACTTGGCTGGTTGGGAACCCCTGTGTTACATAACTGGACAGTCATGTAATTCAGGGTACAGCTCAAAAAACGCGTTTTGGTATCACTAACCAAATCAATTGATTCGCAACCTTGTGAATCGGAATCTAATCGATTCTTGAAATTTGAACCAATACCCAGCTCTAATTATCACATTACAATGCATGAGTAGAGAGGAAGTAGACATCACTGATGATGTCACACATCACTGAATACACACATACAGTACATACAGACACAACTTGAACTTTATTATGTAAAAAGAAAAGACTACAGGGATACTTCTTTCATGATTGTGACATCAGTGACAGTGATGTCATAAACCCCACTGACAGTGATGTCATAAACCCCACTCTACTCATACATTGTGACATCATCAGTCATGTCATAAATCCTCTCCGTATTGTGACATCACCAGTGATGTGTTAAATCCTTCTCTCCTGACCTCATTAACCACTGGTGCTATAAATAGGACCATTAGAGTACAAGGAACCAGAGTGCTTCCCTCAGTTAACCAGAAGCACTGTTCCCTCACATATATCGCCTCTTAGCTAAGTCGTCACACGGCCTAAGAGCCAACCCCCAGAGATCTGAGAACCCCACGGACCGGCACTACACTACTTGACTGGGAGCATTCACTAAGTCGTCGCACGACCTAAGAGCCAACCCCCAGAGATCTGAGAACCCCACGGACCGGCACTACACTACTTGACTGGGAGCATTCACTAAGTCGTCGCACGACCTAAGAGCCAACCCCCAGAGATCTGAGAACCCCACGGACCGGCACTACACTACTTGACTGGGAGCATTCACTAAGTCGTCGCACGACCTAAGAGCCAACCCCCAGAGATCTGAGAACCCCACGGACCGGCACTACACTACTTGACTGGGAGCATTCAACTGAATCCCTTTCCTCACCTGAACATTGAAAATAGTGTCCTGACCCGACGACGCCCTGAGGTGACTTGCCACAACTAAGTATCCACACACCTTCTTGCAAACAGGAAACGTTCTCTTGTGTGCTGTGTGGTGTTGTGGCTTTCAGTTGAGGACATGGAAGGAACAGATGTGCCTGCTGTGGGCCCCTTGGACCTGCCTCTGTCCCTGCTGGAGATGGGCTGCTCTGGCGGGTTTGAGCTGATCACACACCCTCTGCCCCATGGCCAGCCCTTAGCTCCACACAGCACGCTCCCTCATGGACTCCCTCCCACCAGCGTGAACCTGGAGACAGAAGTGGAGAAGCAGTTTCTGCGCGACCCCGCCTGGCTCCCCATACACGACACAGACGCTGCCTTCCACAAGTTTCTCAAGGTGACTCGGAGAAATGTTTGTGTCGAATCTCTGCTCAGCTGCACTCTGTCCCCACTCCACTCCAGCATATCTGTCATCAGAGATCCAACCACAGGGATGCTGCTGGACTTCACAGAGGTGTTATTGGAGGACACAGACCTGTCAGCGAAGAATTCCATGTCTTTACAACGGCAACCCGGGCCGCCTTCAGAGAGCCTGCAAGGAAGCAACACCAACTACCCCTTCCTGCCTGGAGGCATGGATGAACTTACCCTGGACCCAATCAAAAGGTCTGAGCTGGAGGACATAGATTTTGAGAATGGTTTACTCCAAGTCCCTCCTGGACTTAAAGCTGGGATAGACTTCAGTGACAAAGATGCCAAAACGGTGAAGGCAGACATCGACCTCATGTCCCTCCTGTCCACGTTTGATGACATCATTGACTTGCAACCTGAGGCAGAAGAGAAAAAGGAAGGCAGAGGAAGCGGAGACGCTCCCAAACTGCGCAGAACAAACAGCCTGGAAGACCTGGGCATCAAGGATGCTGTGCCGCCATTCTCTACATCAGAGAAGGGAAAAGAAGTTCAATCTAAACCAGCAGAGAATCCTGAGGAGAACAAGAAATGGGCCATCCCAGTTGACATCACCTCACCCTGCGCTGACTTCTACGAACGCATCCCCAACCCGGCTTTCAAGTGGCCATTTGAGCTGGACGTCTTCCAGAAACAGGCTGTGTTGAGGCTGGAGGCTCATGAATCTGTGTTTGTAGCAGCACACACGTCAGCTGGCAAAACAGTGGTGGCAGAATATGCTATTGCTCTCTCACAGAAACACATGACCAGGACGATCTACACCTCCCCTATCAAGGCCCTGTCCAATCAGAAGTTCAGAGACTTCAAGAACACCTTTGGGGATGTTGGACTGCTGACGGGCGACGTGCAGCTCAGTCCTGAATCTTCCTGTCTCATCATGACCACTGAGATTCTCAGGTCGATGCTTTACAATGGATCAGAGGTCATCAGAGACTTGGAGTGGGTGATCTTTGACGAGGTTCACTACATCAACGATGCCGAAAGAGGGGTCGTGTGGGAGGAAGTTCTGATTATGCTTCCTGAACACGTCAGCATCATCCTGCTTAGTGCGACGGTGCCGAATGCTCTGGAGTTCAGCGAGTGGATTGGTCGTATTAAGAAGAAGCACATTTACGTGATCAGCACAGAAAAGAGACCTGTGCCTTTGGAGCATTACCTGTACACCGGAAACAGCACCAAGACACAGAAGGAGATGTTCCTGCTGCTGGACGCTATGGGCAACTTCCTCACAAAAGGCTATTATGCCGCTATCGATGCCAAGAAGGAGCGAACCAGCAAACACGCCCAATCATTTGGCACAAAGAAGCCTTCTCAGAACACTTCAGCCAATCAGGACCGAGCGGTGTGGCTCTCTCTCCTGCACTACCTGTCCAAGCAGCAGCAGACGCCCGTGGTGGCATTCACCTTCAACCGGACGCGCTGTGACGAGAATGCCTGCTCGCTGACCTCCATGGACCTGACCACCGATGTGGAGAAGGCAGAGATCCACACGTTCTTCCAGAAGAGCTTGAGTCGCCTCAGGGGAGGAGACCAGCAGTTGCCCCAGATCCTGCTGATGAGGGACCTGCTGAAGAGAGGAATAGCCGTCCATCACAGCGGGATCCTGCCCATACTCAAGGAAGTCATTGAGATGCTTTTCTCACGAGGGCTTGTCAAAGTGCTGTTTGCCACTGAGACGTTTGCTATGGGAGTGAACATGCCTGCTAGAACCGTGGTGTTCGACAGCATCAGCAAACACGACAGGAGCGGCTTCAGAGACCTACTGCCTGGTGAGTATATTCAGATGGCAGGTAGAGCAGGCAGGAGAGGTTTGGACGCCACAGGCACAGTCATCATTCTCTGTAAGGCTGGGGTCCATGACATGGCAGACCTGCATCTCATGATGGCGGGTAAACCTACTGTCCTCCAGTCCCAGTTCAGACTGACCTACACTATGATTCTCAACCTGCTGCGGGTGGAGGCCCTCCGCATCACGGACATGATGAGGCGGAGCTTCTCCGAGAACCACAGAGACACCCAGACCCACGAGAAGAGGATCAGGCAGCTGAAGCAGACCGTGTCGTCTCTGCCCCCGCTGGACACGGAGGGCCAGATGTCCGACCTGGTGCCTTACTACCAGACCGTGACCGAGCTACGCATCACCGCTGAGGCCCTGCAGTGCGCTACTCTGGGGTCTGTCAACGGGCTGAAAGCTCTGTCTGTTGGTCGAGTTGTACTAATTAATAACAAACAGCATGTCAATGCCCTGGGAGTTATTCTCCAGGTTTCCAGTGACTCTGTGAATCGCACTTTGATGGCTCTTATCATCTGTGAGAAGGGTAACGAGGAAGGGGCCGGGGACGACCACAATGCCAACGCCTTCTCTCACCTGTACAACACGGATCTCTTTCTACCTGAAGGCCCGTGCAGCCATACAGTGCAGAAGCTGGAGCTGCAGGACATCTCAGCCATCACGGTGAAAACCCTCAAGGTGATTCCTGACAGGATTATCGACAACTACAACAAGAGGCAACAGCCACGCTTCAGGCTTGACCCTCCTGGCCAAGCCATCTCCATGGTGACCCAGGAGCTGCTGCGATTAGCCGAGGCCAACCCGGGTGGGATCGCGACCCTCGACCCAGTGAACGACCTCCAACTGAACAGCGTCGATGTAGTCGAAGGTTCCATGCTGCGCCGCGAGCTGGAGGACCGCCTCAAGGACTTCAAATGTGTCCACTCGCCCGCTTTCTCGGAGCACTATGCGCGGGTTCAGGAGAGGATGAGTGTGCAGGAAGAGCTGGACAAGCTGCTGTTCCTGGTGTCCGACCAGTCTCTGTCTCTGCTGCCCGAGTACCACCAGAGGATCAAGGTCCTGCAGTCGCTGCATTATGTGGACGGAGGCGGGGTGGTGCAGCTGAAAGGCCGGGTGGCGTGTCAGATCAGCAACCACGAGCTGCTGCTGACCGAGCTGCTGTTCGAGAACGCTTTGGGCCCGCTGACACCCGAGGAGAGCGCCGCCCTGCTGTCCTGTCTGGTCTTCCAACAGAACACCCAGGTGGAGCCGCACATCACCAAGACACTCCAGGAGGGCATCGATCGGGTGCTGTCGGTGGCCCAGCGTATCGGCGAGCTGCAGAGGGAGTGTGCGATAGCGCAGACAGCGGAGGACTTTGTAGGCCAGTTGAAATTTGGCCTGACAGAGGTGGTGTACTGCTGGGCCAGAGGCATGGCGTTTGAAGAGATCACCCAGCTCACTGATGTCAAGGAGGGGACGGTGGTGCGCTGCATCCAGCGTCTGGACGAGGTGCTGAAGGAGGTGCGCCAGGCCGCCCGCATCATCGGAAACTCTGTGTTGGGGAGCAAGATGGAGAAGGCGTCCCTGGCCATCAGGCGGGACATCGTCTTCACCGCCTCCCTCTACACGCACTGAGAGAGGGGAGGGGAGGACGAGCAAGACGGGGACGCGACTGCTGCTGAATGTGACAGCAAGCCAAGGTGCCTGCAACCAAGTGTGTCTGTGTGAGGGGTGAGAGACTAATAACCACGTGGCTACTATAGGCCAGTCATTCTATTAATTATATATTATTTTCATTTTTTTTGTTTACATACGAACAAGAGAAACAGGCTCAGACACAGGAAAAAAAACAACAAACAAGCAAACAAAAACAAAAACAAAACCCATATCAACATTCAATATTGAGTCGTGCTACCAGTGTAAGGTGCTTATATGCTTGTAAGAGGTATTGTGTCTGGAATGCCACACAGGGGGTCCATGAGGAACCAGCCTCCCAACCTCAACGACGTAGGCCAGAAACGGGTCCCAAATGGAAGAGAATTTCTTAAGTGAGTCGGTCCTCAGGAACCTAAGTCCCTCCATCCGTGTAACAGGTCATATCCGTCAGCCACAATTGAAAAGAGGGTGAAGAGGGGGGACTTCCATTCCTTCAGGATTAGTTTCTTGGCAACAGTTGGTGTCAGAGACTGTTGCACAGCTGGAGGAAAGTTCAGAGACTCCGAGCAGCTGAAGATGGAACCAAGAACATGTCTGTTTTTTATGTCTGTTAATTCCTTACATACAACAACAAATGTTTATGTATTGTAAAAATTCAAGTGTGCCTTTATTACTCTTCAAAAATGTAATAATGTTACAAATCCTAATTTGAGTATTGATGGTGATACCCATCCATGTTTCATGTATGTCCCTTTTATGTTTTATGTTCATGAGGACCACAATGGAAATAAGTCTGAGACTTTATTGTGTTTTTATCCTCGGTGACTGTCTGTCTCTGTATTTGTGTCCTGTTTTTGTTGACATTCACCAAATAAAGTCAATCAATCAATCAATCAATCAATCAACAGATTGATTCAAAAGGTTCTTTAATGGATTCTGTTACCATTGGGCATGGTAAATAACATACGAAAATGAAAATTCCGGAAAGGGGTCATTTTCAAGATGGTGTCCGAGATGGCTGCCGGGAGCTTAAAATGGCAATAACTCAATTACCATCCAACCTAGAAAGGTGGTTTTGGTGTCTAACCCTAGGGTTTATAGTTCAAGGAATACAACTGAATCAGCGAACTTACCATCAGTTAATTATTTATTGACAAATCCAAGAGGGGGCCCCAAATTCTGGTGAATAGGGTAAAAAAAAATTAACTAATAGATGATATGAAACTTCCCCAGTTGATTACTTACATTAAGACAATACTTGTTTTGTATTACAAGTTTTCTGACATGTTATTTTATCTTTAAATATGTACATTTACAGAAAACTAACCCATTAGGCCAGTCAATATGAAAAAGCACCTAACCCTGAACAAATTGATACCAAGGGGTTTTCGATGGATTCTGGTACTATTGGGCATGTTCAATAACATACTAAAAATATAAACTCTGGAAAGGGGTCATTTTCAAGATGGCGGGCGGCTGCCGGGAGTAAATAAAATTAATTCAGTGAATCCATCAATTCTGGTAAGGGGTCATTTTCAAGACTAGGGTGGAGACTGGAGGCATTTTCATTATATTGATTTCTAGAAGACTCTGGAGACGATGCGGCCATGGGCGCAACATGTTGTGGGATTTCTGACATCACCGATGATGTCATGATATGCGTCACAAATCACTAATGATGTCACTCTGTAGCGTGCGCTTCATTTCTAGGGTGGAGATGTGCCATGGGCGAAACGTGTGATTTATTACATCACTGTTACGTGTGTCTAGAAACATTAAAACAAAGATAACGCTGTTTCTGATTTGCTAAAATACTAGTGCTAATCTGTTAGCGAGCTATCAGGCGAGCTTCTTCTGCTGCTTCTAATAGCTTTGCGGCAGACTAGATGCCTTGCGGCACATTGCTGCCTCTCACTGGTTGGAAATATTACTGTTTCTGCTTGCTTGGTAACTAACACTAGTGCAATCCTGGGGGAACTGTTTTTATTGGCGGAGGCGAATAATAGACATAAATCATCAGTTGTCGCAAATTACTTGACAAAAATGCTATTATTACTTGATGAATACCTTTGTTTATGCTGTACAACTGTTGTATAAAAGCAATATCACACTCGAGGTCGTGCTGTTGTTGTCTAATATTGTCACAGCTGTGATTATCTTCGGCACTCGGCCTGCGGCCTCGTGCCTACGACCGAATCACAGCCGTGACGATATTAGCCAACAACAGCACTCCCTCTCATGTGATATTGCTTAAGTAGATCTCAGTGATAAGCAGCCAGTCAAATTAAGCTGTTCTCTACAGGTAGATCTCAGTGATAAGCAGCCAGTCAAATTAAGCTGTTATCTACAGGTAGATCTCAGTGATAAGCAGCCAGTCAAATTAAGCTGTTCTCTACAGGTAGATCTCAGTGATAAGCAGCCAGTCAAATTAAGCTGTTATCTACAGGTAGATCTCAGTGATAAGCAGCCAGTCAAATTAAGCTGTTCTCTACAGGTAGATCTCAGTGATAAGCAGCCAGTCTAACTAAGCTGTTATCTACAGGTAGATCTCAGTGATAAGCAGCCAGTCTAACTAAGCTGTTCTCTACAGGTAGATCTCAGTGATAAGCAGTCAGTCAAACTAAGCTGTTATCTACAGGTAGATCTCAGTGATAAGCAGTCAGTCTAACTAAGCTGTTCTCTACAGGTAGATCTCAGTGGTAAGCAGCCAGTCAAACTAAGCTGTTCTCTACAGGTAGATCTCAGTGGTAAGCAGCCAGTCAAACTAAGCTGTTCTCTACAGGTAGATCTCAGTGATAAGCAGCCAGTCAAACTAAGCTGTTCTCTACAGGTAGATCTCAGTGATAAGCAGCCAGTCAAACTAAGCTGTTCTCTACAGGTAGATCTCAGTGATAAGCAGCCAGTCAAACTAAGCTGTTCTCTACAGGTAGATCTCAGTGATAAGCAGTCAGTCTAACTAAGCTGTTCTCTACAGGTAGATCTCAGTGATAAGCAGCCAGTCAAACTAAGCTGTTATCTACAGGTAGATCTCAGTGATAAGCAGCCAGTCTAACTAAGCTCAGTGCCAATTATTGTCTTGCATCACCAGTGTTTGTCAAAAATATTACTGTCAGTCAGTGTTGCCTTGCCTACAGTAACACTAGCCCCCCCTCTCCCCATCTCTCCTCCTCTCTCTCCCCCTCTCTCCATCTCCCTCTCTCTCCCTCCCTTCCCCCCCCTCTCTCCCTCCCCTCTCTCTCCCTCCCCTCTCTCTCCATCCCCTCTCTCTCTCTCCCCTCCCCTCTCTCCCTCCTCCCTCTCTTTCCTTCCCTCTCTCTCCGTCTCCCTCCCCCTCTCCCTCATCCCTCTCTCTCCCCTCCCATCCTCTCTCCCTCCCCCCTCTCTCTCTCTGTGGCTGATAGATTCCTGACAGGCAGGTTATTTGGCACATTGCCTCATGCCTGTCTGTTGATTCACTGTTGGTGAAATAAGAGACCATATGGCTGCTCCCTCACTGCATTACATCACCTTGAGAACCAAGCAGATTGCTTTGCATGTACAGTCTGGCTTTAAAATAAAAGGGGCTTGTTGTATTTTAGATTGGTGATAGTTTTTAGCTTGTTGTATTTAGATGGGTGATAGTTTTTAGCTTGTTGTATTTAGATGGGTGATAGTTTTTAGCTTGTTGTATTTAGATGGGTGATAGTTTTTAGCTTGTTGTATTTTAGATGGGTGATAGTTTTTAGCTTGTTGTATTTAGATGGGTGATAGTTTTTAGCTTGTTGTATTTAGATGGGTGATAGTTTTTAGCTTGTTGTATTTAGATGGGTGATAGTTTTTAGCTTGTTGTATTTAGATGGGTGATAGTTTTTAGCTTGTTGTATTTAGATGGGTGATAGTTTTTGGCTTGTTGTATTTAGATGGGTGATAGTTTTTAGCTTGTTGTATTTAGATGGGTGATAGTTTTTAGCTTGTTGTATTTAGATGGGTGATAGTTTTTAGCTTGTTGTATTTAGATGGGTGATCGTTTTTAGCTTGTTGTATTTAGATGGGTGATATTTTTAGCTTGTATTTTAGATGGGTGATAGTTTTTAGCTTGTTGTATTTAGATGTGTGATCGTTTTTAGCTTGTTGTATTTAGATGGGTGATCGTTTTTAGCTTGTTGTATTTAGATGTGTGATCGTTTTTAGCTTGTTGTATTTAGATGGGTGATAGTTTTTAGCTTGTATTTGAGATGGGTGATAGTTTTTAGCTTGTTGTATTTAGATGTGTGATAGTTTTTAGCTTGTTGTATTTAGATGGGTGATAGTTTTTAGCTTGTTGTATTTAGATGGGTGATAGTTTTTAGCTTGCTGTATTTAGATGGGTGATAGTTTTTAGCTTGTTGTATTTAGATGGGTGATAGTTTTTAGCTTGCTGTATTTAGATGGGTGATCGTTTTTAGCTTCTTGTATTTTAGATGGGTGATAGTTTTTAGCTTGTTGTATTTAGATGGGTGATAGTTTTTAACTTGTTGTATTTAGATGGGTGATAGTTTTTAGCTTGTTGTATTTTAGATGGGTGATAGTTTTTAGCTTGTTGTATTTAGATGGGTGATAGTTTTTAGCTTGTTGTATTTAGATGGGTGATAGTTTTTAGCTTGTTGTATTTAGATGGGTGATAGTTTTTAGCTTGTTGTATTTAGATGGGTGATAGTTTTTAGCTTGTTGTATTTAGATGGGTGATAGTTTTTAGCTTGTTGTATTTAGATGGGCGATAGTTTTTAGCTTGTTGTATTTAGATGGGTGATAGTTTTTAACTTGTTGTATTTAGATGGGTGATAGTTTTTAGCTTGTTGTATTTAGATGGGTGATAGTTTTTAGCTTGTTGTATTTAGATGGGTGATAGTTTTTAGCATGTTGTATTTTAGATGGGTGATAGTTTTTAGCTTGTTGTATTTAGATGGGTGATAGTTTTTAGCTTGTTGTATTTAGATGGGTGATAGTTTTTAGCTTGTTGTATTTAGATGGGTGATAGTTTTTAGCTTGTTGTATTTAGGTGGGTGATAGTTTTTAGCGTTAACCTGCTCTGACCTCCACCCTCACAGTTGAAATGAGCTGTGACTTAACGGAGCGGATGCGTGAGAGCTCGCTGGCTTGGCTGTTTTTGTCTTGGAAACATTTTGCACCGTGCCTCCCACTTAACCCAGCCAGCACACAGCCAAATGCATCTGTGGCTCCACCGTGTTGGCATCACTGCGTTAGCATCACCGCGTTAGCATCGACCCATCTGAGTTACATCACGTCATGCGGAGCTCGCGCTCCCACTCCCGCCAAAGACTTGCCGTGTGGTCGTTATCAGCCACTCGCTGGTTTTCCATTAGCTTTCTGCTCTAGCCTGCTTTCTCTGTTCGTGCACTGATGGACGCGGTGGTGCACTCTCTCTGATATTGATGGCACACGTTTGTTTGAAGCATCTTTATAATGTCTCGACCTCGGTCACTGTCTCTCCTTCATATTAATAAAGGCCAAAACCACTGTCAACTCATCATGGCTTCTTTGAATTTTACAGCTGAAATATCTCAGCAGTCACTGACTCAGTCCCTGCATGACTTTTCCTAAACACACTATGGGGGGCACGGTGGCGCAGTCGGTAGCGCTGTCGCCTCACAACTAGAAGGTCCTGAGTTTGATTCTCGCCTGGGACGCTGTGGGCGCTGGAGTTGTGTCCCCCCCATATCTTCAGTGCCTACTGCCCAGGTGGGTTATCTCGTCGAAAGGGACTTTCTGTGTGGAGTTTGCATGTTCTCCCCGTGCTCCCCAGGGGGTTCCTCCGTACATAACCCCCCACTAAAAACATGCAGAAGATCGTCATCCGAGCAGTGACGACAACATCCGAAGTTGGTCCCTGGGCGCCGGAAAGAAAAAGCGACCACTGCTCCTGGCCTGCCCCCCGGAGGAAAGGACAAGCCAGGATGGGTCAAATGCAGAGGACAAATTTCACTGGCCACCGTCGGCATGAGTGTGTTTGTGGCCGCATGCATGTGTTGGTGTGTGACTGTGTGACAATAAAAGACGGGCTTGTCCGTCACTAACACTAACTAACTATGTACAAACCAGTGTTTTCCAAAACCATGCAAAGAAATTACTTATAATTTACCTCCTTTGTTTGTCGGCTTGTTGGCTTCCTCTTAGGGCGGGTTCACACCAGAAAGTCCGGGTCCTTGGTTCGGGCCAGAGAAGAGGATGATACATTGTTTCTTTTTTCCCGCTGGTTCGGTTCGGTTTGCGTTCACAAGGCCAAAATCCACTAGTCCAAGCTACAAGCTACTTGGGTCTATAAATAGCTTAGCTACTGAAAAAGCTACTTGGTTCAAAAATAGTGAAGCTACCACCAAGCTACTGAGAAATGTAGTTAAGCTATGTAGCTTCGCTACTTGTAGCAAGCTGCTGCCCAACACTGCTTCTGATGTCATCCGCATAAAGTCTGGTCTGGAGCTGCTCCAGACTTCATGAATTGGGAAACCTGATAAAGGTTATGGAGAGAGAGCGTCAAGTTTTCTGGGTCAGCACGAGCATTGTGTGGGTTAGGGCTCAGGGCCGCTGGAAGTCATTTTAAGCAGGGGGTGCTGGGAGGAAGGGACTCTCGGTGGGGCCCGCTAGGGCCCCGCCGAAAAAAAATTTGACTTTTTTTTTTTTACCTTTTTATGCCATATTTAGAGGAATATCTCATTTTAAATTAACATTAGGATACTATTGTGATGTAATTATTCAGTATTTTCTCCTTTTCTCACTCATTCAGAGCAAAGAGGGAGATATATAGCATGATGATAATGCTCTATATCTCCCTATTTGCTCTGAATACACCAGTTAACATGACACAGACTTAACATGACAGAAATATTATCAGCAAACTTAATGACTAGACTAACTATTCTGATCTGAATGGCATATATCAAGAAACATTGACTCCTCTCTTTGCTGTATAGTGGGAGGTGCATTTTTGAGTAGGCTATTAAAATAGCATGTCAAGTTCACATTTCTTTATTGCCAGATTAAACAATTCGTATTGGTTGTTGGTTGGTTCAACACAACATGTGCGTGCATGCGCGCTTCTTCTTCTTCTCTATAGCCTACAAGCATGTAACTTCCTTGATTGTTATTGTTGATAATTCTATTTAAATAGGCTACATTTTCATTTCCCGAAACATTCTTAAACAAGAAAGGAACATAGTGCACTGCAAAATATTTTTAATTACATTTGTAAAAAAAAAAAAAAAAAAAAAAAAAAAATTGGAAAAAATCTAGGGGGTGCTGCAGCACCTGCAGCACCCCTACTTCCCGCGGGCCTGTTAGGGCTGTCACTTTTCATTCGAAATTCGAATGCAACTTCGAATGTGGGGGAGGGGTTCGTGTTCGATATGTAAATTGACTGTTCGAATTTTATTTTTTATTTTTTATTAATTAATTTTTATTTATTTTTTTTATTTATTTTTTATGAACCAAAATTAACCAACTGCTGCTTGCTGGTAATGTTAATCCCATGTGAGAAAAAGTCTACAGATTTGTCGCGTTAGTCTCTTCTGAGAAAGATTGTCTCCAGGGTCTGAAAAGTTGTCTCGAGTTGGATGCAGCCAAGTTTGTGAGGCAGTGTTGTGACTGTGAGCGTCCAAGCTAACACGTCGGGCTGATGCCCGGTGGCCTGGACTGAAAAAAAATAAAATACCAAGAAGTTTTTTGGTTAATTAAAAATAAAAAAATAAAAAAAATAATTAATTAACCAAAAAACTTCGAATATATTCGAACGAATTTCGGGCAATTAAAGTTCGTTCGAACTTTATTTTGGGAAAAAGTGACAGCCCTAGTGTGGGTCCACAGAGTGAGGAGGATCCCATATGACTCAAATATACGTGTAGCAGCGCCAGACGCCATATCTGATGACATACAGCATTATGAATCTTAGTTGTTTGCTTTCTGGCTCCGAGAGAGGACGATTGCTCATGGTAAGAGATGATGATTGCGCTGCCCTGGACCGCAGGTAGGCTATAACGCGTATATAAACGTCTTAAATGGAGACATATTCTTTTTGACTGTAACGGCAAGCGTTTAGCGGTGGTGACGAGTGTATGCAAACAGTATCACAGTCCGCGCACGGCCTTTCCCTGAAACCCGCATTCGCACCCTGAAACCACACACACACACGCACACACGCACACACACACACACGCGCAATAACAGCTTAAGTTAGCTGCGGGGTCAAATATAGCGCGCGGCTGGTCATTCTTCCTATATTTAGCATTTCCTCTGTCTATTTGTAGCTTGTTTTCTCTTGGCTGCACAATGGCAGCCATTCTCCTCGTCACAGTGCCACCTCCCTCCCTTGTTGTGTATGCGTGGCTCCTCTTCTTGTGTAAATGAAGCTTTTGTCAGTGTGCCTCCATCCAGCGTCTGTAAATATCAACATAACACTGTCTGTCTTTATTTATAGAGCCGTTAGCCTGGCCTTAGCCGTCGCACAGAGGCGGGCAACTTTGATGATAGAGAGGGCCACAAAAACAAAACAAAAAACTGCCTCACTAGTACCAGAGGGCCAGATTGTGACCGTGCACTTCCACCAGTAGGATACTGTAACCCCATCACTCAATTATCCAATTATAGCTACTAATTCGATGAAAATAACGAAATAGTATATATATACTGGGTATATATTAGGGCTGTGGCGATTCACTTATCTCCCGATTCGATACTATCACGATTCTTGGGTGCCGATTCGATTTATATTGCGATTCTTAAGTATTGCGATTCTACGATTATTGCGATTCGATATTACGATTTATTGCGATTTTTGTTTATTTTTTTCTTTTCTTTTTTCAGTTTGTTTGCTTTTTTACACTAGATTAGAACATGGGAAAAGTTGAATCATACACTAGAGACTGTATATTATATATCATGAGTAGGGCTGGGCGATATAGTTAAAAACAGGGGCGGACTGGGATCATAATTCAGGCCGGGCATTAGATACCAAGCAGGCCAGGCCGATATGGGCCGACGCGCGTGAAATTTGGGCCGTTTGAAGCCAGATTTGGGCCGTTTGAAGTCAAATTTTACAATGAGATGCACCCACTTTAACCCTGAAGTGTAATTATTACTTCAGACTAACTAATAAAGTAATAAAACCACTAGTAAACCTGTAGGCGGCGCCTGGCCTGCTGTTCAGTGAGTGGCCTGACTGCAAGCACCCAAAAAAAAAAAAAAAAAAAAATTATTTGCGATTATCGATTCTGGAATAAAAGATCGATCCAAAAAATCGTGACATTAAAAATCGCGATACTTAGGTGAATCGATTTTTTCCCCCACCCCTAGTATATATATACACCAACATTTCTCTTTTTCATATTCAACTGCATTTAGTAAAGGGTTGGGGCGGGCTGCTACCCTAATGAAAAATGCTACCTTATCTGTAATGGGGAGACCCGTGGGTAGTACCCATGGAAGCCATTCTCATCAAGATATCTTGAGGTGAGAGGTTAAGGGACCCATTTTTTGCCATGCCACTGTTTCCCTCGCAATAATTTGGCCTATTTGGAGCATTGTTTAGCCCCCTTCCCGACGAGCTAGCACCAATCTCTGCCTCAGCTCTTCTACTTTCACATGATAGCAGAAACCTCGCTCTGACAGCCATTTGCTTTGTATGACTATTAGGGCTGTGAATCTTCACTGGCCTCATGATTAGATTTGATTACGATTCAGAGGGCTACGATTCGATTACGATTATCGATGCATCTCGATGCATCTTAAATCGATGCATCACTTTTTTTCCACCAGTACATGATTTATTTTTTCTCACTTTATTTTTTCCTCACTGTGTGGCTACTTTTAAAATAAAAGTGCATTTGGAATTGCATTGTATTATGATCCATAATTAAAATAAACAACTGCATGTACTTCCATTATAATTTATTTGATTATTAAAAAAAAAAAAAGTTTGTTTTTTTATATTTGATTTTTGACATTTGTGAATCGATGCAGAATCGTGCACGTCCGCATCGCGATGCATCTTATAATCGATTATTTTTGACACCCCTAATGACTATATCAGGAGATTAATTCATGGGAGAAATAACCAGTGGGGAGCACAGTGAGTGTTAGCAGGCAGGTATGTGATGATATGCTTTCTGACTTTCTGACTTGAAACTGGCGATTGACACCATGAACTCATTAGGAAAGTGTTTACTGAGGTAAGACATGAAATGAGAATTAGGGTCATTTCTCCATTGACTTCTGTACAATCTGACTCCTCTTTGCAGCCATTGACTGTATAAACGGGTGAGTTATATACCCCCCCCCCCCCCCCCCACAGTTGTCATCATATCAAATTAGCTATAGAGACCAAAACCGCTTTTTCGTACCAGGCTAACATGTTTATTTCTGCTTTTAGAGTCAGCCTCAAGTGGCCATTTGATGAACTGCAGTTTTTGGTTGGCTTCACTTTTTCAGAACTGGAAGTTGGCGTTAGGCCAGAAAGGGACTTTTGAAAAGCAGAAATCACCGCATGTGGCAAACCTCTCCCCAACATATTTCATGAGCCGTTTGATGTTTGATGATCTTTTTTTTTTTTTTTTTTTTTTTTTTTTTTAATGTAAGTAGTAAATGTAAATTATTGCACCTTGAATGAAAAGGCGTCTTTGTTGCATAAAAGCACATGTATATTTTGTACATACATGTAATTAGTGTGTTATTGGAGCATTTGATAGTAGGTTTCGGACCGCCGCCACTCTCCACAGCCTGTTCTGTACAGCGTCTGTCAACATGGTGTCAGGGTTGGGTGGGGTGGGGGGGTTTGGTCTGGGTGTGTGGAAGGGGACCTGTGGTTCTGGTTATATGTTGGGATGGGGCTGACTTTACACATATGTACACCCACACATGCAAACAGGTACTAACACATCACAGCCTCCGCCTTCATCCAGACAGACAGGTATAGCCTCCACCCTGTGGAAACACGTAACACAGCACCTCCTCATGCCCAAACCACAGAGTCAGTCCATTTCCAACTGACTCCACTCCCAAAAGGACATTACGGGCCAAGCGGTGCGTGCAGGTGGTAGGCCTCGCGCGGGACGCCTCGCGCGGGACGCCTCGCGCGGGACGCCTCGCGCGGGACGCCTCGCACGGGACGCCATTCATTTGAAAAACGTCACGTTAGCGCAGGCCTGGAATGAAGTCATTTTGAGGGCAAGGCCACCTTGGCCTTTGATAAATACAGATTTATTGGGGCATCGCAGTCTAAATGTAGGCCGGGCACCAAGGTCCAAAACCAATGTTATAAAAATCCTTTTTTCACTCATAAATATCCCAATAAGAAATATGAAGTGCTACAGTGTGATACAGCATATAGGCGTTATGTAAGATGGTTCAGACTGCAAAGTTAGTTACAGGTCCAGTAACACACGATAACTTAAGTGTAACCCAGGATGCAAACTCCACACAGAAAGGGCCTTTCTGTGTGGAGTTTGCATGTTCTCCCTGTGCCCCCTGTTGGTTTCCTTCATATAGGAACCCCTCACCAAAACATCCAATATCCTGGTTGCTGATGTGGTGCCTCCTCTGGTCGTTAGGGGCGCCTGTTCGGAGGGAGGGGAACTCGTTGGAATAGCGTGATCCTCCCATGTGCTATCTTCTACCGGTGAAGCTTCCCCTGTCAGGTGAAAAGAAGCGGCTGGCTAACTCCCCATGTCTCGGAGGAAGCATGGAGCCAGTTTCGGCTCTCCCCGGATCGGCAGAGGGTGGAGCAGCAACCAGGATAAATCAATTAAAATCAGCACTAACGGGGGATAAAGATGGGGGCTAAGTGTAACCCAGGTTATTTTCTGTAGCTGCAAATTACAGATGTCCCCTACATGCCTCATGCTACTGCTACTGAGTGTTCTTTTCTGCTCTGAACCCGCTTCATTTTGTTCTATTCTTCATTACAACTAATTACCGTACATTTAAACATACACTACGAAGACCCTGGCAAACATGAGTTTGTTTATTTACTGCGTTGAGTGTAGTTTTAAATGAGGAAATCCGGATCTAGTTTGAAACAAGGCAAAGTGGCCGTGTGGGTAGAAGGGGCATTACGACCACACTCCAGGGTGTCATGGCGTCACTGGCCTTTTGGCCTTGGTATGAAAAAAGGAGCGCGAACTCGCCTCTCTCGCTTGATGAGAAAGTTACCCGGTCGACCAATCCCACCCCTTCTGTCAGCAAGCTATTTCAATAGCAGACTGTCGTTATGTTAACACTTTGAGTGCCACGGCCCTTGGGCAAAAGGTGCTGTACTGTGCCACATAGGCCGCAATGCATTTTAAAACAGTCATATAATTTCTTTAATAATTACTATGTAAACACTGAACACGCACAAATAACGATGAGACTCTCTTCTATCACCTGCAAAAAAAAGTTTATTGATCCCATTTTCCGTTCTTTAGTTATGAGCCGGAGAAGATAGCTTGATTTGAGCAAAAACAGCCCTTTTTTTCTACGAGCTGAGATAATGACCCTTTTGTGAAAGGAAGCATTTCAAGCACATCATTGACTCATTGCTAATATTTTCTGATGTAATGCTGCAGCTGCCTGGGTCTGTTGTATGCTGTAGTGTCCTGCGTGCCCCACCTCCCCCCCTCCTCCTCCCCCCCCCCCCCCCCCCGTTGTGGGAGGAGTAGCTCTCTGCTCTGCTCGGCTCTGCTGTGAGTGCGTTTGCTCTGCGTGTGCTCAGCAGTGAAAAGTCCGCTAGATCCAGCTTTTTTACAGCCGCGTGTATGTCACCAGCTTCCAGTTGAGAACTCCACGGCTGATCATGCGAATGGGCTGTTGCAGCGGACACGAGGTGCTCAATTGTGACAGCAGATTGGCTGCTGCAGGGGCACAGCTACGTTATGCTTCAATGAAGCAGCTGCATACGGACGGATGCGATGCGATTTCCTTTTCCACAACGACTTCTTCTGTGTGTTTAACTATACTTTCTCTCATCTGGAGTGCGCTGTCGCCACCTAAGGGTTCTGTAAAATAGGTTAGACACATTCAATAGCTCTCATATTGTAAGAGGCGATGTAAGAAGCTGAGATCGACACCCCCCCGTCAAAAAAACAATTTCGAGTTATTGACGCCATTTGGCGTCGCTGGCACTCTACGGTAAATTTCTAATGACGCCATATGGCGTCGCTGGCACTCAATGTGTTAAAGACCACCAGATGTGCGTCAGGTGGTTCACCTGGTAGCACGGAGGCTACGCGGGTTCGAATCCCACCCGAGGTCTTCCCCTCTCCCTCTCTCTCTCTCTCTCCACCTTTCCTGTCTGCCTATACTGTGTTGTCTAACGCCTCAGATTCAGATTCAGATTCAGATTTATTTAGCCCCCCACACACTAGGGATGGGCATCGAATTTCGAATTTTCGAATAATCGTTGTTATTATCAAGGTCGACTTTTATTATTGAAATTCGAAATTCGAAATTCGAAAAAAAAAAAGTGAAATGTTGCATTGTCTCCCCTGATTCTAAGTATAGTCAAATCGCTTGGTTTGAGCAAGTAAAACAATTTTTATAAGCATTTTAAGCAAGGTTTAATGAAAAATGAATGGCGGATGAAATCCCATGAAGAGGGAGAGGGGGTGACTTTGGCACCCCTTTGGCACTCAGACCTGAGCCTACTAAATATTTAATGAACCACTCATGATTGTCAAAACTGTTTTTTATTTTCGAAAATGTCAATGTCATGTAACATGTTCTTTACTTCAGTGGTGCAATGCTTGTTTGAGCTAAAAATCCACAGCAGAAGCTTTTTATATTAATTAATAAAGCCGTAGACTTAGAATCAGGGGAGACAATGCAACATTTCACTCACAAAAAAAAAAAAAAAAAAAAACATTTTTTTTTTTTTTTTTCGAATTTCGAATTAAATTCGAATTTGGCCAGCGAATTTCGAATAGTGTTTTTGCTAGAAATGCCCATCCCTACCACACACACAAACAATTGACATGTTCAATCACCATCAAGATACAAATGTGTGGAGTGCCAGGTCTCCAAAGAAGCTACTTAAAGCTTATGGCAGGAGCCTGAGCAATGACTTAAAACACAACTTAAATACAAGTTACTGCATACAGTATAACAAAACAACAATTACACATCAGGACAGTTAACAAACAAAGAAAACAAACAAAACAATCCCAGATCAATGGATAAGTATAAGTTATACATACAGGTTAAGCAGTTGTTCTTTCATTTTTTTCTTGAAAACAGAGATGGATGGAGCTGTTTTCAGGCTCTCATCAAGCCCATTCCAGATCCACGGCCCTCTATTGGTTATACTTAAACTGGTGCATTTCAGTCGTCTTTTCTTACCATAAATAAGATGTGTATTTCTGGTATTAAAAGAATGAGCGGGGCGGTTGACTGGGATGAGCTTGGAGAGTCTTGGATTTAAGTTATGGACAACTTGGTACATCAAGATTGCGTTTTGGTGAATATTAAACTCAGCAAGCCTCAGAAGATTATAGCTATGGAAGAGGGAACATGTGGGTGCGTTGAAATCCGACCAGGATACGGCTCGTATTATTTTCTTTTGTAAGCTTTTCTTCAGATTTTTTTTCTTCAGAAAGCTGGGGAAGGTGTTACACCATATGATGTTACAGTAATTAATGTGTGGCTCAAACAGGGTTTTGTACAGGATCAGGAGAGCAGATAAAGGAAGAAAATGACGGAGTTTGAAAAATAGACCAACATATTTAGACAGTTTTGTTAACAGATGATCAATATGACATTTGAAGTTGATTGACTCGTCTATGAGGACCCCCAAGAATTTTGTTGACCCTACTCTTGTCAACTCCCTTCCATCTATATTGAGGTGGATATGATCCACTGATTTTTTGTTAGAGTGGAATATTATGAAGTTGGTTTTGCTGATATTCAGCGACAGTTTATTACATTTGAACCAAGTATCCACCTGTTTGAGTTCAACATTGAGTAGATCTTGAAGCTCATGAGAATCGTGATGGGACAGAAATAAGTTTGTGTCATCAGCAAATATCACTTTGTGCAATAATTTAGAGGAGTTGACAAAATCATTGATGTAAAGAATAAAGAGCAAAGGCCCCAAAAGTGAACCTTGGGGGACCCCATATTTAACAATCATTTTTTGAGAGTGAAAATCATGTATGTCAACATACTGGTATCTACAATGCAGATAATCACGAAACCATTCAAGAGCCAGTCCTCTAATCCCATAGTGGTGCAACTTCCCCAACAAAATGTCAAAATCAATGGTGTCGAAAGCCTTTGAGAGGTCCAGAAATACACCCACCCCACAGTTCCCCCGATCAACAGCATCATTTATTTTTTCTATAAGGTCTAATATTGCCATACAAGTTGTATTCTTTTTCCTGAAACCATACTGAGAGGATGTAAGAATATTAAGCTTATCAAAATATTTGCTCAGTCTCTCTCATAAATTTTAGAAATAACAGGCAGGACTGATATTGGGCGATAATTGCTGATACTATTTTTATCCCCAGATTTGAAAATTGGTATTACTCTTGCAATTTTGGTCATCCTAGGCACAACACCAGAAAGTAAAGATAAATTTATGCAATATGCAAGTGGTTTTGCTATAATAGCAGCTACGGCAATCAAGATTTTACTGCAGATTCCGTCCACACCAGCTGTACGAGAGTTGTTCAGATTCATGATGGCTTCATATACTTCATCGCAGTCAGTAGGTTTCATAAAAAATGAGTTAGGATAGTCTCCTGTGAGATACTGATTGTAAGAGATACCTTGAGCAGGACAGATTTTATTGGCCAGGTCTTCGCCTACAGAGACAAAATAAGAGTTGAATTGATTGGAGAGTTTGGACAAGTTGACATGACCTGGGAGAACTGGTGGTTTTTTGTCCCTATTCAGGACCTTATTCAGGACAGACCATGTCCTCTTGGTGTCACCCTGGGCTGTCCTTAGCTGTTCAGCAAAATGGACACATTTGCTTTTCCTTATTATATGGGTGAGCTTATTTCTGAAGACATTATATTTATTTTTATTAATGAGGCTCGGATTTTTTATATACCGTTTATAAAGTTTGTTTTTCTGTTTTATGGAGGTTAATATCCCCTTTGAGAGCCAAGGGTTTTGATCTTCAGCTCTGCATACGACAGTCTTTTCAGGAATTGAGTTACGAATAGAATCAGATAATTCGCTGATCAGGCTGTCATAAGCAGTGTCTGGATCAGGAGCAAAGTGCCTCGTGCACACCTACAATGGCAAAATCGCTTTTCCCGCTGTAGTCGCAGCGTTTTGTGGGCGTGGAAACCAGCTTCCAGCTTGGAGCTGTAGAAACGTTTTCAGGTCGATGTACACAGGAGGGTGGGGGGACGAAATGTGTAGGAAGAGCTGTCATTGGGTAGCTTAACGAAAGGTCCCGCCCTAGTCCCGCCCCGCGAGCGTGACGCCGCTCAGAGACAAGCCGCCTCTAGTCTGCGACAGCGAAACGCAGGGCGGTTCCTGCGGCAGGGGGGCGCGAGGTTGAAATGGACCAATCAGACGCGGAAATAGAGCAAGACAGCCTATCAAGATGCAGCGTCAAAGAGGCTTTCACAGGAGGCATGCCGTCTAGCGTTTCATGATGTGCACGAGGCGTAATAAAGGCAGATGCCCCCAAAATAATCTAAAAAATAAAATAAAAAAGACCGTCGGAGGTCGCCGCTACTTCCTGGCATGCACTTACTCAAATGACCACTAGAGGTCGCATGCATGAACATGGGTCATTTTAACCACCTTGAAAATCGAACAATCTAGTCGATTTCCTTGTGAGGACAGGCTACATAAAAAGGCCCCTCTCTTTCCTCACTCTCCTTCCACTCAACCTACAGCACGCACTCCTCCTCCCACGGACATGTGTTTTACATCATCATACAATCCAATATACCGGCCAAACAGACAGTGATAATCCATTTGAACAAGGTCATTAACACATTCAGTGCCACAGCGCTTCAGTAAAATTGTCTGGAGCCTGTGCCAGATTCACTTCCATTCAGTTGAAAACAGCTATAGAATTATGGCTATATTAACGGGGCTGGACTTTAATGAAAGATTGAACACTCCTGCTTCTTCCAAAGAAGAAATTTTGTTTCTAGACAGTTCCATTATGAAATTACAGCCTCTCAAAAAAGTGCACTTTCATGGGTTTTCTGTCGTTTTTTTTTTCTTTCCAAGATATAGCCCCTTTTATGAATACCTTTTGCACTCTAATTTCGAGCACATTCACTGACTCTGGCTGGTGTTTTCTGATGTGGTGGCGTGTGGTGTGGTTTCTGTGCAGCCACACACCCCTCTCCCCCCCCCCCCCCCCCCCCTCTCCACCTCTGAGCTGCGGGCTCCTCCCACACGCACAGAGTTTGCTTTCTCGACTCGTTTTTGCCCCGGACAGATCCCAGCTTTGCTGCGCGCATCATTTCCTTGATGGGCATCAAGGAAATGATGCGCGCTGGCAAACGCGACTGAACGAAAAGGCTTGGCCCGTTCGGCTTCGGATGCTGCCTTTCTAGGAAATCGTGTGGAGATAGATAGAAGCATAAGAGCTCAGTTGTGAGCGCGGATGCAGCCGAGCCCACTCTCGCTGTAGACGGAGCAATATATAGGCTCTGGCAGAAAGCATGCATCGGTTTCCACGGCTTTCTCCGCTGTCTCCTGTACAAAGTAAAGGATCTGAGGTGGGTGGAGCAGCTCCTGTGACGATGTTTAAGGTGGCGCCGTGTGATCCCTTGAAGGGATTCATGCTCACTGGCTGGGTACGACCTTAAACAGCAGAATTATGGAATAATATGAATTATGATTTTAGGACGTCCACAGACGTCCTTGGCACTGAACGTTACTTTTTTTTAGGACGTGCACAGACGTCCTTGGCACTGAATGTGTTAAAGGGGGACTGACCCCCCCAGATTTCTTGCAAAACGGTATTCTACTTGATTTGAAAACTCTGCAGGCAAGATGGCCGCCTATACTCCCTTCTTTAGCTGGCAGAATTCCTCCCCCATAGACTAACATAACTTGGCCAATAAGTATGTTACAAAATAAAACAAACGGTAATGTCTTCATTTGACGTAAAAT
This sequence comes from Poromitra crassiceps, assembly GCF_964638095.1. NCBI lineage: Eukaryota > Metazoa > Chordata > Actinopteri > Beryciformes > Melamphaidae > Poromitra > Poromitra crassiceps. The sequence continues at coordinate 20,709,097 of NC_139643.1, read as the reverse complement.
GCAGAGGACATGTAACTGTTTGGATAAACTTGCATTCCAGGAATATTGCTCTAAAGATAACGTAAATGGCTCGAGACTGTTTCGTCCTGAAACCCACTCGCTTTGCGCCAGAACACAATCGATTTGGGGGTGGAACACGCCAGGATTGGCCAACGCCAACGCCAGTGCCCAGAACTGTCAAATCAAATCGACAGAGACGCTATGGCCCGCCTCCCCTTTTCAGTGTATCCGAGATAGATATCATAGAAAACGTTATGAATATAGCCACGTTATAAACAACAAACTAACGCTGGTGATCCGTATGGAAACAGTGTTACTCGAAATGGTTAAAAGTTATATCAATTTGGTCATTCAGTGGCGTTTTACTGCCATGTAACATAACTAACTAGCGGCTAATATTAGCCACAGTAGGCGATTACCCATGGATGCTTTGCTCTTAAAGGGCTCGCGCCGCATGAACTACAGTAATAATCACATGGGGGGATTTTTTTTTCTCCACATGAGTGGGGCACGCGCAAATACCACCATGACGTCACGATGTACCAAATCTCCCATTCATTTGAGGGCCCAAAAAAAAGCAGGTTTGAACCCATAGAGGGCACTTATGCAGCTGAAAATGATACAAATGGTACAATGGTAACAGTTTGGTCTCAAATGTGGAAATTTGGACCAGAATTCTTCACACACCAAAGTCCCCAAAGTCATATATATTGGTTAAAAGCTGAAAAAAAGTGTTTTGGGGGTAACTTACACTTTAAGTAGCGTGGGCCGACTCTGTAGAGGACCACCTTGCAGCGCGCGGGGCGGGGCAGCGACGCTGTCTCATGGAGTTTAAAGGGCCATATGTGAAGCCCTGGACCGCTGGGACTCCACACGGGCTGTGTTTCCTCTCCTCTCTGACAGGTGGCAGCATGCCCAGCAACTCCCTCTGAGGAGCTGCAGGAGAGAGCGGCCCAGCCCTCAGGCTGGAGGACACTGCACACACCAGGGTTACACACCCATATGCATCGCTCTGCCCATATCGCCCTTTTAGGTCACATCCAATTAGCTACGGCCATATTGTGATTTCCGCAAAATGGGAAAAAACGGACAGAATCATGGAATTGGGTAATAAAAAGGGAATCAACTGTAAAACATGGAATATTGCAGAATTCTCCAGAATTTGGCTGAAATTGATCAAAGTAGGCCTAATCATCCAAATCAAAAGTAGACCTAATTATTGTAGTAACCTAAATTATTTCATAATTTTAAAATAGCCCTAGAGAAACGATTCGGTTTTCGATTGGGGTGTTTTGAGAGGGCGGTCGGCCTTGCGTCGGACCCATGTCGAAGAGGCTGTCTGAGAGAGCCAAGTCGTAAAAAAAATAATAATAATATCGCTCCTAACCCCTAAATTAAAATTAAAATGGAAAAAACTGAGGCCAGCTGCAGAGAGGCAGCCTGGAGGCCAGCTGCAGAGAGGCAGCCTGGAGGACCAGCTGCAGAGAGGCAGCCTGGAGGCCAGCTGCACAGAGGCAGCCTGGAGGCCAGCTGCAGAGAGGCAGCCTGGAGGCCAGCTGCAGTGAGGCAGCCTCGATGCCAGCTGCAGAGAGGCAGCCTGGAGGACCAGCTGCAGAGATGCAGCCTGGAGGACCAGCTGCAGAGAGGCAGCCTGGAGGACCAGCGGCAGAGAGGCAGCCTGGAGGCCAGCTGCAGAGAGGCAGCCTGTAGGCCAGCTGCAGAGAGGCAGCCTGGAGGACCAGCTGCAGAGGCAGCCTGGAGGCCAGGTGCAGAGAGGCAGCCTGGAGGCCAGCTGCAGAGAGGCAGCCTGGAGGACCAGCTGCAGAGAGGCAGCCTGGAGGCCAGCTGCAGAGAGGCAGCCTGGAGGACCAGCTGCAGAGAGGCAGCCTGGAGGCCAGCTGCAGAGAGGCAGCCTGGAGGACCAGCTGCAGAGAGGCAGCCTGGAGGCCAGCTGCAGAGAGGCAGCCTGGAGGCCAGCTGCAGAGAGGCAGCCTGGAGGCCAGCTGCAGAGAGGCAGCCTGGAGGACCAGCTGCAGAGAGGCAGCCTGGAGGCCAGCTGCAGAGAGGCAGCCTGGAGGCCAGCTGCAGAGAGGGCAGCTGCAGAGAGGCAGCCTGGAGGACCAGCTGCAGAGAGGCAGCCTGGAGGACCAGCTGCAGAGAGGCAGCCTGGAGGCCAGCTGCAGAGAGGCAGCCTGGAGGACCAGCTGCAGAGAGGCAGCCCTCCTTGTCCCTCCTGGCAGACTCAGGATGCTGATGAGGAGAGCCCAAGCGAGTCGTCCCCTCCTGATATCCCCGCCACATGCTGCTATCTGTAACACCTGTAATGAAAGCTGCTTCTCTCTGCCTTAAGGAGCTGCTGACCCACTTCAAAGACTTTCTTCTGGCTTCACTAGAGACTTGATAGATGCTGTTTCAGAGGCTTTTCCACCCTGACCAGAATAGAAATCTGGGGAAAGGTTGAATCCTCTTTTTTTTTATACCTCAGTATATTTTTACCTCAGTATCTTTTTATCTCAGTATCTTTTTACCTCAGTATCTTTTTACCTCAGTATCTTTTTACCTCAGTATCTTTTTACCTCAGTATATTTTTTACCTCAGTATCTTTTTACCTCAGTATCTTTTTACCTCTGTATCTTTTTACCTCGGTATCTTTTTTACCTCGGTATCTTTTTACCTCAGTATCTTTTTACCTCAGTATCTTTTTACCTCAGTATCTTTTTACCTCAGTATCTTTTTATCTCAGTATCTTTTTACCTCAGTATCTTTTTTATCTCAGTATCTTTTTACCTCAGTATCTTTTTACCTCAGTATCTTTTTATCTCAGTATCTTTTTACCTCAGTATCTTTTTTATCTCAGTATCTTTTTACCCAGTATATTTTTACCTCAGTATATTTTTACCTCAGTATCTTTTTTATCTCAGTATCTTTTTACCTCAGTATCTTTTTACCTCAGTATCTTTTTACCTCAGTATCTTTTTTATCTCAGTATCTTTTTACCTCAGTATCTTTTTTACCTCAGTATCTTTTTACCTCAGTATCTTTTTACCTCAGTATCTTTTTACCTCAGTATCTTTTTATCTCAGTATCTTTTTACCTCAGTATCTTTTTACCTCAGTATCTTTTGACCTCAGTATCTTTTGACCTCAGTATCTTTTGACCTCAGTATCTTTTTATCTCAGTATCTTTTTATCTCAGTATCTTTTTACCTCAGTATCGGGCTATCGGCCGTCAGACAGCCATATCGGTCGACCCTACTGACAAGGCCCCTGTGTTCCATCCTGGGCTGCCTCCCACTCCACTCTGCACCCGCTGGTCTTCCCTCTGTAACGTTACTCACACATGTCTCACACAAGCTTCAGCCTCTTCAACGAGTCAATGGGCCCTTTTCACAGCAGCCATGTTGTGTCTAAAAAGCAGGGTAAACAACACACAGCCAAACCAAAAGACCTTTTGCAACCAAAAGATGAATGAGGGCCCCAGCACGCACTGGAACACCTCAAATGGATTGGAAGTTGCAAAAACCCTCATTGATGCTTTGGTTTGCACCCGTGTTGTTTACCCTGCCTTTTAGACACAAAATGGCCGCTGTGAAAAAGGTCAAGCATTGGAGGTGAGGGGGGAGAGGGGGAGTGCAGAGTGATGTCAGAGTGATGTCAGAGTTGCCTGGACTCATTTCAGCTGGACCCCTGGTAGGAGTATAGGAACATTCTCCAGGCCCCTGTGCCTCTCTCTCTTCCTCTCGCTCTCTCTCTCTTCCTCCCTCTCTCTAGCTCTCTCTCTCTCTCTCTCTCTTTCCACATGGGTCCCATATATGTTTTCCACAACGTTTTTTTTCT
>NC_139643.1:20603269-20705061 GCF_964638095.1 Poromitra crassiceps | reverse complement strand
CCTGTTAGTGTGAGAAGAGGAAACACGATTTTTTTTAAAGTATTTTATTTATTTATTTATTATTTAAAAAAATAAATGGTGAGTCTGTGAATGGGCGCAACATTTCACTAGTACGGTAATTCATATGAGACTTTAGATTTTTTTCCCCAACTTAACTTCAAGTGCCTTGTGTTGCATTACCAGCAGAAATCAGACAAATATCGCATTTCTATAAATATCACATACACACAATAGCCTCATACTATACAGTAGCCCCATAAATGATCCAACCCCATACCGCATAATAACCATGCACTTATACTCATGCTTATACTTATGCTAATCAGAGTACCACCCCAACATTTTTTTTTATTTTTTTTACCACTCTGCTCCTAATGTGTTTTGGAAGGGCAGTCGTGAGCGTGCGTGGTAAGGCGATACGTATTGATCTTAGACTGGTTGTTGGTGAAAAGGGCATATCCAGTTCTTGGCAAATGTCTCGTCGGTTATCCCTATGATAGTAAATAGACTGAGAAGATTACACGTACGGGACACACAGCTCCTTCTAGTAAAGAGTGAGAACCTGCAGCAGCAGTTCACCCAAAGCCCGAGCCGGGGACGAGGGAACACAGGAGAGGTGTGTGGAGAGAGACACATTTGCATTCCCGAGAGGTGCCATCTTAAGTCAGCTCTGCAGCCGGACGCATCCACGTGTAAACGAGCAAACGTGTGATTTGTCTTTTTTTAAAGATGTGGTTTTGGGTTTTTGGATTCGTCGAAATTCATTTCTCTCCGGCCGGCGTCGCTCTCTGAACGCCTTGCAGTCTGGGGGGGGGGGGGGGGGGGGGCTCTCACAACAAGGTGTTATTTTCAGCGCGATGACTGAGCCCGACTCTCCTCTAAAAGCTCTTGGTCCGGTTACACTACCTGTCTGACCTACATTATGCCATGGATGGACTAGTCCCCGAATGCGAGAGATGTAGGCCTTACGACATCTCGATATAGCGGTCCTCGCTGCGTGCCCGTTTTCTGCTATTAACAAAAGTCATGTTGATTTCACATTCGTCACAGGTTTTGGTATATGTACCTTACTCTGACAAGTTCTATTATCAACCTGTTAGCAGCACTAGCTCGGAAGTGTTCCAGCTTCGCCGTCCTCCAGCAGAACGTGGGTGTGCAGAAAGCAGCTGGTCAGTGCGTGGGATGCCTTGTTTACCGCTACAGTATGCTGGCACCAAAAACGTTCCGAGTCACCTTGTGTCTGCACAAACAAGCTAACAGTCATCTTCTATCAAATCAAGTGCATTCATTTGCCTTTTTGAAGACCCCCTAAAGTAAAAAATAAATAAATAAAGGAAAAACAAGTTTTTCTTCTTGTTCCTACAGTTGGATGTCTGAGCTTCAGCGTGCAGTGAATGATGTCTGTGCAGAGTTTGACACTAGAAGGCTGTTTTCACATCCATTTGCTGAAAATGGAACATTTCTCTGGCCTCTGAAAATCCCATGTTTAGGGGGCGGGCCTACGAGCATGATTTGTGACATCGAGATTTGTGACATCACAAATAGCTTGGAAGCCAATCCCTGTCCAATGTTCAACTTACACAAGTGTGAGGTGGCTCCAGTCCATCATACACTGAGAAAGGACTTTACACTTGACAGTGAAGTAGGAGACATCTTGTGTCCAGCAGGACTTTACACTTGACAGTGAAGTAGGAGACATCTTGTGTCCAGCAGGACTTTACACTTGACAGTGAAGTAGGAGACATCTTGTGTCCAGCAGGAACATTTAAAGGACTTTACACTTGACAGTGAAGTAGGAGACATCTTGTGTCCAGCAGGACTTTACACTTGACAGTGAAGTAGGAGACATCTTGTGTCCAGCAGGAACATTTAAAGGACTTTACACTTGACAGTGAAGTAGGAGACATCTTGTGTCCAGCAGGAACATGAAGTAGGAGACATCTTGTGTCCAGCAGGAACATTTTAGAGATGAAATATATTGCATATTCATAGACTCTGGGATTTTTAATGAGGGAGAATGAGTAGATGTCATTTGAAGGATTTTAACAAGATAATGTAACTTTTTGTGGGATGGGCGGGGGGGGGGGGGAATACATGAGAGACAAATTATTAATACAATTATTATTTATTACATCTTAAAACATGACTTTAGGGGGTCTTTACGTATCTAAAAGCACGGTTAACCAGATAAAACGAGCGACTACTTAAAGCTATGGAGAAGGTAGAATCATTCATAGTGCTTAACCCATTGATTCCTGATGCAGCATGTGCGTGTATACAGTATCCCTCATTTGTGTGTGTATCCCTTTAAGACCTTAAAGGGTCTTAAAGGGATACACACACAAATGCTGCCTCAGGTATCTATAGAGACACTGCGTAGCGCGTCCTCATTCAGAAACCACGCCCAAGACGGGGGAAAACACAAACTCCTGTCCAATCCTGGCGTTCTCCTATGTCACGTGCATGGTTGCGTGTTGCGCCAAAAGATCGTATATACGGAAGATGAACACTCCAACTTACTTCTTGACAGCTAGATCCACATTTTTCTTCTCGCCAATTCTCAATGGCTTCCTTGTTTTGCTCAGGAGTACAAAAAAACTTGAACTGGCGATTTTTTTACATTTGTTCTCTGCGCAGCCCCACCACACAACAGCTTTTAGCTATGTTTAATTCAAGGAAAATGACGCTGGTGTGTGGAAATGAACGGAGCTCTTCCCCCGTGATGGCCGTGGCCTATTTCATGCAGTGTCTCTATGGGTTAATGTGCTCTAAAGACAGCGGCGTTGTAACGTAGTCGTGCAACATTATACCATCATGTTGTTGTTTTTTTGCGCGTGTTTTGTTTTAGCGGGCGGTTCCTATCTGGAGGAAAGCCCAGGGGAGCCCGGGCAGAACTCCACACAGGAAGGCCCTTTTTGACGACCCCCCACCTGAGCCGTTACGGCACTGAGGACATGGGGATGGGGTCACACCCACAGCGTCCCAGGCAGGAATCGAACCCAAGGACCTTCTTGCTGTGAGGCGACAGCGCTACCGCTGTGCCACCGTGCCCCCTGGCCGACTATACCATCATGTTGGAGGAAGCACGTTCTGATATCAGATGACACATGTCAAATATTCCCAGGGTTAATTAGCACATGTGGAGGTGCTCTGCCAGGTTCACACGTCACGTTTTGCCACAATCCCTCAGTTAATCCTCATGTCATTAATTATGCAAAGATAGCCCCTCAAGCAAAGGCCTTTCACTAATGTCACAGCATTAGAAAGAGGGGCTTTTGTGACAACAGGGCAGACGATGATATCAGTGAAGAGGAATATCACTATCAGAATCAGCTTGATTGGGCCACATGAGAAACCCAGATTGTTGCCGGGGGCCGAACAAATATTGTCATGCCGTAACCCATGGATGGGCAGCTTTGATGATAGAGAGGGCCACAAAAAAATGTCCTCGCTACCAGATTTTGCTGAGGGCTGAACGGCGCCAGCGCGAAAAATTTGGGGCATTTGAAGCCAGGTTTAGAGGAATAACTCATTTTAAATGAACAATTGTGATGTCATTATTCAGTCTTAACCACCAATATTTGATCCTTTTTTCACTCCTATGTCACCACCTGCTCTCCCTGCAGGGCTTGAAATTAACTTTTTTCACCACCTGCCAATATGGCTGCTAGATTTTAAAGTTACCAGCCAATTAGAATTTCCACTAGCCGAAATGTTTTTTTTTTTAAATAAACCAGAATTTGAGTGGGTTAATTTAAGCATAAGTATCAGTAAGTGGCCCGGGATTCTCAAAGCCTGTGTTGAGGGTCACACAAGAATAAAAATGCACTCTTGAAGCTAAATAAATCGAAAACCAACAAATTAATTATTTAAATTTCTACTTCAATGTAGAACAGTCATCTCTTACACATGAGATTACTTTGAGCCTTTTAGTCATAAATATTATTGAAAGATATTCCATATTCCAGACTGAAATGCTATAACAGAAGAGTATTGGCCAGAATAACATGAACATTTGGACACTTATTCAGCGGGTATCTTGCATGTTGCGTTCAGGTGCACTGTAAAAAAAAAAATTTTTTTTTTTTTTCAATTCCATCAATTCCATCGCGGGCCACACAGGGGGCGCCCGAGGGCCGCATACGGCCCGCGGGCCATATGTTGCCCATGTGTGGAATAGGGTGTGTGTGTGTCTGTGTATGTGTATGTATATATATATATATATATATATAAACTGATTTTTATATCCAAATTTGAGTAAAACATTCTAATTTTAAAATATTAAACAGCCTAGTGAAAGTGTTATGACATGCTACGTACCTCATGACATCTAAACGTTCATATATGAGAAGCACAGGGCTTAAGGGCTATCTGTGCCTCTGTCCATGTGATATAATCTCATTAGTCTGTTTGTCTCCACAGATTGTCATGTTGAGAAGATAGAAGATATTCAACTGGACATCAGAGTGTGGCAGCAGGACTGCTGAGTGCTGCATGATGTCAGGATGGGAGAGGACTTCCTCCACAGCAGCACGACCACACATCACCATCTCCTACTTTGATGCCTCCAGCCTTTCTTTGATGGTGTCATTCTGCTGTCACCGATAATAAAACACGTGAAAACTATAAACGCAGACAGTCATGCAAAGTGGATATAATTAGATCAAACGCACCCATATTAAACCCATTACTCAGTGAATGAATTGGCTTGAACTCTGTAGCCTGGCACAGGCAGACGTATCCCACGTGTCTACCTGAGGCTGTCCTTCCATTTTATGGAGGCCTCGCATAGTCGCCTGACGACTGGGGAGCAGTCCGGAGGTCAAGAACCTTCTCAACCGGAGTCTCCTGAACGAGGCCCTCAGCACAAGTCTCCCTCCCGGCACCGTCAGCAACAGCAAACTGGCTCCCAGAAGCCCCATGACACCACACAGCAACCCAGACCATCCAGGAGACAGCATCCTGAACGCAAACGTCTCAGGCACCAGCGTCAGAGCGTCGACTCAGAGGCAGCCCTGGAGGGTAAAGATGTTGATGCAACGACGACGAAAACAACTAGGGATCCCTGTTTATCAGCGGGAGACCTGGCTTCCTCAGAAGCTGGTCCTACCCAGTCTAAACAGGACCTGGCTTCCTCAGAACCTGGTCCTACCCGGTCTAAACAGGACCTGGCTTCCTCGGGAGCTGGTCCTGCCCAGTCTAAACAGGACCTGGCTTCCTCAGGAGCTGGTCCTACCCGGTCTAAACAGGACCTGGCTTCCTCAGGAGCTGGTCCTACCCGGTCTAAACAGGAGACCCAGGAGGGCACCCCAAAACAGAAGCGGGAGCGTAAGCCCCAGAGGCCGGGCAAATATGTCTGCACTTACTGTGGCCGTGCGTGTGCAAAGCCCAGTGTCCTCCAGAAGCATATTCGCTCGCACACGGGAGAACGGCCCTATCCCTGCGCCCCGTGTGGCTTCTCTTTTAAGACCAAGAGTAACCTGTACAAACATCGCAAATCACATACCCACTTGGTGAAGGCCGGCCTGGCGTCTGGGGAGCCGAGGTCTTTAGACGAGCAAGTCACAGAGTCAGAGGATGAAACCAGACAGCTATCATTAGCGTCGTCAAATGTGGAAAGACAAGGCAGTGTAGGCTCCCTGAAGAGCCCTGACACAGACAGGCCCAAAGAGCACCCTGCAGGCATGGATGACTCCTATGCAGTAAAGAAGAGACTGGCCATGCGTCTAAGTAGAGGGAAACATGGTCCCCTGGACTCCTCTGATGAAAAGTCCTCATCGTTGATTCTAGGGAGTCGAGGCAGTACAGAATCTGGCTATTTCTCTCGCTCTGAAAGCACAGAGCAGTCACAGGACAGCCCGCCCAATACAAGTGCCAAAAGCTATGCAGAGATCATCCTCGGCAAATACGGACGTCTCGGACAACTGCAGAGGATGTCTCGTCACCATAACCAGCAGCCCTCAGGTCAGGAGGACAAAAGCATCCCGTTCACGGTACCCAAGAAGCAGGTCATTGACCACATCACCAAGCTCATCACAATCAACGAGGCAGTGGTGGACACCAGTAAGATTGACAGTGTGAAGCCGAGGAGATTCTCCCTCTCTAGAAAGAGCAGCACAGAGTCTCAAAAGGGTTCCTCTATGAAAGAACCTGTTCTCCCCGGTCCCAAAGCTGGGGATTTAGGCTATAAAAACAGTGGCTCCATCACTAAGGGGGTTCCATGTGAGAAATTTAATCATCAGTCCCTTAGCGTGGAACCGCCGGCTGGCCAAACATCCACTGCCCCCCTGCGGAGAAGTCACTCCGTGCCCTCTGCTGCCTCCAGTGGCAACCCCAGTCAATTCCGCCTAAGTCAATCATTTGATGAGCGACAGCCTTGTGAAACACAGGCGTCCCGTCGCTACGGGATGCTACGACGCCAGCCAGCGATCGAAATCCCACTCGGTGCTGAACATCCAAAGGAGGAACATCAGAGTTCTCACTCGTTTTACCACGACAGCATAACCACCGTGCCTGACCACAAGCAAAGTCAACCACAGCCATACGAGTGCGAGGCCTGTGGCACCGGATGCAAAGATTGGGAAGGTTATAAGGCACACAGGCAACGCCTATGTTTACCACATCATCCTGTGAATGCAAGCGAGGTAGCAATTAGCCAAATGGAGCGCCCCCAACTCATCAACCATCCGGTCAGACCAGGAGCTTCTGCAATACGCAAGAGAAGGAAGGAGGAGAGTTTTGAATTTGATGACGCATCCTCTCCCGTTGCGTCTTCGTCACCCTCTCCTGCCTTCTCGTCGGGACCGTGTAGGGAAGAAAGCAGTGTAACTCACGAGGGCCCCAGACGACCTACATTGCAAACCTGTTCAGTTATTCAACACACTAGTTCCTTTGAAAAACAGGAGACGACGTGTACTGAGCACCAAGGCGCAGAGGCAGCGAAAAACTCTCCGCCTCACGAGGAATATGACTCAATGCCTCAGAAACAACTCCAGCAGCAGTCAACAAAACCAACACCGTGCAAACTCGCCCGCCAGCACAGTGTACGGGTTCCAGAAATATTGGTAACGGAGGATTCAAACATGAATATTGAGTCCTTGGCGGAGCCAATTATCACATCAAAACCGCCGGAGAAACTCGATGAGTTCCAGTGGCCACAGAGAAGCCCCTCTCTGGCCCAGCTACCCATAGAAAAGCTGCCTCCCAAGAAGAAGCGTTTACGCCTAGCGGAGGTTGCCCAGTCCTCGGGGGAGTCCAGTTTCGACTCTATATCCCTGCCCCGCAGCCCCAGTCAGGACAGCAGTGCATCTTATGCATCCTTTGAAGAATCAAATAGACTAGATGCAGAGATGGCAATGTCAACAACACCATTGAGGAGATCAAGAGCCCCCCACATGTTAACTGTCCCTGGGGTGCATCCACACAGAGAGATGAGGCGTTCGGCCTCGGAGCAGGCTCCTCATGACCCACGGCAGGGTATCTTAGTGTCTGAGACCCGCAGCAAGTCCTTCGATTACAGCTGTCTGTCCCCTGAGCGCTCTGCAGTCGGCTGGAGAGACAGGAGAAAATGTCTCCTCATGAGACACAGTGCTGTCAGAGATGCAGAGGAGGAGGAGGAGCAGTCTACCAAACCCAGCCCTAGTCCTGACCCTGTCGGGACTGGCACATCATCTCAAGTAAGCCCAAGTGCTGTGCACTGCACCAGGCCCCCTAGTTCTCCTGTATCAGGTGACACCGTGTTATGTAGTTCAATACGATCACCATGCAAACAGATCTTTTCTCAGTGGAAACTCAGTCAAGATATTCAGTTAACAGGCAGTACAGAACTCCCTCTTTCTCATGGTGCAACTGTTGACCCTTTAAAAGAGATCCATACAGGGCACCCCCAGGGCACCTCTGTCCCCCTCTCTCAGCCCTATCCTACCCAGGGCCCATCAGGGGCAGCCAGGGCTCACTACCTCCCCATGTCCACAGGGCTGAAGCTAGAAATCCCCTCACAACGGCATGGAGAATATTGTGGGGTTGGGGTCACTCCCCGTCATATTCAACACCCTCTCCCTAACATCACGTCCAACCCAGAGTTACTGAGGCCCGCCACGTCTGCAGCGGTAGCTGTGCGTCTCCAGACAGACACCCTCACCCCAGCCTGTGCCATATACACCACATTGTCTCAAACGACTAGGTCTCAGGAGCCTGTGGACGCGCTTTCACACAATACAATCATCGCAACATCTGAATACAGAAGCTACAGGGACACAAGTCCAGACCTCCATTGGTGGTCCGAGGACGGCCTGAGGTCCTCGGGCTCGGGGGGCAACAAGCGGATGCTCTCTCCCTCAAACAGTATAGAGCTCCACGCCGAGTCACAACAGCAGCAGAAACGAGCGAAGGAAGAAGAGGAGAGGTGTGTCGTCGACGAGGCATCGGCGGACGCGCCCAACGAGGAGGACAAACGGGAGGATCGGCCGTGTCTGCCCAGTGTCTGTTCTCCCATCGGACGCACTGGACCGTCTTTCCCCACTCTGCTGTCCAGCACCTGTAATAGTTGGTGCTATCTGAACTACATTAAGCCAAACCCCTCTGCTCTGGATGAGCAGAGGCCCTCTGTGTATTCATCCTGGTCCACTGGTGGCTGTGACCCCAACCCCCCCGGCGTCTCCAGCAAGACAGCTCTGTCCCTGCTGCACTGCAAGCAGAGGCTCAGTCCCTCCATCTACACCATGTCTCCCATGTCAGCCAGCACCACTGAGACGATGGAGCCAGAGGACAACAGAAGACCATGCTCTACTGAGGTCATTACAGCACTGTCCCTTTTGCATACAGTTACCTGAAAATGGATATCATGATATCATGACATTTGTCCCTGGGACAGTTCACCCCAAAATCAAAAGTACATATTTTGCCTCTTACCTGTAGTGCTGTTTATCCATCTAGATGGTTCTGGTGTGAGTTGCCAAGTTTTGGAGATAACGCGGCCGTAGAGACGTCTGCCTTCTCTCAAATACAATGGAACTGGATGACGCTCGGCTTGTGGTGCTCAAAGAGCCAAAAAACACAGTTGGAAAAAAATGGAACAGCAATGTTCTTTCCAGCAGCTAGAGGTGGTTTGGTTGAAAGAAAATAGTTCCTACATGATGAAACTGCAACACAAACAAACAAGGTCTGTGGATTATCTTGAGTAACCGGGTGATGATTTCTGGAAAGAGACATTGCTGTTGAGTTTTTCAACTGTATTTTTTGGAGCTTTGAACACCACAAGCCGAGTGCCATTCAGTTCCATTGTATTTGATAGAAGGAAGATGTCTCTACGGCCGATATCTCCAAAACTAGGCAACTCACACCAAAACAATCTAGATGGATAAATAGCACTACATGTTAGAGGAAAATATGTATTTTTGATTTTGGAGTGAACTGTCCCTTTAAAGCTACATTAGACAAAATGTATTATGTAAAGAAAACTCTAAATCACAAAGTGGGCTTGCAACAGAGTAGCATGAATTTTATATGCAGATGAAAAAGCAATGCAATGCTTTAAGAAATGCTATGCAACACACCGTTCTGTCTCCCTGGGCATGTTGGAGCAGACTTGGTGAATTTGCCCCTGTCTCTTTCGGGTGTAGGTCCATGACAGCCAGTCCTACCACAGAGACCATGAGGGAGCGAGGACCAGCAGGTCAAGTCAAGGAGAGGAGGTCCAGCCATCCCCCAGATATAAACAACCTCCACAAGTCTGGATCTGTGAGGGAGGGTGAGTAACTGTATGACATCATGACACTAAAGCAGTTCATAATATGACGTTAATTAATTCCATTTATTTTGTTGTAACCCTTGACAGTTTGTCAATTTGAGGGGAAAAAATCAAGGCCTTGATTTTTTTTTAATAGACATAAATAGACATGGGTCATTGAAAGTGCTGGAATTTATGTATTTTGTGCAAGAATAGAAATTGGAGTTATTTCATTTTTTTTTTACTCAACGTTACTAAATGGGTTTAACACAGCACAGTTGAGAGGTGTTCACACATTCAAGCCTTTCTCTCTTTTATTATTGTGTCTGGTCTGTGAGCTTCTGTAAAGCCTGGTAGTTCTCATGATAAACATTCTGTGTTGTAACAGTAATTCACCTTGATCCATGTCTCAAACTAGGACCGTGTTGAATTTGAGGGAATTGGGCCTGGAAAGTCCTTGAGAAATGCTTGAATTGGATGTTTTAAGAAGGTGTGGGAACTAGGGATGTAACGATAACCGGTTTTTAATGATAACCGTCAAATTCCTTACGATAACCGTACCGTTTCACAATTTTATTATCATTAAAACAGTGGTACCGTGATTACAGTGCTTTGAAAAACTGGTAAAAATGGTAAATACTGTCCATCATCAACCAAAGTTGGCAACAGTCTCCCAGATGCAAACGTGCAGCCTTGGAGAAATGATTTCAGTGAGTGTATCAATCCTTTTTGGGGTCTGAGTTTTCAACATAAAACGTCAAATGATTCCAGTGAGTCTCTCAGTACTTTTTGAACATTTTCAGCAAATGTATTACGAATACCGTGATAATACGATAACGTGCTAATTCTGGTCACGATAATCGTGATGTGAAGTTTTAATACCGTTGCATCTCTAGTGGGAACCCTGTACATCGAATGACCTACAGCGTGTTACTGTAGGCTGTGAGTGGTGCTATGTTGTGGAAACTGTTGTCTTTCCACCATGTGGGAGAGGCCAAGGGTTGGCTGTCTGCACCAACAGAGCCCGTCTGTTGAGGGGCTGAAGCCAGGAAAGTACCTAGCTTCCTCCTCTGCCCCATGCAGAGACTCATTTACACCAAGCAGCACAGCCATTCACATTTACCTCTCTTTTACACTGACGGAATAGGAGTCGGCCAGTCTAGATTTGTCTTCATATTCATGCATTTTAGCATTGGAGGGGTTGGCCATGATGTCCGTGGGTATACATACATACAGTAGATAGATAGATACATACATACATACATACATACATACATACATACATACTGTAGATAGATACATACATACATACATACTGTACATACATACATACATACATACATACATACCGGTACATACCATACATACATAGATAGATACATGCATGCATACATACATACATACATACATACATACATACATAGATACATACATAGATACATACATACATACATACATACATACATACATACATACATACCATACATACATACATACATAGATACATACATACATACATGCATACATACCATACATACATACATACATACATACATACATACAGTACATACATACATACATACATACAGTACATACATACATACATACATACATACAGTACATACATACATACATACATACATACATACATACATACATACAGTACATACATACATACATACATACATACCATACATACATAGATAGATACATACATACATACATACATACATACATACAGTACATACATACATACATACATACTAGGGGTGTGCCGATTAATCGTTTTTTAGATGCATCGCGATGAGTCACGTGACGATTAAAATCGATTCACAATGTTCGATTATCGATTTGCAAAAAATTGCAAAAAAAAAAAAAAAATGTTTTGCTTTATTTGCAAAAAATACGGTATTTCGCCCGGAAAGCAGTTCCTTAACACATTGAGTGCCAAGGACGTCTCTGGACGTCCTAAAAAAATGTAACGAGGAGTGCCAAGGACGTCTGTGGACGTCCTAAAATCATAATTCATATTATTCCATAATTCTGCTGTTTAAGGTCGTACCTAGCCAGTGAGCATGAATCCCTTCAAGGGATCACACGGCGCCACCTTAAACATCGAGACGGGAGCTGCGCCACCCACCTCAGATCCTTTACTTTGTGCAGGAGACAGCAGGGAAAGACGTGATCAAAGTGGAAACCGATGCATGCTTCAGCCAGAGCCGTATAGATTGCTCTGTCTGCAGCGGACAGTGGGCTCGGCTGCATCCGCGCTCACAACTGAGCTCTTCTGCTTCTATCTATCTCCACACGATTCCCTGCCAGAAAGCCAGCATCCGAAGCCGAACGGCCAAGCCTTTTCGTTCAGTCGCGTTTGGCATTTCCTGGTTGCGCGCTGGGATCCGTCCGGGGCAAAAACGGAGTCTGTGAGAAAACAAACTCTGTGCGTGTGGGGAGGAGCCCGCAGCTCAGAGGTGGAGAGGGGGGGGGGGGGCACGCAGGCTGCACAGAAACCACACCACGCCACCACATCAGAAAACACCAGCCAGAGTCAGTGAATGTGCTCGAAATTAGAGTGCAAAAGGTATTCATAAAAGTGACTATATCTTGGAAAGTAAAAAAAAACGACAGAAAACCCTTGAAAGTGCACTTTTTTCAGAGGCTGTCATTTCATAATGGAACTGTCTAGAAACAAAATTTCTTCTTTGGAAGAAGCAGGAGTGTTCAATGTTTCATTAAAGTCCAGCCCTGTCAATATAGCCCTAATAGAAAAAATTCTATAGCTGTTTTCAACTGAATGGAAGTGAATCTGGCACAGGCTGCAGACAATTTTACTGAAGCGCTGTGGCACTCAATGTGTTAATGTTATGTGAGAAGCTGTAAGGTGTGTTCGGACAATATATTTGTTTGGCCAATATTTATTTATAATGTACGGCAAATACTACACTGGTTGTCTTTTGGATTCCATTAGTTAATACTAAAGAAAGATTTTGATTGGATTCCAGAAGTACACAAGAATACATTTTGAAAAACTGCTTGCTTGTGTGCTTGTCCCTCATCTAGCAAAGCCTTCTGCAGGCTCACCGGAATGAGTTTTGAAATGGAGGGACAATAAAATGTTCCCCCAAACGACATGGTAAACGACACGATAACGTTTTGGACGTGTTTTGGACGAGTTACGTTCGAGTATGCACAGTCTCGCTGTCGCCGCTCGGCGGCGGCAAGGCTCCAAGTCGAGGCTGCGCAGAACCTTGTCAGCGCCTTTAGCTGATTGATTTCTGGAAAGAGACAGTATTGCTGTTGAGTTTTTTTTTTCAAATGCATTTTTTGCCGCTTTGAGCAACACGAGCAGAGCGTCGTCCAGTTCCATTGTTATTAGAGAGAAGGCAGACATCTCTACGGCCGGTGTCTCCAAAACTCCGCAACTCGCTCCGCAAACGACAGGCTAGCTTGGTGAGACTCAAGCAGACATGCTCAGTACTGGTTGATTAGCCATCAGACAGAAACACAATGCAGCGATGCAATGTTGAGTGCTGAGAGCTGCCATCTGTTTGTTTCTATTTGGGTGTGCGTCTGTGAGCAAATCCCCATTGTGACTCGCATTGACGCTTCACCAAAGCCTTCCCAAAAGAGTGTGTCATCCTCACGCCTGCTCGCGCTCGCCATCTCCTGCTGTTCAGTCTGTTTGAGAGACAAGCTAGTCAAACGCTGCCCTTTGCATTGGGGTTGGCACTCAAAGCCCTCCTCCCTCCAGTGTGTGGCCTGGCCTGTTGATTAGCCACACTGTTCGCCAAGCTTTCTTTTGACAAATAACCTCATTTTGTGCTCAAAGTTAAAAAAAAGAAGCGTATGGGTTGTAAACACGGAAATGCAAGGGTGGCGTCTTCAGATTTGTTCACTCTGGGTCAAAAAAATTATCAAAAATTAACGTATTCTCCCAGAACGTATACTCCCAGAACGCTGGTTCCCATCTGGACGAAACGTCCATACGAGAAAAAACTTTAAGTCAAGTCAGTCAAGTCAAGTTTATTTGTATAGCACATTTCATACACAGAGGCAATTCAAAGTGCTTCACATAAAATGGTTGACAGGAAAAGAAAAGAAAAGAAGAGAGTAAGATGGACATTTAAAAGCATCACAGCAAAACCTTAAAAAAAAGAGAGTATAAAAAGTGCATTAGAATAAACGAAAAGAAGAAATAAAATGGACATTTAACAAAACTTTAAAAAAAGAGTATAAAAAGTGCAATAAGCAACAGGCGCAGCAGTTGCAGAAAGAGGACTCATTGGGTTTGCATAGTAGCTGTCAGCAGTTAAAAGTGACGGTAAACATAAAAGTATTTAGTCTATTTTTAAAAGTAAGTAAGGTTGGGGCAGATCTGAGGTCTTCAGGCAATTTGTTCCAACTAGCAGAAGCATAGTGGGTAAATGCAGCCTTCCCGTGATTTGATTTGATCCTAGGGACAGTTAATAAGCTGGACCCTGTTGACCTAAGAGTTCTAGACGGTTCGTATCGTGGGAGCAATTCAGCTATGTATTTTGGGCCTAGGCCATTAAGTGATTTATAGACTAATAACAGTATTTTAAAATCTATTCTCTGACACACTGGCAACCAGTGTAAGGACTTAAGAACTGGAGTGATATGATCAGCTTTCTTAGTCTTCGTTAGAACTCTAGCAGCAGCATTCTGAATAAGTTCTTTTTTGGAGAGACCAGAAAAAAGGCTATTGCAGTAGTCTAACCTACTGTAAATGAAGGCGTGAATTAGTTTTTCTAGATCCTGTCTGGACATGTATCCCCTAATTCTTGCTATATTTTTAAGATGATAAAAAGCAGATTTTCTAATTGACTTAATGTGGGAGTTAAAGTTGAGATCGGAATCAATAATAACTCCAAGATTTTTGACTTGGTCCTTAGGCTTCAGGGATAGAGACTCAAGGCGTACAGTGATTTTAAGCCTTTGTTATTTGGGGCCAAACACGATCACCTCAGTTTTGTCTTTGTTTAGCTGTAGGAAATTCTGGCACATCCAGTTATTTATTTGATCAATGCACTGGCACAATGATTCTATGGGGGCATAGTCAGCTGAGGAAAGAGTTATATACAGCTGAGTGTCGTCTGCATAGTTATGATAGGCTACTTTGTTTTTTTGCATAATTAGGCCTAGAGGCCTTTAGCAGATACATCTAACTCATCTCCGTGTGGACATGGCCTAAGGGCAAGCACTGCTGGTATCGATACTGTTGCAAAAGAGTGTGTATCCATTTCAAACTTTTATACCTGTTGCAAATGAGTATTGTATCCGTTTCAGATTTTTAGTATCGACACTTACTTATCGATACTATCTACCATTGACAGCTTTACACACACACACACACACACACACACACACACACACTTCACACAGCCCTTCACTGACTTGTGAATAGATCTTGCGTTAAACCTTGTTAATGCAGGAATGCACTGTACCTGCATGTTGTCTGACAGCAAAGTGTTTTTCTTCCATACGAGCGACGTTAACATGAAACATTTGCACGGCTGTAAATGCCGCCGTTTATGATGCCCACCGAGTTGATCCAGCCGTGACGCCTGTCGTGAAAAAAAAAAAAAACCCCAGCAGGTTATAATCGGAATGATTGTTTGTCGTAGGAATGTGTTTTCATTTTCCGTGCTTTTTTCATGCTTATTTGGAGGAGCAGCTGGTCGGGGGCCTGGGTTTCCCTCCCTCTCCGGGCTGTTTTGATTGGCTGGCTGCAGCACTGCCTGGAGCTCAGGCTCCCCCTCTTGTTTGGACTGGGCGGTGGTGTGAGCCCGTGAGGGGGGTCTCTGCTTTTGGCTTTATGAAAGCTGCTCTGTTGCAGCTCAAGTGGGGGGCTCGCTGAGGGACCCTCAGTCAGTGTGTGTGCAGCGAGGGGCGGGACCCCCGGCCCCCAGCTGCCACCAGACAGTGTGAGCTCGCTGTGTAGTCGAAGGTGTTCGCCAAACAAGACGGTGTACTCGCACACTGGATAAATAAAGGAGGTAAAAAAAAGTGGCTTACAGGTGCGGCGCGGGGCCGTCAGCCTGTCTGTCAGCTTCGGTTACACTCATATCGATTGCGGCCATGATCCCGGTGGAGGAGCAGCATCAATAGACAAGTGACAAGAGGGAGGCACTCCGAGGACGATAACCAAACCTCTCGCTCTCTCTCCCCCCACACTTACAGATCAGAGGAGACGGATGATGGCTCGGGGCATGGCGGAGGGGCGGGGCATGGCGGAGGGGCGGGGCATGGCGAAGGTGACTGCGAGGATTGCCGATTCCACTGTAAGGATCCCAGGACGCTGCCAAAACACACCCGCCACCGCAAAGAGTCCACACCTTCTGTCTGCAAACACTGCAACTGTGCTTTCCAAGCCAAAGGTAAGGGTGGACCATTGACTGTATGTTAAAGATCTTGTATTTATCTCAGCGGGGTGGACAATGCAAACTCTGCATCGCACATACGCCCAGATTTAAGAACTTTTGTGGCATTTATTTATCAATATACTGTTCTTGCGTATTTCCCGCTTCTTCTTAGTTAAGATTCAAAATGTAAGCGTGCCCTGGACCACCAAACCAATACGCACAAAGACTGTGAAATATTAATAATGATGATGAAAAAGCAATTGACGTCATATAAAACACAGACTCACTTATTTAGCACACATTTAGAAGGCATCTCTCCTCTGATTTGGACTGTGCGTCCTTTTTTTGGCATGAATCCCCCCTCCATCTCCATCCCCATCAACCTATTGCCAATTAAATAACCGGGATGTTTGTCTTCCTGGGATTGGAATAAACCTTTGGACACATCTGCTAAGGATAACTGACATTTAAACTGGCTTTTGTGGTGTTAAAGTTGTACTTTTATTGCATGCGCAGAGAGACTTTCTCTCTTCTTTTTGGAAATATTTTCTAAGCTAGTTCCCCTGGTAATTGCTAATTGCGTGGCATGCACATCCAATTTAAGATCAAACACAATTACGCACGTTGGTAAGAACTGACTGGCTGTCAGCAGCACGTGGGTAAGAGCTGACTGGCTGTCAGCAGCACGTGGGTAAGAACTGACTGGCTGTCAGCAGCACGTGGGTAAGAACTGACTGGCTGTCAGCAGCACGTGGGTAAGAACTGACTGGCTGTCAGCAGCACGTGGGTAAGAACTGACTGGCTGTCAGCAGCACGTGGGTAAGAACTGACTGGCTGTCAGCAGCACGTGGGTAAGAACTGACGGTCTGTCAGCAGCACATGTTTCATAAATGCCATGTAGGATTGTCCTCGTATTGCTTTGTGTAAGAACTAGTGTCAGAGAAACATCTGAAAACATTCCTGCCATAGGCTCATTGAGTCTGGGATGATTTTGTGCGTGGTGTTTGACAGGAAACCTCAACCAGCACATGAGGTCTGAGGCACATGGAGAGGACACCTGCTGCTCCTCAGAGGACACCGATGAAGGCAAGCTTTGTCCTTTACTTGTATTGTCAATCAATCAATCAATCAATTTTAAATGTATATTGCGCCATAAATCATAGCAAGAGGTATTTCAATACAGCAGGTAGAAGACCAGGTTCATGTACTTAAATGTAATTGTTAGGGTTAGGTGTGTGTGTGTGTGTGTGTGTGTGTGTGTGTGTGTGTGTGTGTGTGTGTGTGTGTGTGTGTGTGTGTGTGTGTGTGTGTGTGTGTGTGTGTGTGTGTGTGTGTGTGTGTGTGTGTGTGTGTGTGTGTGTGTGTGTCTGGTCTAATTGGTCTAATCGTCATAGAGGGGTTGTCGGTGGCCATAGATATGGAGAGAGATTGGATGGATAATGGAGGTTGGGACAGATGGAGAGAAACTGTGAACTTGTGTGTAAGAGAGGACTTGTCCCCTTCTAGGAGTGTGTGAGGACTGCTCCGTTCACCCGGACCAACAGAAAGCCCGTCAGTCCTCTGGTCTGGAGGAAAGCGGAGACGCTGCCGACGACAGACACGACCCAAACACAGAGTCCCGTCCCGCCGACAGCCGCGGCACTGCCTCCTCTCACTGCGAGAAGCCTGGCGCTCACCCGGGGGGCCAGGTCCAGGAGCCGCAACCCAGCCGTTCCCTCGCGCTGACCCCCAAAGACCCGGCTCAGCAGTGCCCCGCGGCGGCCAGCGCCAGCGCCAGCGCCAGGAGGGCCCTCTTCGCTCGGCGACACCTCCAGCCCTCGGTGTCGACGGCACCCTCCTCCCCCCGGAGCAGCCCGTCGCTGCAAGTGTCCCCGAGGAGGGAGTCATCTCCACCCCACTCCCCTCCTCCTCCCTGCCAGCGCTCCCCTCCTCCTCCCTGCCAGCGCTCCCCTCCTCCTCCCTGCCAGCACTCCCCTCCTTCTCCCCTCTCCCCGTCCAGTTGCCATGTCTCCACCTCCCCTCTGAGACCCATCTCCCCCCCCGCACAAGCTCTTTCACCTATTAGAGTCCAGCTCCACGGCTCGGCGGCGTCCATGGGGCCCCCGGGCTCCCTGGCGGGCGCCTCTGCTCAGTATCAAGCCTGTCTCCTCCACCCGAGGGAGCGACCTGCCGCGGCCAGGCTGGTGAGTTCCTTCATCTCTCTCGCTTCAAAAACATCGACCCCGTCGTTTGACATGTTTTCTCCACAGAAATGCCACTCGGGTATTGTTCTTTTTTGCGCGTGCACTCCGGTCTCGATCCGTCGCGGTTCTTGTGTTTTTGCTGTGTGTATAATTAACGCCGGTCAAAATTGTGGGTTTTTGTCGGAAAGAAAAAACCGCCGCGTTCGCTCACCTGCGACCTGATCCGTCTCTGTTGGTTTAGTCTCGAGTTTTAAATAAGTCCGCCGTTTTTTGCTCACAAAGCTAATCTTGTGTGGCCGCAGTCGAAATCCCAGTAAGTCAACATTTAGAACAAATATAGATAGGCTGGTACATATGAGGTTATTTTAAAGTCACACCTTTATTGGAAAAGGAAGGAAAGGCAACTCTCTTGTTTTATAGCGCTCAGAGCGAGCCTGCAGCCCGGAACCGTCAAATAATACGGAGAGGATCCCAAATAGACACGGCATGTTTTTCTCTGGGCAGCCGGTGATAAAACCAGGAGCGGAACCCATCATGAAATAGCAGAGATTGGAACCACATGTCGGCGGCAACAAACAACGGCGCGGAGTATCTCACAAGAAACATGTCTGCTCACAACCTGTGGCTGTGTTGCCCTAAAGTGCCAGTCTGCACATTCTGTATAGACTAGCTGGTCTATACTTAGACTGTTCTGTACGTATGTTAATAATACCCACATCTGCAAATTGAACAATGATAAGGTGAATAGTTTTTTTTTCTCATCCCCAAACAAACACTTTATGTCTATATGTATGGTCTTCCTGCAACTTATCATTTCAATAATGAGAGACTAGTAGAAATAATCTTTAATGATATAATAAACTAATTATTTTGACTCGTATGATATAATGACGCTCTTCCTGAGATGATGAGAGGAGGGTGTCAGTGATGAATAGGACAGAAATCCCCTCCATAGGGAATTCTTCAGGAATCATGACATTGGTGGTGGTCAGGGGACGAGGTGCGGCGAAAACAACTGCTTCAGCGATGATGATCAACAACTGAGGATGACATAGCACATATGCAGCACATAGCAAACAGTAAAAACATGGACTCTGATATACTACGCTGGTTAGGTGATTGGCTCAGCAGGGAAGGAATAGCTTGAGCTGATTGGCTATGGCCAGGCATGGGAGACTGTGAATGGATGAGGATAGAGCATGAATGAAAGGGGCGTGCCTAACAATGAATACAACCTCAAAGAAAGGGGGCGTGCACTGTGATATAACCTGAACTGGGCGTTGGCTGCAGAAGTCTTCATTATTGAAATTAGTCTAAAACGTAAAATGTAAATTCACATATTTTTCTTGATATCCTCCTCATATAGCAGCTCTATAGGTCGCTCTGTCAACCGGTCGGTCGGTCGGTCGGTCGGTCCACAAAAGGTTCGGCACCCTTTAGCGGGCACAGTTTTCGCCCTAGGAGGCTGAAGTTTGGCATGGACGGCAAGTGTGTGTGAGTGTGTGTGTGTATGTGTTCATGCCATTTGCCTCATGCAGGATGGCAGAGGGTAGACCCGCCAAGCCCCTGCCACCCTGCATTTCCAACATTTTTAGGTGGGGTGTGTGTGAGGGAATGAATGAACGCGTAGATGCATGTGCGTATGCGCTCGCAGCTATTGCGAATGCGCACTTGTTTTCATACTGTATTTTGATATTTGTATGTTGATATGAAATCCTGCCAACAGATATATTATGATCACTTTGTACCATGGGACAGTAAAAATCTTGCTTATTGCCCCTTTTGAATCCACCCCGTCTATATTCCTATTTATACTCTGTTTCTGTTTGCTGTATCTGATTCCTCTTGCCGGTGCAAAGACCTTATCTCAGTGTGTGGACGGCGCGCCCGGTCCGACCCACTTCGCCCCCTACCCCGGTGCGGCTCGAGGGGCCCCCAGAGTCCTGAGCCACCTCCCCCTGCACTCCCAGCAGCCGGGCCAGACCCGGGCCCCCAGCCTCATGATCCCCATCGGGGGCATCCACATGCTCCAGCCCCGCTCCATCCTGCCCATGTACAGCCTGGTGGCCGGCCCCTGGGACCGCCAGGCACCGCCGGGGGAAGCCGGGGACCACCGCGGCGGGGAGGGTTCGAGCCCCGGGAAGGAGACGAGAGCGGCGCCCGCGGACGCCAAGACCAGCACTTTGCACCAGGAGGCGACAGATGCACATGTTACAAAGAGGCGCGTTTACCCCGAGACCGCCCAAGGCCAAAAGGCTCCTTCTTCCCAGACGCAACTCTGATAGGAGGCGGAGCCTTAAGGGACAGTGCAAAAGACTTCAGTCTGACAACTAGAGGCTACCCAATAGAGTGCCAACGTCACACCCTCTTCCAGTTTAGGCATATGAACTAAGGGATTCTCGGCCATTCATTTTTCCATAGACATTTCGTAAAACGCGAATAAATAAATAAACGTATTAAAAATACATTTTCGACATTGTTTTTTTTTATAGTTTTGTTTTTTGTTTTTTTTGTTTTGGAGTGAAATGTTATATGGCCTCTCCTGATTCTAAATATAGCTGAATCGCTTGGTTTGATTTAAGTAATTATTTTTTAAATAAGCATTTTACAAAATGTCTGGGGAAATGAATGGCGGAAAATCCCTTGGTTCGTATGCCTAACCTGGAAGAGGGCATGACTTTGGCTCTCTGGTTTGGAGACTGAGGAGCAGTGTTGCCAGATCTCTCAAGAGAAACAAGCCACCAGGTCTTAAGAAGACCTTGGTACTTGTTTCTCTCACGAGATCTGGCAACACTGCCGAGGACAAAAGGAAAGAGCACTTCAGCACCGCTTCTGAATGACGCTATTATGATGTAATTACATGAATAATATATAAGACACTATGTTAGATATGCAGTATGTTTTGTAAGTCTTTTTTTACCCTCTTGTTTGATGTCATTGGTGTTAATTTATTTATGGGCTATTATGCAATTCTGTACTATAAGCAAAAGCAGCTGGAATGGAAAATAGACAATAAAGGTTTTATTCAGTTCATCTTTTCCCTATTAACCCTTTGACAGCTAGAATATATATTGCTGTGTTAATGTACTGTATGACCAAAATGGATATAGAAAGGTACTACAAATATTTATTCACCCCGACCAGTATTTTGAAGTGCAATTTCTGTCAAGATTGTGGTTTGAAATGTAATTTTTAAAGGCTGTGACTTTATTTTTATTTTTATTGTTTTGTTTTGTTGTTGTTGTCCTCTTTTTGCGTTTGAAGAAGCAGGGTTAGGATCATCTCCTTTTTCTAATATCTTGAGAAAGTTTCCGATCAAGACGTTTCGGAGTGCACTGACAAATGATTTGATATCACGAGGAAAACCTGTTTCACATACATGGTAGCTACGGTACAATTGTTTTCATAAACAGATACATGTATTTTTGTGTTGTTGCTTTTATAAATGATACAATCACTCTAATTCCCATTTTCATGTTTGCCATTAAACTTCTCATTTTTACAGATTTATAATAAAACTGTGTTACTGTGTGTTTTCTTAAATCCCTCATTCATATTGCTTGCTTAGAGATTGGAGTGAGTGCGAAAAACTCTTAAAATTATCCAAATTTATGACCATGAAAATATTCAAATGTCTTGAATTTAGTTTATTGATTACTTTTTTTTAACCATGTAATGAATGTAATGCCCACTCTAATAATACAAAACCTGGTTAGTAGACAACATAGTTAGACCCTATCCTTAGGCCTTAGATCCCTTAGTTACATCCTAGTTCCCTTTGTCAGACCCTATATCTCGTTACTGTTGTCGACTTTCTTCACTGGGCGAAAAGGGCCACAATGCAGAAACATTACCATTAGATTGGTTTTGTTGATAGGTGCCATATGGACTCAATATACATGGTGACCTTGTGTTATGTCTGGAAATGCCCAAGCTCAATATTTTTCTAGAACAGAAAAATATGCGCGCTTGATTCCTGGGCTCACCCTGCAGCTCACATACGCAGCTCCACCGCTGTGCAGGCTCACCTGCTCTTATGACATCACTGATGATCACTGATTATGTCACAACTTCGCATCACTGATGACATCACAATTACTCTTATGACATCACTGATGATGTCACAAGGCCATGGCCGAGCCCGCCCTGCAGCTCAACCGCTGTTGCTCTTATGACTCACTGTCTGATGATGTCACAACCTCGCATTTTATAACATCACTGATGACATCAGTGATTTATGATGATTTATGAAATCATCAGTGGGCCAAAAATTGAAGCAGAGAACAGAGCCCACATTGCCAAATTTATATACACACAAGTATAGAGATGGATAGATAGACAGATCGATAGATAGATACCGTAAATTCCGGACTATAAGACGCACCGGTGTATAAGCCGCGGGACCAAAATTGACTATTTTTTTCTTCTATAAGCCGCACCGGTCTATAAGCCGCGGGTGTTTTGATGTTTAATTACCATATGAAAGGGTTCGTGCACAGAGAGGAATGTCGGGAAAGCGATGGCTGTTTGGGGAAGCTCCCATTTATTAACATTTCAACAAAACAAAACAAAAGTCAGGTCACTAATCCCCAGACAAAATCACACAACAATAGGCTATATGTGCAGCAAACCTGTAACCAGAGAAGTCAAGTCACTAATGCTCGTCTTCCTCTTCTTCCTGCGTACTGAAACCACCAAAGTCCTCATCTTCAGTGTCGGAAACGAACAGGTTCAGGGTGGCTTCGTCAACCACTCTCCTCTCTCCTTCATTGTCACTCAAAACCAACGAACTCCTCTTCATCTATAGCTGTGTTTCCATTACAGTTTTTCGCAAAAGAATTGCGATATTTCTACAACTTCGACAATGTACAATTGCGACTTGTAGGCGTTTCCATTGAAGTTGCGTTTGAGTGATTCCCCGTTGCAGCAGCTGCCACAGTGATTACGCACGGGGATCTGCCCCATATCCCGTCCCCTGCATGCTCAAATCCAACCAATGGTCAATGGAAATCCCAACATGAAGTTACAATGCATATAAACGAGCCTGATTATCAATTCAAAAGAAAATGAGTCGCAAAATGTTGCTGGCTGCGTGAATGCAGTCAGCGCGACAGGCAGAGGAAAAAAGGTAGCCTAATAGCCTACAACTGGTCCGATTTAGAGATGGAGGGGGGAAAAGGCTGATTTGGTTCTATAATTGCACCTGAAACGTGTGCAATGTATTAGCCTACTCACAGTCACTGTATTCACTTCAGACAGCACCACCGCACCAGTGTGTGCTTTTCATCCTCTCATCTCGCCGCTGTGCCAAATGCGCGCACACAGGCAGCCTGCTGTCACCATGGACCGATTTCTGCCATTAAACATTATCTAATTTGCCCGGCTACGCTTTTGCACAACACTCGTCTTTCTGCTAGGTAGCGTTGCTTCAAAGTTTTCCACTTGCTGCGGAGGTTTTGACACGGCTATCGAACCTTACTTACCAAACTTATTTTCCGCTCCTTTTCCAAGGGATAATATGGGTCACATGACGTGCAAATGCGAAAAATGTGTTTCCATTACACTTTTGCGATAAACTGCTATATCGACACGTCTGAAAAACCACCTCATGATCATCTACTGCTCGTTCTCATGCTGTCGAGAACGAGCAAAGCTTTTTTTTGGTGAAAGAATCCTCCAGGGCGCTTCTTGTTAACAGTCCGAGTGAGTGGCAGGTCGAACGTCAAAGGCACTTCATCCATATTTATGATCTGCTCCGGTTCGATGGAATATTCCTTGATCTTCCTTTGTGTGAATTCGCCGAAGTTTGTGATTTTCTCCTGGTAGTCGGGGGAGGGAGTTGATGGGCTTGTGGCCGTTTGCTTACCGTAATTACCATATGTAAGTGGTCACGCACAGAGGGGATTGTCGGGAAAGAGATGGCTGTTTGAGGAAGCTCCCATTTACCGTATTACCGTAACATTTCAACAAAACAACATAACACAACACCACCGTTGTTTATTTTTACAGTGCACACAGTGTCCGCGGTGTGGTGAAAAGAGGGCAAGAGAGGAAATTAAAACAGAAGTGGATTTATAGTTAGAAAGAGTGCTAAAAAAGAGAGATTTTTTTTTTTTTTTTTTTTTTTCTGAAAAAATCCATAGATAAGACGCACCGTTATATAAGCCGCAGGGGCCAAAAAACGGGAAAAAAGCCGCGGCTTATAGTCCGGAATTTACGGTACTTGTTGAGTTCATAATATGACTGAAAGCCAAACTGTTATGCTGGATTCTCTCTAGAGAATATGGACCATTTCCAACGTATCTTTTGTTGCCATACCATATTTGGTCAAAAATGGATGAAAGATACCTCTGCAGTTTCAGATAGCTTATTTCAACCTATTCCATCATACATTTGTTTCTTCATTTTACTTTTTGAATTGGTCTGAAACATAATTCCAGGTAGGTTTAAAGTAGCCTGGTTAAAACCATCCTAACGTGATGATGATGTCCCATTGTGTTTCGCTCTACAGAACAAAACAATGTCAGTACTGTCACGTGATCAGGATGCTTTAAAGATAGAAGGTTCAGATGTGCCTGGAATTCAATATGGACAGATGGCATGTTGTTGCATAGGGCTCCACCCTGTGGCTCTATGAGTGGGCCTTGCTGGATACGCTGAATGACAGTTAACTGCCCTCAAATTCTGCTCAAATCCCCGTTCCCATTAATCATTTTCATTTTTAATAATTTCCCTATTTCCCATCGATGTCCCTGTCCTCTGCTGTGCTGGTAGGGTCATCCAGGCAGGCTTTCTCTCTTTGTCCCCCTTGTCCTGAAGGTGTCCCGTGTCTCCACTGGGTGGCAGCAGAAAGCAACTCAAATGCTTTCCCCAGCTGGCACAAGCTGCAGAAGGATGACATCACCTGCCTCACATCCACATAAACACACTAATACAGAAGGATGACATCACCTGCCTCACATCCACATAAACACACTAATACAGAAGGATGACATCACCTGCCTCACATCCACATAAACACAGTAATACAGAAGGATGACATCACCTGCCTCACATCCACATAAACACAGTAATACAGAAGGATGACATCACCTGCCTCACATCCACATACACACAGTAATACAGAAGGATGACATCACCTGCCTCACATCCACATAAACACAGTAATACAGAAGGATGACATCACCTGCCTCACATCCACATACACACAGTAATACAGAAGGATGACATCACCTGCCTCACATCCACATAAACACAGTAATACAGAAGGATGACATCACCTGCCTCACATCCACATAAACACAGTAATACAGAAGGATGACATCACCTGCCTCACATCCACATAAACACAGTAATACAGAAGGATGACATCACCTGCCTCACATCCACATACACACAGTAATACAGAAGGATGACATCACCTGCCTCACATCCACATACACACAGTAATACAGAAGGATGACATCACCTGCCTCACATCCACATACAGTAATACAGAAGGATGACATCACCTGCCTCACATCCACATACAGTAATACAGAAGGATGACATCACCTGCCTCACATCCACATACACACAGTAATACAGTCATATTCCTCTGCCATGGAGATTGTGCTGGATGTGGAAATACAAAATAGTTGTGAATTATCCTAGACGAGAGTGTATTGGGCTAAGAGTGTGCATGTAATTGGGGTCATTTCTGAGACCTGAGGTGAATAAATAAATAAAGTACTCGCACTTCCCAGCAATATACAGGAACATACATTATAAAAAGCAACGATCATAGAAAGTGTGAGATATCTTTGCTTTAAAACCACTGAGCAAAATAGTCTGAAGCCAAGGATAAGAAGAAGAAAAAAGGAAAGACCATGGATCACTTAGTCCTGTGTGACTGTCTAAGGAAAGGGGGGGGGGGACCGGCCTTGAGGGAGGCGATGATGGTAATTAAATGCTCAGGATCCCAGGAGTTGTTTTATGGACCCACATAGCAGAAATAACAAGGGCTCTTTCAACAACATGCTTCCATAGAGGTGAACCTCTGGATACACAGGAAAATAAGATGACTGTACAACAGATTAGCAACCAAATATTTATGACCTGATTGTTTATGGAAGGGTGATATTGATAAGGTTCATCAGCTTTGAACTGCCTTTCATTCACATTATTTTTCATGTCTTGAATCCGAACGTCTGTGACTATGGCAACTCCAAAGAAATCAACACCAAGGTGTCTTGGATTGTCTAAAGCTAAAGGGGCACTTCACCCAAAGACAATGCTGATTTATTTTGCACATGATCTGGAAAGGGTTTTGCAGGCATTCCATTTAGTCGTAAAGGTTATTGAGAGTTGACTTGAGTTAAGCTGAGCAGTGATTTCCTCACAAAAATTGTAATTAAATAAACGTGGCCAATTTATCCCCATGCTGCCCTATTGGCTGCCCCGGTCGCTGCTCCGCCCTCTGCTGATCTGAGGAGAGCCGAGACTAGCACCATGCTCCTTCCGACACAAGCCAGCCGCTTCTTTTCAGGGCCACTGGTAGGACGTAGGTAGCCTAGCACATGGGAGGATCACACTATTCTCACCAGTTCCCTTGCACCCCGACTATAGGCCCCCCTCGCTTGTGCAGCGACCATGGACACGTCCATTTGAAACTTTGAGTCAGTTTTGAAGTATGCATCTCATACGAGGTGCTGCTATCAAAGCCTGCATCTACTTCTCTGTGTGTCTCACCCATATAATGATGTCAGGATTCCTGTCTCATTTCTGCCCACTCATCCTATAGGCATTCTCTCCTCTTACTCCCCCCCCCCCCAGAGACGTCCTGTTTTGTAGTCACCTTTCAGACAGACGACATGGCTGGTCGCTCTCGCTCCACATATCTCTGTGATGTGCTGTCACATTCCTCACAATGTGTCTCCGTGCCAGGATGACCAGGTCTCACTAGAAGTGTCTTATTAACAGAGGTGGACAGTACTCAAGTACAAGGATTTGTACTTTTTTAAGTATTTTTTATAATACTATACTTTTACTCGTACTTACTGTATCCGGGACCCGTCTTTAGCCTACCTCGATGAGGTTAGAGGCGCCGGGTGACTCGCCCGGCTGGTTTCCCATAGAGCCCATGCGTGAGATCCAAAGTACATCGCTTACAAGCACATAAAGCACCTTAGGTGGCTGGTAGCACCACTTTGTAATATTGAATGTCGATTATGTTTTTTTGTATGTCTTAATTTCTTTTCTTGTGTTTGTCTGTTTTGTTTTGTTTGTGTTCTATCTTTAAAAAATAAAATATTGAAAAAGGTTTTACAAGCAATGTTTGAGTTACAATATTGATTGAAACACTAGAAGTCAAATGTTACATCTGGCCCCACGTGCAGGGACGATTGTAATAACATCATATGAGGCCATACATTGTAACACACTAAACTGGAATTAATTGTCAAATGGATATTAACTATATTCTTGGGAGTTTAGTGTGGTCCTTGGTATTTATATTTAGGTATTATGTTTAATTAAAATAGTATAATTAATCATATAATTATACAGGTAGGTAGGTAGGTAGTTTTTATTTCTGTGTCATGCCATTTCTGGCCCATCCCACATGGGATTACAAGACACCAAATTATATATAAACATAATCATAACATAACATCCGGTTGTACAAACAAAATAAACAAAGTATATAATATATACACATATGCATGAAATATACATACACATATACACACTTACTGTACATACATACACTTTTTTTTTTTCTTTTTCTTTTCTTTTTATACAAATAAAAACACATTTTTCACAGAGCATCAGAGGCTGATGACCCTAACTGACCGATATTGGCGCCATATCTAACTCCATGACAGCTTGAAGTCTTGAGTTTCTGCATAACGGCCTTTGAACAGTGGAGGTTGAATCATTCCCTGATATAGACCCCACCTAGCTTAATCCCTCACTGTTCTCTCTCACTGTCATTGTTTCAAAGTTCAGCCCAGAGGGAGGAATCCCACATTGCACGCTCTGCTGTTTGTTTCCCCGTCCCACATTCCTGCGTCGGCCCCCAGGCAGCGCCGGCCCGGAAGTGGAAATGGATAAAGGGGTTCCTTTAGATTGGGCCTCCTCTGCATCGCTAGACAAATATTTGCTCTAGATGAGTTTTGATTTGTTGTTTCTCCATTGGAACAAATGGCTGCTGACATGCCTTTTGGGTCTCGTGCATTGTGACAGCCCTTTGGCATTTCCTCCACCTTTTCATCCTGCACAGGCTAATGTCCAGGCAGGGGTTTTTCCCTGTGTTTATCCTGCACAGGCTAATGTCCAGGCAGGGGTTTTTCCCTGTGTTTATCCTGCACAGGCTAATGTCCAGGCAGGGTTTTTTCCCTGTGTTTATCCTGCACAGACTAATGTCCAGGCAGGGGTTTTTCCCTGTGTTTATCCTGCACAGGCTAATGTCCAGGCAGGGGTTTTTCCCTGTGTTTATCCTGCACAGGCTAATGTCCAGGCAGGGGTTTTTCCCTGTGTTTATCCTGCACAGGCTAATGTCCAGGCAGGGGTTTTCCCCTGTGTTTCCTGCACAGGCTAATGTCCAGGCAGGGGTTTTCCCCTGTGTTTATCCTGCACAGGCTAATGTCCAGGCAGGGGTTTTCCCCTGTGTTTATCCTGCACAGGCTAATGTCCAGGCAGGGGTTTTTCCCTGTGTTTATCCTGCACAGGCTAATGTCCAGGCAGGGGTTTTCCCCTGTGTTTATCCTGCACAGGCTAATGTCCAGGCAGGGGTTTTCCCCTGTGTTTATCCTGCACAGGCTAATGTCCAGGCAGGGGTTTTCCCCTGTGTTTATCCTGCACAGGCTAATGTCCAGGCAGGGGTTTTTCCCTGTGTTTATCCTGCACAGGCTAATGTCCAGGCAGGGGTTTTCCCCTGTGTTTATCCTGCACAGGCTAATGTCCAGGCAGGGGTTTTCCCCTGTGTTTATCCTGCACAGGCTAATGTCCAGGCAGGGGTTTTCCCCTGTGTTTATCCTGCACAGGCTAATGTCCAGGCAGGGGTTTTCCCCTGTGTTTATCCTGCAC
This sequence comes from Poromitra crassiceps, assembly GCF_964638095.1. NCBI lineage: Eukaryota > Metazoa > Chordata > Actinopteri > Beryciformes > Melamphaidae > Poromitra > Poromitra crassiceps. The sequence goes on along the minus strand of NC_139643.1, from coordinate 20,675,701 downwards.
AGGCTAATGTCCAGGCAGGGGTTTTCCCCTGTGTTTATCCTGCACAGGCTAATGTCCAGGCAGGGGTTTTTCCCTGTGTTTTTCCTGCACAGGCTAATGTCCAGGCAGGGGTTTTCCCCTGTGTTTATCCTGCACAGGCTAATGTCCAGGCAGGGGTTTTCCCCTGTGTTTATCCTGCACAGGCTAATGTCCAGGCAGGGGTTTTCCCCTGTGTTTATCCTGCACAGGCTAATGTCCAGGCAGGGGTTTTTCCCTGTGTTTATCCTGCACAGGCTAATGTCCAGGCAGGGGTTTTTCCCTGTGTTTATCCTGCACAGGCTAATGTCCAGGCAGGGGTTTTCCCCTGTGTTTATCCTGCACAGGCTAATGTCCAGGCAGGGGTTTTTCCCTGTGTTTATCCTGCACAGGCTAATGTCCAGGCAGGGGTTTTTCCCTGTGTTTATCCTGCACAGGCTAATGTCCAGGCAGGGGTTTTTCCCTGTGTTTATCCTGCACAGGCTAATGTCCAGGCAGGATTTTCCCCCTGTGTTTATCCTGCACAGGCTAATGTCCAGGCAGGGTTTTTCCCCCTGTGTTTCCTGCAGTCTTTTTCCGTAACTTTCCATAACCAACTACGACCTTAACATCAGTTGTATCCCTTCCTGGTTTCCACTCCAGTGGGTCTGAAAGCCACCACCCTCCCTCAGCAATGCGGAAAATACATTCTTCTATATTCCTGTGACGTGACGTGAAGCGACTCATTTGTAAAATTCCCTCATATCATAACTTATCAAATTAAAGATTAAAGATGTAGGCCTATCCTGTGTTTTTTTTAAAGATGTATTCTGTTTTTTTAAATAATGTATTCTGTGTTTTTTAAAATAGGTATCCTGTGCTTTTTTAAACATGTATTCTGTGTTTTACTCTCTCGTAACGGGACAAGCCCGTCTTTTATTGTCACACGAACACCACAATACATGCATGTGGCCACAACACACTCATGCTGACGGTGGCCGGTGAAAAGTGTCCTCTGCATTTAACCCATCCAGGCATGTCCTTTCCTCCGGGGGGCAGGCCAGGAGCAGTGGTCGCTTTCTCATACAGCGCCCGGGGACCAACTTCGGATGTTGTCGTCACTGGTCGGATGACGATGACGATCTGATCTTCTGCATGTTTTTAGTGGGGGGGTTATATACGGAGGAACCCCCTGGGGGAGCACGGGGAGAACATGCAAACTCCACACAGAGAGAAAGGCCCTTACGAGGAGATACCCCACCTGGGCAGTAGGCACTGAGGATATGGGGGGGAACAGAACCACAGCGCCCACAGTGTCCCAGCGAGAATCGAACTCAGGACCTTCTGACTTTAAAGATGTACAGTATTCTGTGTTTTTAAAGATGTATTCTGTGTTTTTAAAGATGTATTCTGTGTTTTTAAAGATGTATTCTGTGTTTTCAAAGATCTATTATGTGTTTTTAAAGATGTATTCTGTGTTTTTAAAGATCTATTATGTGTTTTTAAAGATGTATTCTGTGTTTTTAAAGATCTATTATGTGTTTTTAAAGATGTATTCTGTGTTTTTAAAGATGTATTCTGTGTTTTTAAAGATCTATTATGTGTTTTTAAAGATGTATTCTGTGTTTTTAAAGATCTATTATGTGTTTTTAAAGATGTATTCTGTGTTTTTAAAGATCTATTATGTGTTTTTAAAGATGTATTCTGTGTTTTTAAAGATGTATTCTGTGTTTTTAAAGATCTATTATGTGTTTTTAAAGATGTATTCTGTGTTTTTAAAGATGTATTCTGTGTTTTTAAAGATCTATTATGTGTTTTTAAAGATGTATTCTGTGTTTTTAAAGATCTATTATGTGTTTTTAAAGATGTATTCTGTGTTTTTAAAGATCTATTATGTGTTTTTAAAGATGTATTCTGTGTTTTTAAAGATGTATTCTGTGTTTTTAAAGATGTATTCTGTGTTTTTAAAGATGTATTCTGTGTTTTTAAAGATCTATTATGTGTTTTTAAAGATGTATTCTGTGTTTTTAAAGATCTATTATGTGTTTTTAAAGATGTATTCTGTGTTTTTAAAGATCTATTATGTGCTTGTTTAAAGATGTATTCTGTGTTGGCTGTGAAACTTAAATTGTAGCCAAAAGAGGTTCTATAAGTATTTAAACTTCCTCTAATGTTTCAACAGGCTGGTCATTAATTGGGTAGGTGGAAAGTCATGAACTGCATTGCGGGGACTTGCAATCTTATTTGCATTAATAAAAAGGGCACTGATCCATTTGAATAAACTAATAATAAACTAATAAACTGTCTTCACACCTATAAAATGTTTTATTGGCTGAAAAAGTTTGCATTAAGGAATTTGACTTGGTGGGTTTCTTATGTAGGTCAGATTAAACATCGAGATTATAAAAGTAGTAGCCTTAGCGGCCTACAGTATATGCGCCTGGTTGTGTGTCGTCTTTCTGATTTATAACCGATAGTGCAACAGTTACAACAAACTGAAAATTTCTTGACTTGCATAGTTATCTTTTAATTTGACAAACATATGTAGGCCTACCTCATTGCACAATTCAAACGGGATCAAAAAAGATATTGTCTCGCCATTCACCACCATTCATTATTTTCAGACGCTGGTGCATACATTTAATTAAGTTAGGCTCTGTCTCTTTTAGAAGTATCTATATGAATAAAAATGGAAATTGGTCTATTTTCTTTACAATATGCACATATTGTGTCTGTTGGACTGATATTTATGGAAGCCATGATGGAGAACAATGACAGTCCAGGTTGAATGATCTGTCATTTCCTATACGGCCTCATGTGTCTGGATTCCATCACTTCTGACCTGATATAATCCATGACTTTCCATATTCCACAGGCTCATATCATCCATCCAGGCAGCGGATAAGAAGAGGGAATACCCACAGGTATTTGCATGACAACACTCTCTCCTGACTGACTGTGTGTGTGTGTGTGTGTGTGTGTGTGTGTGTGTGTGTGTGTGTGTGTGTGTGTGTGTGTGTGTGTGTGTGGGCAGCCGACCCTCCGGCTGGTCATCATTTCCAGTTGGAAGGAGGTGCCTGTTTGACCCCACCAGGAGGAGATATGCAAATGAGGAGAGACAGGTGTGTGTGTGCGCGCACGCGTGCGTATGTGTTTTGGGTCCACATGCAAAGGTCAAACAAACACCTTAACATGTTGAGATACGATTATGTGCAAGCATGTGTGGTCGCGACCCCTGACCTCAGCATCCTGCGGGGGCTGTGTGTGTGTGTGGGGGGGGGGGGGGTGCAGGGCTGGCACATGGCAAACCCCTCTTCTATCTCCGCTGGCTTTTCCCCAAGTGACGCCACTCCTCCTCTCTTCCTCTGCCGCCTCCAGGTTTCTCCACACGCCGAGGGCCTCTGGAAAACACGGGCAAAATCAAACGCATTCCATGGCATCACATGACTTCCTGTCTCTGTGCCACAGTGACTTGCTGCCTTACAAGGACTGTCACAGCCATGGCTAAGGTTCATTTGGTATTATTGTTGGCCAGCTCTAGATTAGAAACCTGCATGTCGCAGAGTCGTTGAGTGATGAAGGTCCACCATTGGTTGGCCGTGCCACATGGCACGCCCATGGTGAGTTGGTGCCTGCACCAACTCACCATGGGTCTCCCGACCAGACAGGCCAGGCCTCAGTTCACTAGCCAGCATCGCGGCTCATACGATACGCCACTGGTGACAAAAAGCACTCCCCATTCATTGTCTATTTGGAAGCGACTGATTCGCTGCACAAAGCATGCTGGGATACCTGGCGACACTGACCAGACTTGTGTTATGATGAGAGGGCGGGGACAAATTCAAAATTAAAAGGGAAAGACAGCCAATCACAAGCGCCCGGAAGCGGCTGGAAAAACGGCTTCTTTTCAGTGTATAATTGATCATGCCCCTCAGACGTCACGCAGACGTCATCCGAATCACGTGGTGGAAAACAAGCTATAATAGCATACATAAACATCACACTGCTGTTGATGTATGGGGCCCATATACGAGGGATCAGCCGAGCAGCATTTTGGTAAACAAACCGCGTCACTGGGTGGCAACGGCAATGGAGCCCTATGGAGCCTGAGTTTGAGCGTCTGACCGTGTTTACCATTTAAAAACTGTGACAGTTCACACAACTTTAACACGACATGCATATTATTATACATCAAACTCTTGAGCTAATTCTGCTCTCACTCAGAATGTCAAAATATAAGCGATGTGATGTATACTTTTTGAGATATTAACGTTTGCTTGGCACAACTCATACTAGTAAACTGGCTAGGCATGGTTAGGCATTTTTGGGTGGCAGTGACGTCACGCTGATTTGTCCTATTGACCTTTTATTACATTTGAGATATCAGCCAATTAGTGTCATACCTGATATGATGACGGCTCCTCGTTGACCACAGCTATTATCAGCTTTTATGTTACTTTATCTAGTAATAAAACCATTGCATTAATCATAGCAATGTTCAGACTGACTCCGGCCTACATGATCACTTAGCTGTTATATCTGAGCACAGAGATCATCTCAGTGTGGTGTGTGTGTGTGTGTGTGTGCGTGTGTGTGTGTGTGTGTGTGTGTGTGTGTGTGTGTGTGTGTGTGTGTGTGTGGTGTGGGAGGGTTTTCATCAACAGTCTGTAAAACCTGCTGTTTCCGGACTAAAATGTCGGCATTTTATTTGTCTGCAATCCACAGATGCGTACAATCTCGACGTAAATTTGAAACAAAATGCCAGTTAATTTGAAAACCTCGCCACCTTCCCCATTTTCAACCCAAACAAAACAACTTTGGTTGTGTTTAGATAAGCAAGTAAAGCAACTTGGTTAAGGTCCGGCTCATGGTTTGGGTTAGGTTTAAATAAGAAAAACATTAAATGTGACTTACAGTTTAAATATAGACTTTGAACATGCAAGGATCAAACACGGCTCTCCGACGTGACTCTATGTGTACAACGTTGATTTCAATCAGGAGAGAATAGTGAATTAATAAAAGTGAATGGCTCAAATACATGTTCAATACAATAAAATAATATTTTGACATTGATAGAATACAGTAGTGAGAATAAAGTCTTGTCAACAATGTCTTTGGCACTTAGACACTACAGGGAGATATTGAGATCGAGGGGCACCAACCCTGAGCAGCAACAAGATAAATCCCCCTGTGGAGTCTAGACGCTGGTGGTGGTGGCTCTCCAGAGACTGATGAAGCTGATGATCTGATGAAGCTGATGGATCTGTGAAGAAGACTGGTGCAAACAGCTGATGACTCGACAGGGTAGGCTACTGTGTGAGCATGCATGAAAGATATACTGTAAAGTGCAGAATGGAATGAGAAGTGAATTAAAGCCTAAACGTGGAAGATTATAGTCCTCCTGACTGAACCTACAGATCCTTTCCAAAAAATTAGAATATCATGGAAATAACATGGATGACCGTGGGCTTCAGCGGATTGTCGAGCAAAGACGATTCAAAAGATTTGGCGAAGATTCAGAGGGAGTGGACTGAGGCTGGAGTCAGTCATCATCACTGAGAAGTAACTGCTGATTTTCTTCACACTATAATAATAACATCTATAGAAAGGTGATTGCAGAAACATACAACGTTGACATTTGATGCTGGCGACGAGGCTACAGCCTGCTGTCCCACCTCAAAGAATCTCATGAGTCTGTCTGGCTTTCAGTGGAGAGTTATTGCCCCATAGTCTGAATGCTGTGTGAGAGGCTTTTCACCCTGATAATAATAAGAACACTCTGGGTGAGAAATACTGAACACTTGTCATGTTTTGGTCTCAGTGAAGTACAGTCACTGCCACTGCATAGCCTTTCCACTCTCTTCCTCTGGACAAGGCCAGATTAGCACCCCCCCATGGACAAGGCCATATTAACACCCCCAGGGCCCCGAAGCTCCCAGGCCCCCCATAACATTTCACTCGGACAAAGGTCAGAGTGAAATGGTATAGTCTCTCCTGATTCTAAATATAACAGAATCGCTTTGTTTGACCAAGTCAAACTATTTATAAAAGGATTTTACAAAATGTTTATCGAAAAATGAATGGCTCACCGGTCACCACTTGCCCGCAGCCATCCAATCACAATCAATCGTGAGACTTCATCTTTTTTGGAAACTATTTTTTTATTTAAATCTGATTGGTACTGTACATTAAAATACAACTAACACTGAAACTAATCAAAACTGAACTCAAAGTAAAGGAACTCCGCCCATTTTCAACCAGCTTTGTATCATTAGAACATCAGTACTATATCAGAAAACTGTAAACGGTTTTGAAGTCTGTCATTTAATTTGACAGTTATTGAGTGTTAAAGTGTAACTAACTCAAATGAATAACTCATTAACTCAAATCAACTCTCAATAACTGTCAAACTAGATGAATGATGAATAGTTTGACAGTTATTGAGAGTTGATTTGAGTTAATGAGTTATTAATTTGAGTTAGTGTGGACCAGTGATGTCACTGGTCCACACTTTAACACTCAATAACTGTCAAATTAAATGACAGACTTCAAAACAGTTTACAGTTTTCTGATATACTACTGATGTTCTAATGATACAAAGCTGGTTGAAAATGGGCAGAGTGTTCCTTAAGCATTTCCCACAAAATAAACTATAGCAAACCCACTTTAAAAACAAATTAAAGCTAAACTGAAATTGAAAAGAAAAAGCCATCTTCCAAAAAAGAGGAGTCATGTCACCATCATCAGCGATGTCATGCATCACTGATGATGTCACTGTTTAGTCCGAAATGAAAATAAAAGCTGATAAATAAATAAAAAAGCCAAACTAGCATCATAACCTTGGCTCAGAGGAAGAGCCGGGCACCACTGGAATGTGGTGGAAGCAGCGCAGAGAGAGTTTGTTGTGTGAGGAGGAGGAAGTGTACAGGAGGGGGGCGGGGCTTATCGTGACATCACCCATAGGAGGTATAAGTAGAGGGCCTGAGAGAGACTTGAACACAAACCACCTGCTGCTCTCAAACTCCAGACTAGACCCTATACAGACCTGTCTGCACTCTGCCCCTAACAGACCTGTCTGCACTCTGCCCCTGGCTCTCTGACTGGATTCCTCCAACTTACAACCTTCACTCTGCATCCAGCCATCCACTGACCATGATGATGATGATGGCTCCCTCCATGCCTCTATTTGTCCTCTTCTGTGTGCTCCTGCAAGAGGGTGAGTTCACTTCTTGGTTTTTTTGTGTCTTGAAGACTTGTAGCTGTTTGCATTTACTGTAGAGCATGTTTAATGATTACAGTGGTAGATTGTGGTAAAACTAATTAAAACAAAAAAAAATAGTTTGAAGGCATCCATCACCCCATGGTCTTTAATTATAATAGATTGAGCGGCATGGTTGTAAGGAAGTTTAGGAGTAAAATAAGTAAAATAGCAATGTTGTAAAAATAGTCAAACACCTGCTGCTACTGCATCAGTGTATCCCAGGGGTCCCACACCTTCTTAAACATCACATTCAAGGACTTTAAATTCCCTCAAATTCAATGAGCCGGCACAGCAGAGTTTGAGACATGGATCAAGGTTCATTATTGTTACAACACTGATCATTTTTATAACGAGAACTGGCTTTACAGAAGCTCAGAGACAACAATTCAAAAGGAGAGAGGCTTGAATGAATGGACACTTCTCAACTGTGCTGTGTTAGACCTATTTATATGTATATTTGTATGTATATTTTTTATTGCCTTAGTACATTTTATTTAAGTACTCTTAACAACTTATTGTGCCTAGCTACATGTTTCAGTGTCAGTTTTGTGTCTGCTGATGTTGTACTGACTGTTGAATGTAGCTGCATCATGTGACACATCAATTTCCTGGAAAGGATCAATAAAGTATCTATCTATCTATCTATCTATCTATCTATCTATCTATCTATCTATCTATCTATCTATCTATCTTTTACTAATGTTAAGTAAAAAAAAACGACTCTTGCACAAACCATATAAATAGGGGCACTTTCGATGACCTATGTCTAAAGTCACAAGCTTTCCAGGATTGGAAGGGCCTGTGGGAACCCTGGTATTCTCTCTGAATGTGATGCATCAGTGACTTCTGCAGCAGCAAGTGAACGCTGGCAGCCTCTGGCTTATCTCTCTCAAGGCTTTATTAAATACAAAGCAAACGTGGTCCAGCCTCTCTCTGTGTTTTCCTCTGATAGCAGCGCAGGTTATCGCTCATTACTGATACAGTGCGATGACGAGGCAGCTTGCTCAGCTGTTTGCCTTGGCTCAAGCATATTAGCTTGCTTAATAATAATCAAGATGGCATTTCGATGAATCACCCCAGTGATGGGTGTTAGCCCGCCAACTGGATTTGTTTATCCGCTATAACTGCAAAGTCACGCTGCCGTGTGCTATTAGTTGGCAGTTTTTGGACCCGCCGAGAGATTAGTTGGCACATTTGTAATCTGTGGTTCCTTTGTGTTTCTCTTTAGGTTGTGGACTGCCTTTATCAGGCCCGACCCAGCCGCCAGCTCGGTCCCCACATCCACACCGCATCAGGACCAAGCGCTGCTCCTGTAACAGCTGGCTGGACAAAGAATGCATCTATTTCTGCCACCTGGATATTATCTGGGTCAACACGCCAAGGTGAGGCTGCACACGGAGTGCCTCACACACACACACACACGCACGCACGCACGCACGCACCCGCGCACACACACACACACACACACACACACACACACACACACACACACACACACACACACACACACACACACACACACACACAGAGCACAAACATTCACAGGTTGGGAGTTTACCTGTACATAGGTTAAGGTTAGACCGATATCTGGACTGAATCTATTTGTTTTGCTGGTAATCAAATGTCTATTATATTTTCATGCTTAGGAATTCCAAATAATACCAGGTGTTAGCAGTAATAGCAGTGTTTCCTCTAGAATGGTTTCTGCTCAGGGTGCAAACACCTCTGAAACAGCATTTGGACCAACATGGAGCACTATTAAAGGTCCCCATTGAAATCCATGATGACGATGACATTCTCTTATAAATGGGTTAGCAGCTCCTTAAAGCAGGGCGAGGCAGGTTTCATTGTATGTTTACATTTCTCAGCCTAACCTGACCACACAGATGACCACATGACCACACGGATGACCACATGACCACTAAACCAGGTTATTCAAAGACGTTTCTCGCTTTCCTTCACAGTAAGATCCTCCCCTACGGCCTGGGAAGCGCCCTGTCTCGCCGCCGCCGTTCGACCGACCGTTGCGAGTGCGCCAACCGAGCCGACCAAACCTGCTCCAGCTTCTGCCAGAAAAGGTGAGCTATCCCGCCCTTCCCCAAGAAGCAGCCTTCCTCCTTCCTACATCTAAGGCTTTTCTTCAGAATCACATCGGGTGGTAGAGGAGTATCAAAATAGCTGCCTGTCGTTCCAGCGTCGGCCATGCGTGAAGAGTCTGTATCAGGGTTCTGGCGAAAGGCGAGATGAGTCAGCGGAGGAGGCGAAACGATTGTGTCTGTGATAGCGCAGTATGAGGGTAGTCGTCACAGTGGGGAGAAATAGCCTTGGAGGTTATCGCACAGGTTTATTAGACACGCTGCTATTTTTAGACTGTTTCTTCTTCTGCCCTTTATTGCTTGAGGGAGTGTTTGTTGCGTCTCTGACTTATTGCGGTCATGAAAGCAGCGCTGAGGATTAGTTACAGTCCCTAAATGTTATCCCAGGTAGTCCCACCCTTAATCTCTCGTGTCAAAACATATTGGGTTGCGGGCGATGGCAGAGGAAATTGGTTAGTCGACGTTGAGCTGCTTTCGCCTCGGGTAACAACACATCATTACGCAGGACGAAAAAAATCCCCCGTGTTGTTGTTTAGGAAGTTCCCAGAGATGTGGGAGGTGCTTTGTCCTTGTTTTAACGCCGTTGTTGTGTCTCCACAGCTCAGACAATCTCAGCATTGCTGTCGTGGGCCCGTCGACAGAGACCAGCAGCTTCTCCCACACAAACAGCAACAAGCTGTTGGCCTCTCTAAGGTAAAAGAATAAGAACGATCAACCCTCTGATAACAGCTACTATTCTGCCATGTTTGAAAGGCATTCGAAAGACACCTGAAACCAACTCTTCTTCTCTGTTTTCTTTTGCCTTTGCTACAGATCTGTGCTCAGGTCCAACGCAGACGTTTTGTCCTCCAGGAAGACGCCATACAAAGCCAACAGGCTTAAGGCTGGAAGATAGAGGAGAAGGACTTTCTATTTGGCATTTCACGCTTTTAGCTGATGCTCTTCTTCAGACTTATACTCTAACAAGTGAAACAGTGCAATTCCTGGATCGCCAAACATTGAAGCAAACACCAACTGTAAACCTCCGTGGACTGGAGGTTTACTGTAAACCTCCGTGGACTGGAGGTTTACTGTAAACCTCCGTGGACCGGAAGTTTATTGTAAACCTCCGTGGACTGGCAGTTTACAGTAAACCTCCGTGGACTGGAAGTTTACAGTATACCTCCGTGGACTGGAAGTTTACTGTAAACCTCCGTGGACTGGCAGTTTACAGTAAACCTAGTGGACTGGAAGTTTACAGTAAACCTAGTGGACTGGAAGTTTACTGTAAACCTAGTGGACTGGAAGTTTACTGTAAACCTCCGTGGACTGGAAGTTTACAGTAAACCTCCGTGGACTGGAAGTTTACTGTAAACCTCCGTGGACTGGCGGTTTACTGTAAACCTCTGTGGACTGGAAGTTTACAGTAAACCTAGTGGACTGGAAGTTTACTGTAAACCTAGTGGACTGGAAGTTTACTGTAAACCTCTGTGGACTGGAAGTTTACTGTAAACCTCCGTGGACTGGCGGTTTACTGTAAACCTCCGTGGACTGGAGGTTTGTGAGCTGACACTCCTTCAGTGGCGTCATACAGCAGGCTCAACGATGGGGATGGACATGGGAAGATCAAACACGAGAGAGGCAGTTGGAGCAAAAAACCTTCTGAATGATGGGTGGAGGACCTGAGACTCGTTTCTTGAACGTTCCCGATTGTTAGAACAGCCTACATGCCAAAGAAGGCTTCCTCCAGGTGGAGTAAAGATGGACACTGAGGTGTGGACTAATGGTCAACTTGGTTTTAAAGGATGTTCAATGTGGCATCAGTGACTGACCTGTCACTCTCTGCACTTGTTTCTTTTCTCTCATGGACAAAACACTGCTTTGGACTTGTGTCCATACAGAGGACAGCATTGTGTCCATACAGAGGACAGGCAGACCTGTGTCCATACAGAGGACACCATTGTGTCCATACAGAGGTCAGCCAGACCTACATTGTGTCCATACAGAGGACAGCCAGACCTACATTGTGTCCATACAGACGACAGGCAGACTTACATTGTGTCCATACAGAGGACAGCATTGTGTCCATACAGAGGACAGGCAGACCTACATTGAAGAATATAGGAGGATTTGCTGCATACTCTATGAATGTGTCATCATTATTTTGGCTGGTGTTTGTCCAAGTTTACTCAAATGGCCGGGAATCTATTGTTTAACTGTTGAGCTGATTATTGCTTGCTGTTCTTATTTTACGTATGTGTTTTCAATTTACAATTCCTCTGTATCAGAGCGGAAATATGTTGTCCTAACATTTAGGGGCAAATTAGCAAAACAGCTTTTTCATTATCAGGCAATACTTGAAAATGGCAGCTTATTCTCTCTTGGCACACATTTCCACAACAGAATGAAGGACATCTCTTTTGGCCGTATAAAAGAAAACAATTATAGTCCATTTTCACAAGGTCTAATGGCATAAATTGTATACTGTCTATTATATAATACAAATACAGTGCAATGAGTTCCCAGTGGTTAAGTATTACATTGTATTATATTATATATCTTTCAAAAGCAATTTTTCCTTTAGCGATCAATTCATCAATCTGGTGTTTGATCACAGTCAACAGAAACTATTGGACACGTGCAAATACTGTACAAACCTCCACTAACTGAGATGATATTCCACTTCGCTTATCCGGATGCTGTAAAATGTGCTGCATGTGAATCTGTGTAGCAAATGCTGGGCTGTTGTTTTTGCGCTGCCGTCTTGTTCACCAGCCAATAACGACCGTAGGAAGTTTACCATTAAATGCTGATTGAGAGCAATTACTGTACATGTTAAGATTAATTTATTTTCTGTAAGTTATGCAGGAATGTATTTATATTTGTGTGAATGCTACAATGAATGTGTGAGCAAATAAACATGGAAAAAAACAACGTTCTAGCTTGGTGATTTCATTATTTCACTTAGATAGATAGATCTATAGATAGATAGATAGATAGATAGATAGATAGATAGATAGATAGATAGATAGATGGATAGATGGATAGATAGATAGATAGATAGATAGATAGATAGATAGATAGATAGATAGATAGATAGATATTAAGTGTCATGCACACAGGGTGCCCAGCCCACATGGGCTTATAAGACACTAAAAACAACAGTTTTGCATGGTGTGTAAACAAATCAACAAAAACATACTTACATCAACTCAAATCAAATATACAGCATATTTTTTCTCTTTTCCCAGGCTTTAGAAATAAAATTGGCTGTATGGAATGCTCCTTTTCTAAAACATAATTCTAGTTTTTTGTAATCATCCAAATAAAAGAAATCATTGTATAACAAGCTCATTTTCTCGAAAAGTACATGTCTAAATTCATTTAGAGCAACTGTTCAATGCTTTTCGGTGAACTCAATGAACTGGATGTTCTATGAAAACAGGATAATTTCCAGCAAACATTTTGTCATTGAAGATGTACAGCTGTAGCCTACTGTATATCAGCACCCTGCGATTCAGTCATAGGCACGAGGCCGAGTGCCAAAGATAATCACAGCCATGCTGATATCCCAGTAACAACAGCACTTTCAAGTGTGATATTGTTTTTATAAAACAGTTGTGCAGTATAAACAAAGCTATTCATCAAGTAATAATAGTATTTCTTAAGTAATTTGAGACAACAAATGATTTTTGTCTGTTATTGGTCTGTGCCGACGAAAACAGTTCCCTCAGGATTGCATTATTAAGTGTTGCCACCAACACAAGTAGCCTAAACTTGCTGCCTGCAGCTTCCCGGCTGCAAGCTAGCTAAGCTAAGCTAGCTACTTTTAGATTAACAAAGGCGATTTCATACAGCTTAACGTTCATAATTAAGGTCAAATGTATCATATCGCTGTCGCTGCCAACAACATTGTTTCATGCCGCTATAATTTCAGCTTGACTTGATGCACCTCCTAAGCTACAGGGGGCGCCGCCAGGGATTTTGGGCCCTATGAAAAGATATCACATTGGGCCCCACCACCACATGCCATGCCAACCCTGCGTAATTGCTGTACCACATTCAAAGCTTTAAATAAGGAGGCTCTCTGCATGTTTACTTTACATGCAGTACTTTTTACTTAAAGGTCCCATTCCGTGCCAAAGCTGTTTTTACTTGTAAATGCATATATATACTGCTGTCATCCCTCCCTGTAATGAGTGGTCACAACCTCAGAACTGCCACAGTTGGATTTGTCCCTATCCAGCTTCCCCCTGCAGCCTCCTTCAAGCCACGCCCCCTAACTCTCTGTTCCCCCAGACGGGTTAATGTGATGTCACTCGGGTCCTTAAGCATACTGCGCGCGGTCTCTCTCACATAAGCTACCTGCACCATTTTGTCTATAGCCACAAAATTAACACTTCTCACTGGAGCAACGCCAACTGTACGTGATCCAGCAACTGCGGAGGTGCATTCGGTAAGTCTAGGCATTTTGAGATGTCTCTTTAGCGTAGCAACCGTTAAGTTAGCGATAGCTCGTTGCTAACGTTAGTTGTGGACACAACCTAGCGTGCTGGTCCACAGACGCCAATGGGAACTGTTAGTTCTGAATATATTATAGAAACAGACCATTCTTGGGACGCAACGAGATGAGGAAGTGACAACTCCGTCAGAACAAACAGGGTTGCTATATTTTCGACAAATTAATCCAGAATCATGTTTTATGGACCAGAGACACACGTTTTTAAGAGGTTACAGCTGCACAAACCTTTAAGAAAAATAAAACTTAAGTTTTATTCCTACATTGTAAATAAAATATTCTATTAACACGTTCACTGCCGTGGACGAGTCAACTCGTCAAGCAGAAACCAACGGTTGACTGCCAATGACGAGTCAACTCGTCAAAAAAAAAAAAAAAAAAAAAAATTGACGGTGGGACGTGGATCAAACCCTTTTACGTCTCCTATAAAAATATGGGAGCCACCGAACGTGTACAACCCATTCCACTGACCCACTAAGTGGCGACAGTGCTCTCCAGACTAGAGAAAGCGAGCCAAAACTGCAGGGAAAAGTGTGAGGAAACCATTCTCATACTGTAGAATGGTTTGGCGAAAACGCTTTCGCGCTGGCGCACAATGCCTACATAACTACTAACTCTACAAACTAACTCTTTTAGACAGAGAAAGCACACATTCTATTAGTTCTTTTGAGATATTTTGTGTTCACAAAATCCTAGCAGAAAATAATCCTCGGCTCTTGAAAGATGAGCCAGAATCCTCAAAAAAACCCTTGGCAGAAGCTACCTACAGTAAAAAAAAAAAACTGTTGGCAGTGAATGTGTTAATGATGATTGGTTAATAATTTAATATCAAACAAAAAATTACCCAATGTTCAACTTTTCCCCAAAACCTCTTCTACTCCAGCCCCCCCTACCAGACACCAAGGGGGGCCTTTAGGGTAACATCAGGTCAACAGTATATGCCACATACTGTAGACATCATCTGAAAGCTGGGAACCCAAAGATTAATTTGAGATGCAGCTCAGCAGTGTGTCACGTTTTCTTCTAGTCATAATAATCTGTAATAAACATTGTGTTTTGGTTAGGCGTCTATTCAAATGTTGAACGTTTACAGTGCAGGGCTAAATATCACATTCAGACACCAAGACCTTGAGGAACACCAGAGAAAAACTGCATGCCGTGATTTGGTATCAAAAACGTTTGACATTTGAAGAATGTAATAATAGTGTTGTATGTACTATGTGGTCATAATTGCTTTTTTCAGCGATTGAGTGGTGCGCCTGTTCTGGAAATGGTTCAGAAACCCCCTTATTGTCAATATACCTAGAGGAAAGACATACATCTCCTGAATGCCCTATGTCTCTAGTTTATGGTTGTAAAGTTCCATGAGGCTGCGATTATGCTAGAGGTCACAATAGGTCATGTTATACAGTGAGGTCACATTTTGAAAAAATTGTCATCATCAAACATAATTCATTCATTGAATCCACAAGTGTCAGCTTTCCAGTCAGAATTTATGCAATTCCAATGCTGTACTATGCAGAAATCTTCAAATAGAATAGGCAAAAATAACACATACTGCATAAAAACAAAAACATGCCAAAAACTGTATAGGATTAGTTAGCCTGCTTAAAACCATCCTGGGTGGTTTAGCAGGCTAAGGATTAGCATAAAGTGGGCGTGTCTGTAAAGGTGAGACCCATAGAACCCATTATCATTCAGATATCTTCAGGTGAGAGGTCAAGGACCCCCTTTGAAATAGGCCATGCCAGTTTTTCTTTGGAGCGTTATTTAGTCCCCTTCCCAACATGCTAGCATGATAGGGTATAGGGAGAGCCAAGGTGGAGCGTCACTTCCTGCTTCAGCACTGTACCAGAGATTTTCATCCGCCATTTACTTTGCCATAGACATATCGGAAAATGCTTATAAAAATAGTTTTACTTGTTCAAACCAAACGGTACAGATATATTTAGAAACAGGAGAGATCGCATAACATTTCACTCGGACCAAAATGCGGGTCCGAGTTAGATCAATGTTGTTTTTTTAAGTTTTGGTCTGTGTGAAATGTTGTATGGTCTCTCCCGAATCTGAATATAGCTGAACCGTTTAGTTTGACCAAGTAAAACTCTTTTTATAAGCATTTTACGAAATGTCTATGGGAAAATAAATTGCGGAAGAAAATCTCTGGTACAGCGCTGAAGCAAGATTCAAGATTCAAGATTTTTATTGTCACTCCATGGTACAAGTATCACGTGTGAAATTCTTGTGCTGTGGGCTCCGTTTACAACATAGTACAAATGTGGCATATGAGTGCAAAAACAACAAGAGACACAACAAGCAATAAGGCAGTATAGTGATAAGACAAGTCAGAGACAGTGGCATATTCACTGCACATAGGTGCACATGTCCTGTGCATACTTTAGCCGTGCTTAAACATTTTAAATTCTGCGTATTTGACATAGCCTATAGGTGCAAATAGCATATTCCTTATTAAACATACAATTAAACTCTGCGTTTTAAATTTGACGTATTTGACATACGGGTGCAAATAGCATATTCCTTATTAAACATACAATTAAACGTTAGACATACGTAATGGTAGCAGCTACAGTGCGGTACAGTACGGCTACTACACTATTTGTGTATGTTAAGGAGTCTCGTGGCCTGCGGGAAGAAACTGTTCCTCAAGCGATTTGTGCGTGCTTTTGGAACCCTGTATCTTCTCCCTGAGGGTAGCAGGGAGAACAGGCTGTTGTGGGGATGGTTTGTGTCTTTGATGATCTTCAGGGACCTCCTGAGGCACCGCTGTTTATACAGTTCATGCAGATCTGGCAACTCACATCCTGTTACGTGCTGGGCCGCGCGTCTCACTCTCCGTAGCACCCTGTGGTCCATGGTGGTACAGTTCCCGTACCAGGTGGTGAAGCAGCCAGTCAGCAGGCTTTCAATGGTGCCTCTGTAGAAGTCCGTGAGGACTTCTGGCCTTAGCCCAAATTTCTTCAGGCACCTGAGTCCATGTATTCGCTGTTGGGCCTTTTTGACAACAGTGGCGGTGTGGCCGGCCCAAGTCAGGTCCTGGTGGATGTTGACTCCCAGGTACTTGAAGCTGTCCACCCTTTCCACCACTGTGCCCCCTCCTGTAGTCTACAATGATCTCCTTGGTCTTGGAGACGTTCAGAGAGAGGTGGTTGTCCTGGCACCATTGTTCCAGGGCCCCCACCTCCTCTCTGTAGGCCGTCTCGTCGCCCCCCGAGATCAGCCCCACGACTGCTGTGTCGTCTGCAAACTTCAGCAGGAAGTGACGTTCACTTTGCCTCTCTATGATTAGTATGATGAGGGGCGGCTTTAGCTCAGGAGGTAGAGCGGGTCGGCCAATGACGCAAGGGTTGGCAGCTCGATCCCCGCTCCCTCCCAGCTGCTGTCGTTGTGTCCTTGGGCAAGACACCTAACCCTCCTTGCCTCGTATGATTGGTATGAATGTAGACATGAATGATGGTGGTCGGAGGGGCCGTTGAGCGCCGATGTGTGGCTGCCACGCTTTCGAACCACCGGTACGAATGGTGTGAACGAATAATGATTCTGTGAAGCGCTTTGAGCACTTGGAAAGGCGCTATATAAATCCAATCATTATTATTATTATTATTATGAGTATCTTCACTCTAGCTGAGAGCAGGTATTTCAGCTTTGAAGTCATGCCTAATGTGTAACCATTGAGCAGGTAAATAGTGAAAAAGTAAAAAGAAGCATTAAACTTAACATGTATTTAATTTTTTCATCTTTTCATGGTGGGTAGTCTGACTACCTTGTTGCTCCATATAGGCTGATGTTTGCTTTAGATAGGCTGTTCTCAGGGACATGAGATCAGATAGCTGTATAAGAGCATTTCTGCATCAAATCAAGGGCTTCAACCACTGCTAGCCCACAACTATTAGCTTCCAATGATCTGAAGGACATCAGATGTTATATTTCAAGGAATGCTAGATGAGAACAATACATCAGACTTAGCTAAAACACTGGAACCAGTTTACTTTTTGACACTTTACCAGTTTAAATACTCAAAACCCGGAACAGTAATATCCTGTGTAGCACCTACCCCCATGTACGCATTCATGCATCTGTGTTAAAGCCCTTGTTTATAATCCTGTGTGGCTTATTCATACATATATTTAACTGTACATAATGCATTCTTTCATGTATTTACTGTAAAATATGAATAGTTGTGCTTCGCTTGTTTTAACTTATGCATACTACCCTTATCTGTGTGTGAGTATCTCGAGAGCAATGTAAACCGGAGTCAAATTCCTTCTATGTGTACATACTTGGCCAATAAAAGTGATTCTGATGTACGGCTCAGGGCCTTTGAAAGCCAAGTACAACTTGGTGTTTTTCCACCTGTACTCATCTTACATTTCCTGGAAGAATTCAAGCCAACAGTACACACACTGTTCTGTTTGAAACAATGGCACATGATCTGTGTTGTTTCCAGGACTGAATAAGGAGGCGATTGTGGTGTATAGCTACAAAAGACAGTAGGCAGCATAGTAGCACCTGGGTCCCTATTGGATCATCAGGTCATGTCCCTAGTTATTCACCCTGACGTCAGTGAGCATCCACAGACCTCCAGCATGTACAGTAGCAAAGAGTGACGTCAGTGAGCATCCACAGACCTCCAGCATGTACCGTAGCAAAGAGTGACGTCAGTGAGCATCCACAGACCTCCAGCATGTACCGTAGCAAAGAGTGACGTCAGTGAGCATCCACAGACCTCCAGCATGTACCGTAGCAAAGAGTGACGTCAGTGAGCATCCACAGACCTACAGCATGTACAGTACAGCACCAGAGTGGGAGTGTGAAGAGCTGACTCGTGTGTATAGGCAGTGAAAACAGGATGCTTTTGCCACATTCCTCACAGCACATTCCTCCAGACAGGAGAGGAAAAGCGACAAAGGGAAAGACGTCTCCTGAGCTGATAGAGTAGCAGGTCTCCTGAGCAGATAGAGTAGCAGGTCTCCTGAGCAGATAGAGTAGCACATCTCCTGAGCTGATAGAGTAGCAGGTCTCCTGAGCTGATAGAGTAGCAGGTCTCCTGAGCAGATAGAGTAGCAGGTCTCCTGAGCTGATAGAGTAGCACGTCTCCTGAGCTGATAGAGTAGCAGGTCTCCTGAGCAGATAGAGTAGCAGGTCTCCTGAGCTGATAGAGTAGCAGGTCTCCTGAGCTGATAGAGTAGCAGGTCTCCTGAGCTGATAGAGTAGCAGGTATCCTGAGCTGATAGAGTAGCAGGTATCCTGAGCTGATAGAGTAGCAGGTCTCCTGAGCTGATAGAGTAGCAGGTCTCCTGAGCTGATAGAGTAGCAGGTCTCCTGAGCAGATAGAGTAGCAGGTCTCCTGAGCAGATAGAGTAGCAGGTCTCCTGAGCTGATAGAGTAGCAGGTCTCCTGAGCAGATAGAGTAGCAGGTCTCCTGAGCTGATAGAGTAGCAGGTCTCCTGAGCTGATAGAGTAGCAGGTCTCCTGAGCTGATAGAGTAGCACGTCTCCTGAGCTGATAGAGTAGCAGGTCTCCTGAGCAGATAGAGTAGCAGGTCTCCTGAGCTGATAGAGTAGCAGGTCTCCTGAGCAGATAGAGTAGCACGTCTCCTGAGCTGATAGAGTAGCAGGTATCCTGAGCTGATAGAGTAGCAGGTCTCCTGAGCTGATAGAGTAGCAGGTCTCCTGAGCTGATAGAGTAGCAGGTCTCCTGAGCAGATAGAGTAGCAGGTATCCTGAGCAGATAGAGTAGCAGGTCTCCTGAGCTGATAGAGTAGCAGGTCTCCTGAGCTGACAGAGTAGCAGGTCTCCTGAGCTGATAGAGTAGCAGGTATCCTGAGCAGATAGAGTAGCAGGTCTCCTGAGCAGATAGAGTAGCAGGTCTCCTGAGCAGATAGAGTAGCAGGTCTCCTGAGCTGATAGAGTAGCAGGTCTCCTGAGCTGATAGAGTAGCAGGTCTCCTGAGCAGATAGAGTAGCAGGTATCCTGAGCAGATAGAGTAGCAGGTCTCCTGAGCAGATAGAGTAGCAGGTCTCCTGAGCTGATAGAGTAGCAGGTCTCCTGAGCTGATAGGGGCTGGATGGGGAGAGAGATTGCGGCCTGCTTAATCACACGGTTGTCATAGCACGGCTTGTATTGTTCCACTTTGTTTTAGCTTACCGTGTTGTTACGCTGATTGTTTTATTTCCACACTCGAGCCAATAGCAAATCACCATTGCTGCAGTCGCAACTGTACCGTGTGTTTTGAAAGGTCTCCGTGTGCTCTTGTGTGTTGTGTTTACATGTGAAGGTTAGGCGCAGGGCGTATAATGCAATATGTATGGTTCCCACACCTTCCAAGGACCGTCCAGGCCCGATTCCCTGAAATGGAAGGAGCCGACACGGCCTAGTGTGAGCCGCGGATCAAGGTTTAAATTACTGTTACAGAATGGAGAAGGCTCCACAGAAGCTTACAGACACAATTAAAAACACTCACAGACACAATTACAAAGAGAGAGAGCCTTGAATGTGTGAACACTTGTCAACTGTGCTGCTGTGTTAAAGCTATTTACTAATGTTGAGTAAAAAAAAAACCTTCAATTTATATTCGAGCACAAAATAGATCAACTCAAGCACTTTCAATGACCCATTTATGTGTCTTTTCAAAGACTTTCGAGGCCTTGATTTTCCCCCTCAAATTCACAAACTCTCCAGGATTTCGAAGGCCCGTGGGAACCCTGAATATAGCATTATATAATAAACATGCACAAAAATCCATTTAGAAGTGACCGTTTATCTTTTGTGTTTGTATCACTGTACTGTACTGTAATTCATTTTGGTGCACACATAGCCGAGGCTAGAGCTTGTGCAACTCTGATCACTGCAGCAGATACAGCATAATAAATAAGGTGTTCATAATATAATAATAATAATAATAATAATAATAATAATAATAATAATTATTATTATTATTATTATTATCATTATTATTATTAATAATATTATTATTATTATTATTATTATTATTATTATTATTAATATTATTATTATTATTATTATTATTATAAAAATAATAATAATACAAAAGAAGAAGAAGAAGAATTATTATTATTCATACATTATTGTCTGTTCACACTCAATGGCATCAATTAGTCTTCTTGCTTGCGGTTTGTGTGTCCAGCCGACTGTGATGTAAAAGTCTGCCCTGATTGTTTTCTTTATTTGGACATTGTAGCCGATGGTAAATCACGATGTGATTGTAACATAAGATGTTTTTAAAAGTCTCCCTGTGCTCCCTGTGTCTGTTATGTTTTGCAAGACAAGGTTAAGCTGAGGGCGTCTAATGCAATATATAGCCTTATAATAAACATGCTGTAATGCAATGATGTGTTTAGAAGTGTCCATTTATCAGCGTTTGCATCAGTGTAATAATTCATTTTGCTGTACGTGTGTGTAAATCTGACCACTGTAGCAGATACAGCATATTCAATGACAGCCACAGATTTGCAGTGAACTTTAGTGGTAGAGGGCCCAGTATTTTTCAGGTAGCCTACCGAAGTCTCTCACTGTAGTTTAAACTAACTAGGCATCGAGCGCGCGCCTATAGGCTCGCCCATAGCTCGGCTGCTGCGTGGCCTCACCTGCCCTATAGTCTTGCTCACTAAATATTATTGCATCAGGGATGTCACAGTGCCTCCTTGTGCGTGTGTGCCCCATTATGATATCACTGATGACATCATCAGTGTGTGTGTGTGTGTGACATCACTCGCCAGTCTCGTCACATCTTCATGAAGATGTACTGAACATCTTCTTCCTCCCCTGTTGCTACTGTGTCCCGCTCCTGGAACGCACCGGACCACCGGACCTAGCCTACCTAACTGATGCGTGGTGGAACTCCCCTCTCTATATACAGGTGGCTGTTAAGTTACCTGACCAGGTGACCCAAATGTTGCCATAGGAAACACTGAATGAATTGTGAGGTGTTCATACATTGTTGTCTGTTCAACTTCACACTCTGGCATGCAACCAGTTTTCTGCATTTGTTGTGTGTGCGTCGTCTGTGATTACAGTAAAAGTCTGTTGTTGACACATTCCTGCTCTTCCTGGTTTTGTTTGCTGGGCCCGTGGAGCTGTTGGGGACAGACTGGCCTATCAGCTGATAGCAAAGCGTGATGTCTAGTAGGCAGAACCAAATACCCCCCGAGCAGGAAGGAAACATGGAGCAAAGGTGAAGCTGTTTCACTGGATAAAAAAGAAAAGGCTCGAGCCGCGCGCTGAAGGAAGTGTTTAGGTCATTACATCATGGCGAATAAACAGCGGGCATTTCTGTTTTGAATAGCACGCATTCCTGGATGCTTCCTCACCAAGTTCAAAGGTCAGCCTCATCCACCGCCGGCAGACTCATCATTCCAAGCGCTCCATGTCAATGTTTTATGAGGGTTCAACAGTGTATGTCCGCTGAAATGTTCCATTGGGAACTTGCCCAGATCAAGAGAGCAATTCATCTTCACCCAATGACCCAGACCACCTACCAGACATTCCTTCTATCTGTAAACACCTCCTTACTCCTTTATGCAAGCTGGACGGCGTGCCTGTACTGGATGGCATTCTTCACATGATGGTTGAGATTGTCATCAGAGTTTCTCCCTGTGTCTGGGCACACGTACGCCAGATGAGGCGATAGCGGCTCGCGGCGGCGGCTCGCATCGCTACAGTAGAAACAAACTTTCCCGCTCTGTAAACAGTCACTGTCTTCTCTAGATGGAGATCTTAATTTGCCATTGAGACATCTGATGATGTCCATGTGATATGCTAGCAGACAGGGGTAGCTGCAGACATGGTGGTGGATCAGTGTACAGCAGTCGGAATGTGCACGTCCACTGTGTCCAGGTGGACAGTGACAAACACTGTGTACGTGCGTGTAACAGTGACCGCTCATGGTGGCATGAACTTAACTATACAGTTGTGTTACTCATTTGCTTTGGCCACGGTAAACGTGTCGGCTTTTGTTGTTTAAATGTTTCCCTTGTTCTTTACAAAAGCCCCCCTCACTGCTGCCACGGCAGCACAGCAGTACCGCAGCAAATTGGCCAAACGAAATGAGAAACAAGTTCAACTGTATCTTCTAGGGTTGTAGCCATACTAGAGTTTTGACTTTGATACCAATACTAAGTTCACATTTTGATACTAGCATGATTCCAGTGAAATAGTTCTGGATGTTTCTGTTCTGTCAAGCAGTTTAGGTCAACTGGGATAAAGTTCAAGACATGGTGATCTGATGCTGCTGCCATGTTTTCTGTTTCAGTCAAGGGCATCACTTTGTGTTGAAAAGTGGTGGAGACTGGAGACATAAGAGACTGGAGACATACAAGACTGAGGCATAAGAGACTGGAGACATAAGAGACTGGAGACATACAAGACTGAGGCATAAGAGACTGGAGACATAAGAGACTGGAGACATACAAGACTGAGGCATAAGAGACTGGAGACATAAGAGACTGGAGACACTGAGACATAAGAGACTGAGACATAAGAGACTGAGACTGAGACATAAGATACTGGAGACATAAGAGACTGAGACATAAGAGACTGAGACTGAGACATAAGATACTGAGCCATAAGAGACTGGAGACATAAGAGACTGAGACATAAGAGACTGGAGACATAAGAGACTGAGGCATAAGAGACTGAGACTGAGACATAAGAGACTGAGACATAAGAGACTGAGACATAAGAGACATAAGATACTAGAGGCATAAGAGACTGAGACATAAGAGACTGGAGACATAAGAGACTGAGACATAAGAGACTGGAGACATAAGAGACTGAGACATAAGAGACTGAGACATAAGAGACTGGAGACATAGGAGAAGAGACTGGAGACATAAGAGACTGAGACATAAGAGACTGGAGACATAAGAGACTGGATACATAAGAGACTGGAGACATAAGAGAAGAGACTGGAGGCATAAGAGACTGAGAGTGAGACATAAGAGACTGGAGACATAAGAGACTGAGACATAAGAGACTGGAGACATAAGAGACTGAGGCATAAGAGACTGAGACATAAGAGACTGGAGACATAAGAGACTGGAGACATAGGAGAAGAGACTGGAGACATAAGAGACTGAGACATAAGAGACTGGAGACATAAGAGACTGAGACATAAGAGACTGGAGACATAGGAGAAGAGACTGGAGACATAAGAGACTGAGACATAAGAGACTGGAGACATAAGAGACTGAGACATAAGAGACTGGAGCAGGGATAGCGGAACGCATCTGAACTTGGGGGGGCCGGGGGGCGTGTCGGGGGGGGCGTGTCCCCCCGTCGGGGGGGCGTGCCCCCCCCCCCCACACACACACACACGTCTGTGAACCACCATCATTGATTATTATTATTATCATCATATAAAGATTTTGGTTGTTTGAAGCCAGATTCATATAGGAATATCTCATTTTAAATTAACATTAGGATTAGACGGTTGTGATGTCAGTATTCAGTCTTAACAATCATATATTTGCTCCTTTTCTCACTCACTCCTATGTCACCACCTGCTCTCACTGCAGGGTTTGAGATTCAACTTTTTTTTATCACCAGCCAATATGGCTGCTAGATTTTAAAGTTACGAGCCAATTAATTTCAACTAGCCAAAATGTTTTTCTTGAAATAAACCAGAATATGAGGGCGACTGGGTTTTACAGCAGGGCTATTCAACTAAATTGTTCAGGGGGCCACATTGTCAGAAACCTAAGGGACCGGGGGCCGGACCGTTCCCCGAGCCAGTACACTTGACACAATGCGCCACCATATTTTTGCAGCCGCGCTGGAACTATTATTAAGTAGGGGGTGCTGTAAGGAATGGAATCTCGGCAGCGCCGAAGAAAATTTTATGTTTTTTGGACTTTTATCCATATTTACTGGAGACATAAGAGACTGGAGACATAGGAGAAGAGACTGGAGACATAAGAGACTGAGACATAAGAGACTGGAGACATAAGAGAATGAGGCATATCCAATATTGCTGCCCTAAGATTTGACAAGGTAGAAACAACTGAAGGAATAACATTATGATTTACATTGAATGCTTTCGTCTTCTTCTCTCTCTAAAATAAAAGAGGCATGGGTTAAGGATATTGGTGGAGATTTCAGACGAGCTATCGGGCAGAGGGACTAAAGAAAGACTAAAAACATGTCATATCAATGATAGACTTCAACTCATTCAGTTTAAAGCCATCCCTCGGCTGCACTTTTCCAAGACCAAACTGAACATAATCCTTCCTTTCTGTCTCCGATGCCTGTGATACATGGTGTAAATCGGAGGATCGGACCTTAGGTCATATTTTCTAGTCTTGCTCCAAACTCAAATGTTTCTGGGGTCGCAGTTTTCAGTTGTACAGTGACGTACAGTCGGAGCTCCTGCCAGACGGCCTTACTGTGATACTGGGTCGCTCCGACCACTCTTTGACTCTTGACTCTTCCCCCAGCTCTACAACAAGCCCTTATGTTCACTATGGTCAGCAAAAAGGGTTATCATGAGAGAGTGCAAATCAGTTTCCCCTCCCTCAATGGTTAAATGACATGTGGTTTCTTACCTTGAAGAAGTTCTGTATACTCTGCCCAATGCTCACCATAGGTTTTTTAAGATTTGGGGAGCCTTATTGAACATATTAAGAGGGAGAGGCGTCAACCTGTGAACTAACTCAAGATTCAAGATTCAAGATTTTTATTGTCACTCCATGGTACAAGTATCACGTGTGAAATTCTTGTGCTGTGGACTCCGTTTACAACATAGTACAAATACATATAACAGGGCATATGAGTGCAAAAACAACAAGAGACACAACAAGCAATAAGGCAGTATAGTGATAAGACAAGTCAGAGACAGTGGCATATTCACTGCACATAGGTGCACATGTCATGTGCATACTTTAGACGTGCTTAAACATTTTAAATTCGGCGTATTCGACATACAGGTGCAAATAGCATATTCCTTATTAAACATACAATTAAACTCTGCGTTTTAAATTCGGCGTATTTGACATACAGGTGCAAATAGCATATTCCTTATTAAACATACAATTAAACATTAGACATACGTAATGGTAGCAGCTACAGTACGGTACAGTACGGCTACTACACTATTTGTGTATGTTAAGGAGTCTCGTGGCCTGCGGGAAGAAACTGTTCCTCAAGCGATTTGTGCGTGCTTTCGGAACCCTGTATCTTCTCCCTGAGGGTAACAGGGAGAACAGGCTGTTGTGGGGATGGTTTGTGTCTTTGATGATCTTCAGGGACCTCCTGAGGCACCGCTGTTTGTACAGTTCCTGCAGATCTGGCAACTCACTGTACTGTACTGGTCACTCAACTGTAACTGTAACAGACTGCACTGTATTCTAGTTGATCCGCCAGGATTTAATTACATTTTTCTAGTAAGTCCAACAAGACGAGAATCCACAGATTCCAATATTGGTCTTGATCATCTCTATGGGTGCTTTCACACTGGGGAAACCGGGACCGTTTCCGAGCACACTTCCTCAAACTGACCCCAGGTCCGGTTCGTTTGATGAACCGGTTTGAGTGTGTGAACGTTGTGTTCCGTGCGCGGGACGCGGAACAGCGAATCGTGACAGGGTCCACTTAAAAAGGTGGTCTGGGGGGCACGCCCGGGGATGGAACACTTGCGAATGTGAACGTCAGCTGTCTCGAAACACGGGCGAGGATACACTCCAGGCGTGGTTGATGACGCAAGTGTACTCTGCAAGTGTTCCCGAGCACGGAAGAAACATTTGCAATGTGAAAGCTGACCAGCAGGGGGAGAGAGGGGGGGGGGGGACAATCGTACTCAGGCACGGAACGAAATCAATCGTTCCCAGTGTGAAAGCAGCCTAAAACTCACTAAACTAGCAGCCAAAGAACAACATTTGCAGTTACTGCAATAGAGCCCCTGGAAACTAGCAACATCTAGTTGGTACAAATTCAATCTTGGACTCAATGTTTGGCAACAGTATCACAGTATTGCAATATCAGTTAAGCTGTGTTCACACCGAGATATTTATTTTTCGCTCTGTCACTTGATTCAACCTTTTGGAACCGCTCTGTCGCTGTGATTAAATCGCTCGTCAACAGGCACACGAATTGACGGACATCTGGGGGCTATAACGTTACGCAATGTCATGATGTTTGTCCACTACGAGCCGTCGTAGTTGTTTACAAGCTAAGCCTGTCAGCGTGCTCCTAACGCGAGCTCTATACCGGTAGTACAGACTTCACTTCATGTCAGCTGTCAATCAGCTGTCAATGCGGTTTGTTGCCACACAACAAACCAGCGGTTTGTTCCAAGCCAGTGTGATCCTTGACTCGCTCTCACACGGCAGCCAATCAGCGTTGAACAGCGAGTGACTGATGCCAGCGTAATTTCGCTCGAGTTGGGATATTTCATATCGGGGCGACGAGCGTATTTTCTCCCTATCGCTCTGTCTCTGTCGCTCGGACGCCCAGCGATTTGTCTCCCGGGCGAATATACGCTCAATCGCTCGTTTGCATCCACTTTGTATGTAAACTCGACGCCAGCGAAAAACTTGAATAGGTCACAGACCTGTACTGACTGTAGTGAGCATCACTGGCCTAAGCTGAGGGTCAGTAGTACACCGTGGAACGTGGAATGTCTGTAAGCTGTGACGGCTCCCAGGGATCTGATTCTGCAGCTTCCCTGCAGCCGTTATCATCAAGTCAGTGGCGAAAGGCTGCAAAACACACTATTGCTCTTTGGGGAAAACACGTCAGTGAACATTGGAATTCTCGCGGACCAAATCTGCCCACAGTCACGCAAGGCCATGTCTGTTTACAAGCAGCCAGCTGCCCGTGCCCACGTGCCTTTAGCATGCAGACCAAAGGGGACTCCAGACGAAGGCATGGCTGGCAGAGCTGGAGAGACTTCCTTCCTGTTGTGTGAAGGCAGGGCAGGAACTGAGCTAAAGGTCACAGGGCTGATCTGCAGGCCTGAGAGCACAAGCTGCTTCATACAAGACACCATGCGTTTGCATTAGAAACATAGGCTGTATGCTAAACCATCAATGTAACATGGTGTGTTTTTGTGTATGCATTGCAGAGGTCATGTGATCATTCCACTGTGTCCACTTCAAGACCTAATCTAGACGGCTCTGCCGTGCTCCATTACAGGAAATGGCTGTTTCTCATTTTGAACACGGAGAACAAGTAGCTTCCTCCATCTTATGGACACGTTCTTGTAGAAGAGAATGTGTTCTCAATGGTCTCCCTCACATGTGTCAAACTCAAGGCCCGGGGGCACCTCATTGTATCTGGCCCGCGAGAGCTACAGTAGCAAAGAATACAATTTGTGCAATGCAATTTAATTACGGCCACATTCCACTGAGTCCGTGTTCGGTCCGTCTGCGCTGCGGTACGGCTTCGGAGCCGATACGTTTCCACTCTAATTGTGTCAACTCCCACCTACTCCGCTGCGTTGCGTGTCTACTCCGTCCCAGCTCCGACGATCCGGAGCTCTCCGAAGCAGATACGCAAGGCTTCTATTTTCCACGGATGTCGGAGCAAAGCCGCAGCAAGTTGGGCGGAGCCAGGCATGGAGTCAACAGGGCAGAGGTGTTTACAGCATTCAATATCAAGCCAGAGGGCAAACATGTATGAGGAAAAGTTAATCATTGAAGTGGAAAACCACAAAATAATATATGACACGACACATCCTTTTTACAAGGACAACACCAAGCAAGTCCACCCCTCCTCTGCTTCTCCAGTTGGGAACAATGATCTTCTGCCTGTTTGTTGTTGTATGTATCCCACATACAAATTGTCTCGATTGTCGCGATTTCACCGCGAGAAGTTGTCGGTCTCGTCACTCTAGCTGTCTGGCGGAGCAGAGCCGTGATGTGCTCTGCACGCAGCCGGTTAGTGTTGGTGGAGCACAGAGCACGGAGCAAAACCAGAGCACAGCCGCAACGCAACGCAAATGCAACCAGTGGAATCCCGGCGTTAGTTCTAATAGTTGTAGGCTACTATAGTTATCTGTTATTTTTCCTATAATTCTGCTTTCAGAGCTAGTTATTAATTATTCAGTTATTACTAAAAACCAATAATAATCAAATCAGAGGCAATTATGTAGGATAACAAGTAGGCTTGAAGGCAACCATAATGCTGATGTGGCCCGGGATGAAATTGAGAGTTTGACACCCCTGGTAGACCACCTGGTAAAACGCACACGCACGCACGCACGCACGCACGCACGCACGCACGCACGCACGCACGCACGCACGCACGCACGCACGCACGCACACGCACACACACACACACACACACACACACACACACACACACATGTTTGTAACAGTCAGCAGTTCTGTGGTGTACACACTGCATGTAGACACAATAGTACATAGCCTACACACACACACACACACACACACACACACACACACACACGTGTGCACACACGCTCTCTCTCTCTCACACACACGTACACGTGTGCACTTTCTCTCTCTCACACATACACACACACACGCACGCACGCACACACAAACACACACCTACACAAACACACACACACACACATGTGTGCACACACGCTCTCGCTCTCTCTCTCACACACACACACACACGTACACGTGTGCACTTTCTGTCTCTCTCACACATACACACACACACACACACAGAAACACCTACACACACACACACACACACACACACACACACACACACACACACACACACACACACACACACACACACTGTTTTTACACTTTCTGGATGGGGTCTCAACTTAGTCATGTATTAAGTATTTCCTCACCTATTCCAATCATTAGCTCGGCCATAAATCTCCTATGTGCCCCCAACCACCACCAACACTACGACCCCCCAGAGAGAGAGAGAGAGAGACACACACACACAGAGAGAGAGAGAGAGAGAGAGAGAGAGAGAAAGAGACCAAGAGAGAGACAGAGACACAGAGAGAGAGAGAGAGAGAAAGAGAGAGAGAGTGAGAGAGAGACAGAGACACAGAGAGAGAGAGAGAGAGAGAGAGAAAGAGAGAGAGAGCGAGAGAGAGAGACAGAGACACAGAGAGAGAGAGAGAGAGAGAGAAAGAGAGAGAGAGCAAGAGAGAGACAGAGCCAGAGAGAGAGAGAGAGAGAGAGAGAGAGACAGACACAGAGAGAGAGAGAGAGAGAGAGAGAGACAGAGAGAGAGAGAGAGAGAGACAGACACAGAGAGAGAGAGAGAGAGAGAGAGAGAGAGAGAGAGAGAAAGAGAGAGATAGAGAGACACACAGAGTGAGAGAGATAGTGAGAGAGAGAGAGAGCACTGAAGGAATGTAATGTAGCCTAACTGTATCAGCTCATTAATCATATTGAAACAGTCTACAGGCACACAATCTCCCGGCTTGTTTGATTGGTGGGGATGGGTCATCTCCCGGCTTGTTTGATTGGTGGGGATGGGTCACACTTCTGCCAAACAGCTTCTTCTCAAGGCACCTTGTTTGTTGGAAGTCGTTAACCTTTTCACCATTTCCCAGAATATACACTCTTTGTCATTCCATCAATCTTGTCATGGCTGTTGAAGCACTGTGCCCACTTCCCAGGAGGAAGATCATGTGACAGGAATTCCTCTTCCTTTACACAAAGCGTTTTGCATATTGATTCATATCATCATCACAGAGTGAAAGAAAAACAGACTCTAGGAGGTAGAACCCAAATAAAATGGCATACTTGCCGTTAGCTGAGGTGTGACCAGGCGCGGACTGCATAATCGGGCACGTCGGGCAAATGCCCGGTGGCCTGGCCCGCAGTCAGGCCACTCACTGAACAGCAGGCCAGGCGCCGCCTACTGGTTTACTAGTGGTTTTATTACTTTATTCAGGGTTAAAGTGGGTGCATCTCATTGTAAAATTGGACTCGGCCCAAATTGGCCTTCAAACGGCCCAAATTGGGCTTCAAACGGCCCAAATCTGGCTTCAAACGGCCCAAATTGGGCTTCAAACGGCCCAAATCATGCTTCAAACGACCAAAATTGGGCTTCAAATGGCCCAAATCTGGCTTCAAACGGCCCAAATTGGGCTTCAAACGGCCCAAATTTCACGTGCGTCGGCCCATATCGGCCTGGCCTGCTTGGTATCTAATGCCCGGCCTGAATTATTTTCCCAGTCCGCCCCTGGGTGTGACAAGTCTGTATAGGGCTTTATCTGTAAGGAGCCATTTCTCTTTCAAGTGTCTGAGCAAATACACCTTATTCCATCGACGTAACTCGCGTACGGCCACGCCCACCGCCGCCATGTTGTTGTCATAGCGCTGCAGCGCTCAAGTGACAGCCTATGTGAGAGCAGCGTTTATAGGAAGCTAGCCGCCGTTAGCGTCGTTACCTCTATCGTTCCTGTTGTGTTCGGATGGTGACCTGCGTTATACATGGCTGTTGGTAATGACAGCAATAAAGTCCCCGTGGTTTGTTTCTATCTCTACCGTCCACAGACGTGAAGGGAGCGAGACGGAGGATACGTTGCATTACGTCATTTGGCAGGCGCTTTTATCCAAAGCGACTTACAATAACACATTTTTGTCAGCAATAGAGCAATCAACTATGGAGTACAGTCTATGACAACTACAACTTCTGAAGGAACAGTGGTACAAGTTTAGGTTAGTGGTACAAGTTTAGGTTAGTATTATTATTATTTTTTTTAGAAAGAGAGAGAGAACGAAGTTAGATGAAGAAGGGCCCAGATGGAGCCTGAAAAGGTGAGTCTTTAGTCTTTTCCGAAAGATCGACAGTGATTCAGCCGTCCTGACCGAAG
Source organism: Poromitra crassiceps (assembly GCF_964638095.1). Taxonomy (NCBI): domain Eukaryota; kingdom Metazoa; phylum Chordata; class Actinopteri; order Beryciformes; family Melamphaidae; genus Poromitra; species Poromitra crassiceps. The sequence goes on along the minus strand of NC_139643.1, from coordinate 20,644,056 downwards.
GTGGAAGCTCGTTCCACCATTGAGGTGCCAGGGGCGAGAAGAGTCGAGATCGGGATGAGCGACTTTTGAGCCCCCGTAGCGAAGGAGGGGCGAGGCGACCAGCACTGGTGGAGGAGCGAAGGGAGCGCTGAGAGGTTTGGAACCTGACCATAGATTGCAGGTACAGGGGAGCTGTTTGGTGTGCAGCCCTGTAGGCCAGTACCAGTGACTTGAATTTGATGCGGGCCGAGATGGGAGATACGTCAGCACACAGGAGAGGTGTGTGGATAGTTGGGAGAGACAGGTGAAACTTTCTGACACCTCCTCACAGCAAAGTCTGTTCACCTCGTTTTTTTCTTGTGTTTATTATTACAGGCATTAACGGCAGCATACAAACAACAACTCTGCGTCTATTTTGTAATGGAACAGAAACGACAATAAGGCCGTTACTATATTTGCCGTGTTGCTTCCTGTTGCGAGACATCAGTCGGGCCACGCCTGTGTTTTGGCACAGCAGTCACCTGACCTGGTTACACCTGACCCACATCTCAACACACCTAAACACATCATGACCTCACAGCAGTCACCTGACCAACATCTCAACACATCTAACCACACCATGACCTCATCTCCACCTCAGCCTTCAGCAGGTCTTGGAGCTTGTGTGTTCTGCCCTCATGAAGCCGCTCAGCTCCCAACATCTCTACTGCTATAGAGAGCCGCAGGAATGAGTCCGGAAATCATCGATGCTAACACGCCTGGTTCTTCACTGTTTTCGCCTATGGGAGTTTTGAATGGGTTTTTGGCGCGATGCTTCTAATAATCTCTCTGGGCAACGCTGGCTTAATCAAACGCGAACCAGTGTTTAGTAACATCATCTTCACACACGAGGATCACTTTTATGAGTTTTGAAGCTTTTATGTGCCGTTAAAAGGGCGGCTAGCTAGCAAACGGCTAAATGAGACTACACTGTTGAGTCAATGGGGATATATACGTCAATAACGTCACCACTTCAAAGGATGAACACGGAAATTCTCTTTCCCTCACCTGGTTCAGCCCGTTCAGCCCGGGGTAATCAGTGCACACATCCAACGACAGTCCAGGTTGAGTGCTGACATGACGTGGAAGCCTATGCGACAGTGTGTAGTTCTGGATAGGCTTAGCTCGAGCTTTTTACTTCTAGGGCTCGCATTTACGCTACAAAACTCATGAAAGTGGTCCTCATGTGTGAAGATTATCCGACTGAACTCTGGTTCGGGTTTCATTAAGCCAGCGTTGCCCAGAGAGATTATTAGAAGCATCGCGGCAAAAACTCATTAAAAAATCCCATAGACAGAAACAGTGAAGAACCAGGAAGTCCGGGACTTCCGCGTTCTGACTACAAAAATACGTCATCCCTGCGGCTCTCTATTGAGACACTGCAGGAAATCGGCCACACCCATCACGGGGGAAAAGCTCCGTTCATTTCCACACACCAGCGTCATTTTCCTTGAATGAAACATAGCTAAAAGCTGTTGTGTGGTGGGGCTGCGCAGAAAACAAATGTAAAAAATCGCCAGTTAAAGTTTTTTTGTACTCCTGAGCAAAACAAGGAAGCCATTGAGAATTGGCAAGAAGAAAAATGTGGATCTAGCTGTCAAGAAGTAAGTTGGAGTGTTCATCTTCCGTATATACGATATTTTTGTGCAAGACGCAACCATGCACGTGACATAGGAGAACGCCAGGATTGGAGGGGGGGTTTCCGTTTTCCCCCGTCTTGGGCGTGGTTTCTGAATGATGCCGCGTTACGCAGTGTCTCTATGGTGTCGTTCGGTTGAAAGAAAATCATATTTTCTCCATTGTGTTGGAGAAATATCTCCAAAACACGGCAATTCACACCAAAGCGATCAGGATGGATAAACAGCAGTACGAGGAATATGTATTTTGATGTCCCTTTAACATGTTCTGTTAAAAGCATTCAGATGATGATGATCAATGGATACATTCCACCTCACAGCGATAGTAGTTTCCCCTCATTGGACGTGAGGGGAATTAAATTGTGATGTGATGCCCTGTTGACAATGTTTCTCCTCTTCTAAAGGTTCCAGGGTGGCCACTTCTTATCCATCCACACCCTGCCAACAAATACCACAGCTTTAGACCCCATTGTTTGGATTTTCTGACCTATCTTTGAGTGACCAATTATAGTCTCAGGAATCTCCACAAAGAATAAGCCCTTTATCATGTTTCCATGATTCTCTGGCTCCTCTGCATACGGTGTTTCCATCTCCGTCTTGCCTTATCGAGGACAGCCCGGCGTGACAGGGGGTCAGTCTTAGACTGATATGGGGCCGATATTGGCTTTTTTTTTACTAAAAGTCAGGTATCAGACGGTCGGTGTGTTTTCTTTAAGATAATTCTTCCGCGTTTTGCCTTTATTAATTTTTATATAGGACAGTAGGCAGACAGGAAGGCTGGGGAGAGAGAGAGGGGATGACATGTGGTAAACGACGGCAGGTCGGATTCGAACCAGAGGGTCCACTCACAGAGGGCCCACAGGATGACTTTGCAAAGTGTGAAAATGACTCTGAGAAGTCCTTCGATACAATTTGACGCAGGTTTCAGGAGCAAATTAAATATTAAGTAGCCATGCTTATCATTGTAAGGCCACCGCTGTCATATAAACTCACTTAACAATCATACAGGTGTGTGAGTCTATCCATCTGTGTAGCCCTTCTCTGCACAGTCACATTCCAGCCTCTTCTGTGTGTAAGTCCATGAACAGACCATGCGTCATAATCCCTGCTTAATGACAGGTGATCTGTGCCGAGCCCGTGGAAAACCAACCTTGTTGAGGTTGACTGAGGTGACCTTTGTGTTAGATGTGTTCAGATGACACCATCACATTGTACTTTTCCTCAACCTTTTTAACAAGTTTTGGAAAATCTTCCCGCCATGAAGCATCCCTCATACAGACAGCCCACTGTTTGAGCTGCCAGGTAATAAAACAGCCCAGGCTGCTTTAATGGTTTCACCTGGTCATTGTGTGACTGGTTACACAGGTCCTGATACTTTTCCAGCTCTGATGTTGATCTCCATCCTACCCAGGCCTCTATCTGACTGACCTACCAGACATACCCAGGCCTCTATCTGACTGACCTACCAGACATACCCAGGCCCCTATCTGACTGACCTACCAGACATACCCAGGCCCCTATCTGACTGACCGTACCTACCAGACATACCCAGGCCCCTATCTGACTGACCTACCAGACATACCCAGGCCTCTATCTGACTGACCTACCAGACATTTCTCTTTTCTTTGTCAACTATTTTTATTGAAGCAAGCCTGCTTTGAAATGTGAAATGGGTTGATGTAACTTCTGTTTTTTAATCCTCAAGAACCATCTTTAGACAGTGTTTTTATGACTTCATCAGAACAACATATTTTGAAGGCAATACCATACAAATGCCATACAAGAGAAGAAGAAGAGGTACTGAACTCTCCCTCGACCACTAATAGGGGCGGGGGGGGGGGGGGGGGGGGGGGGGGGGGACATAGTGGCTCGTCTCTCCCTCTCCCTAAGGTTCCAATGTCTGTTCTCATTAGTGTCACTTTTTAAATCATTAATCTTGGAATCTTTTTGCTTAATGTCTTTGCTCTTTGAAAATCTTTAATAATTTTCAAAACTGATATTTGTACAACTTTCTTTGCCATGTTTTTTGAAATTATGTTGAAAGCATGTACTTTTCTCTGTCGTGTTTAACTTTTGTAAAATTTGTAATTTGTCAAAATGAAAAAATATGACTACTTATATACGTAATTTGTCATGTGAGTGACCCTCATGTAACCTATTTAACACAGCTGAGCGCTCAATCATGGCATTAGATTGAGCGAACCTGAGGAAGTGATTGCGAAATGCGTTGTTCGCCTAATAATTATATATATATATATATATATACATATACACACACACACACACACACACACACACACACACACACACACACACACACACACACACACACACACACACACACACACACCCTCATAACGATTCAAACATTTCTGTTATTGAACCAGTGGAACTAACTGTCAAAAAACCCAGATTTACTATATTATTCATATAATATTTATCTTATTTGGCCACTGCATCAGCCCACGATCCTCCTTGGGGGCAATTACAGTTTCATCTAGTTCATCAGGTTCCGCTTCACTTGCCACTACAGCTGCTAATCTTATGACAATATGGATATTTGAATATACCATTTAGGAGCAAACATTAGCTCATCTTATGACAATATAGATATTTGAATATACCATTTAGGAGCGAACATTAGCTCATCTTATGACAATATGGATATTTGAATATACCATTTAGCAGCTAACATTAGCAGTGGACTGTGCCATCATTTGCAATGGTCAACGGTCAACAGATTTGTCGTGCAAGACCGCTCTGTGGGCCGTTTTCACAGCAACCGGTTTGAGGTGGTAAAGCAGGAGGTAAAGCAGCTGTAACCAATAACATTAACAAGGGCCCTGGCACTGGAACACCTAAATGGAACGGAACCGTATTGGTTACACCTGCTTTATTTCCTGGTTTACCATCCTCAATACAGTTGCTGTGAAAAGGGTCTATTGAGTAGATAGAAAGCTCGGGTTTTGAATGGGGAGAGGTGTCGAGCATGGCTCTCTAACCTTTACCATGGAAGGATATTGTCGTGGTTTGTGAAGGTCACGAATTGTCACGATCATGCGTCATGTACAGTTTTTTTTAGGAGTGCATGGCTTATCTGAGGTTTCAGTGGAACGGTGATATACTCAATATAAGCAGTCTCTGTGTCCACAACGATGAGCTTATTGTGCCCCTGTCTGTTTCCTGTCTGACAAGAGGAAGGTGTAGGCTGCCCTATCATCAGGACAATGCTTTCACCCATACTAAATATAACCTGCCCCGACCCGGCCCGTGCCCCCTCCACCCGGCCGGTGCCCCCTCGACCCGGCCCGTTGCCCACTCGACCCGGCCTGTTGCCCACTCGCCATGTAATTGTTGTTGCAAAGATTGTGAAAGAATGTGCATTCAGACAGAGTATCATCCCTCACCTAGGAGAGAAAATCTGGTCTGAAAACAGTCCCATGTAAGGCATGTCCAGCTGTGTGTAGCCTATTTCTCATATAGAGGAATGTAAATCGCACATCACATTCTATTTTAAATACTCGTATGTGGTTCTGCAATGTGACAGCAATGAGAACGTTTTGGCTCTTTTTCCAATTGAGCCCACCCCCCCCTAATATATATATATATATTATTTTTATTTTACCCTAATATACTACCAGTAAATTACAATTGTTTATGTTTTAGTGTGTGTGTGTAAAACCTAGAGCGGGGGCCAAAACTTTGAATTAAATCTGTTAAAAAATAACTGAAAAATAGTGTTTACATGCTGACATTACTCCTACATCAACATTATGCAACACCGCTATGGAGGATGCAGACGCTTCCATGACCAACCAAGAGCTGGAAGTCAAGCTGTTCTATACTGTTAGCTGACGAATGGACTCAATTGAGCACATTTAGATCTGAATTCAGATGCTAACATAATATAGCAGACGGATTTTTAGTTAGGCTATACAAACAAAGAACCACAATTTTTCTGGCTAAGTAACATTAGACGTTTAGCCCAGTGATGAAGACAACAGGCATTGAAATGAGGAAGCTAATATTATGAAGGCTACTGCTCTGCTATGAGAATATACAATAATCCAGCCATATTATCTAGTTAGTCTAGCCCTGACCGGGGACTACCCATTGTTCTGACGGCCCATTATTCAGAAACCCTATCTATCTATCTATCTATCTATCTATCTATCTATCTATCTATCTATCTATCTATCTATCTATCTATCTATCTATCTCTATCTATCTATCTATCTATCTATCTATCGATATATCTATCTATCTATCTATCTATCTATCTATCTATCTATCTATCTATCTATCTATCTATCTATCTATCTATCTATCTATCGATCGATCTATCTATCTATCTATCGATCTTTCTATCTATCTATCTATCTTATCTATCTATCTATCTATCGATCTATCGATCTATCGACCGACCGACCGACCGACACATTTGACCTCTTCTTCACATTGATGGTCCATGGCTTCCAAATTAGTCCCAGGAAACAAATAGCCAAAACAGACACACCAACAGCTGTAATATAATCCACTGACTATTCATAGAGTTGAAGTACGTGGGCGTAACAAATCAAACAGTCCATGTATTGTGAACATTCTATACACTGTGACAAGGTTGGAATATCAAGCATATTTTTAGTTGGTCTTTTTAGGCACAGGTTTCCTCTGTTTGTTCAGGGTTTCTAAGTTTAAGATGAGGGAGTTCCATACGAGATCAGCAATGCTGATTGGAAAATGATTCTTTTCAAGAGAAAACTTACTACATTAAAATGGACTCTGCCTTTTGGAAAACACTAGAAAGACAGGACAATTTTATGACACCACCAAATAATATATAAACCTAACCTCTCCTACCGCCCCTGCCTAAACCTAACCTCCCCCCCACGCATAAACCCTAACATCTCCCCCCACGCCTAAACCTAACCACCTCCCGCCACACCTAAACCTAACCACCCCCATGCCTAAACCTAACCACCTCCCCCCACGCCTAAACCTAACCACCCCCCCACGCTAACCCTAACATCTCCCCCCACGCCTAAACCTAACCTCCTCCCCCCCACACCTAAACCTAACCACCAACCCCCATGCCTAAACCTAACCACCTCCCCCCACGCCTAAACCTAACCACCCCCCCATGCCGAAACCTAACCACCTCCCCCCACCCTAACCCAACCCTAACCCTAACATCTCCCCTCATGCCTAAACCTAACCACCCCCCCCACCCTAACCCAACCCTAACCCTAACATCTCCCCCCACGCCTAAACCTAACCTCCTCCCCCCACACCTAAACCTAACCACCAACCCCCACGCCTAAACCTAACCACCTCCCCCCACACCTAAACCTAGTCCTGGTGGGGGGGGGGGGGGGGGGGAGTCAGTGGTCGAGGGGGAGAGTCATTGGTCAGCGGCGGAGAGTAGGTGCTCAGTGCTCCGAGCCTCCTTCCGGCAGTACCGGCAGGGCAAAGGGCAAGTAACCAGGAAGTGCCGGTTTTCGATTCGCGCATATCGTTTTGGGAGTCAGTGGAACTAGACCTATTTGATCATTTCGGTATGAGCATGTGTTGTTAATTACCATTTGATCAACAGGAGACAAAGTCCCAATTATTAGAAGTAGAGAAAGCACTTTGGGATGGAGACATGGTACAGTAGGTTCATGCTATATTTAGATAACAGGGTGGGAAAAGTGTGTCTGGGGGAGTGAGAGCAGACTGGGTCCACTTAAAGGTCACTTGCTTTTATAAGACGTTCCCCTGGTACCCAACAGTGACTCACGTGGAGCAGAGCTGCTCCGCACAGTATTCAGCAGGACAACAATGTGAGACTGGGTAAGGCTGTTATGCTCCCAGCAGGCCTTGCTGCACGGTATGTTTACTTCCTAATGGCTGGCAAACAAAGGGCACATAAATTGTATCACAGTTGGATGAATGGCTTCGCTATCAGGTCTGGCATCAATGTGCAGTTCTTGGATTACTGTAGTGTACAGTATGCCAGCGAAGGGAAAAGGATGCCGAAAGGAAAAAAGAAAGAAATTATCACGAGTCCCTCCCCCCCCCCCCTCCCCCCGCCATTTCATTATTCGTTTGAGGGGACACGGTGCAGCAACAAGGTCCTGGGTTCGAGACCCCCGTGGGTCACATTTGGCAGTGGGGGTATCTCTCCCCATGCCTTCGGTGCCGCCTAGTGTCCAGGTGGTGGGCTATCTTGTGAAAAGGGCCTTTTCTGTGTGGAGTTTGCATGTTCTTCCCGTGCTCCCCGCCTCGGGTTTCCTCCACAACATCAATACTGTATGAAACCCCCACTAACAACATGCAAGAAGATTGTCATCTGACCAGTGACGGTTGGAAGAAGTTGGTCATGGGGGGCTTCACTGCAGCTGCCCACCGCTCCTGGCCTGAGCCATGGAGGAGGATGAGCAGGGGATAAATGTCATGCTGCCTCCAAAGCATGTGGCTGCTACTGGCTGCCATTTCTGCACGGTTTCTAGGTTTACAGTGAAACGATTTTGGATTGAGTTTGTTTCAAGCTTTTATGTCTAAGCTCTGTGATAGAGCCTTTACCAATCCACCAGATGGCACAACATGAATATCGACACGTTATTGGACTCATGTCATGTAGTTCAGCAAATGACCACAAGAGATCGCAGTAGCCAAACTTTTGATGCCAGGCCTTCTGGCAAAAAGGACATGCCAGTACCACTTCAACAGGCATACCGATACCGATTACAGCTTTCCCCTCGATCACTTAGGTGCATTTCCTGAAATTCGAACCTCATTCCCAAAACAGACTCTAAGTGCAATTCCCAAAAGAGTAAAAGGATTTCTCATAGCACTATGCCACCTGTGCAAAAGAACCTATAACACTCACAATGTTAACCAAATGCGTCAACGCAAAGTCAGTCAATCTCTACAACGCAACAATGTCACCAAATGTATAGCACCTTCTGATCATTGTGTACTGTAAACCCTGACACTCAAAATTCAAAGTATATTTGCATCCAAACTAGTATTGCTGTCAATGTAAAATATTTCTTGTACACACAAATATATGGGGGAAAAAACATGTCCCCCTCCCCCTGATATATATATATAGCCTATTTTCTTTCTAAACCTAAACCAAAAAACAGCATTCATTGAATCCATTAAAGATAACTGCTGCGGTGTACACAGTATTTAGCATGTAATGATTTACCCCATTATCAACTGTGTCAATGCAATCTGGAAATGTACATAGCCAATTGAGAAAAATTCAATCTGTTTTGACTGGCTTGTGATAGTTGAAAATTGCATCTACCCAATGACAATTGTATTTAGTGTTTTCCATTTTGTGGAAACACAACTGAAATAGTGTAGTGGCCAATTGCGTGTGGGGGTTTGAGTAGTCTCTTAGAACAGACGAGTTGGCTTCCGCAATTTTCAAATGCTTCCGCCATATCGTCTGTAATTCGTGGGGGAGAAGCATACGCGGATGTTGTCGAACTTCCTTCCAGTCTGAAGGTTTTTTCCCAAACTTCCTTGTGCATGTAGTCCATGGACCAAAGCCCCAAATTTCACTCATTGGTATCACTCAAGGTGGCAAAATCTAGTCACATTTTTTGAAAAGGTACATGTCCATAGATGATATTTTGGTATGATAACCTTTGCTAAGTGGTAGCTTTGTCACAGTTATCAGCACATGAAGTTAACCACTCCCTACAATAAATTGGTATCTAGGCGCTGGTGCATATCCTACTTTAGGCTCATTTTCAGGACATTTACTCATGTTTTATGAAGGCATGGTTGGTCTAATTTTAAAGGGTAGACTCATAGGTTCATTTAAGCACAGTTGTGAGTTTGTCTAATAAACATAGAGGTCACATGGGCTCTTCAAAGTGTCAACAACATTCGTTTTTGCACTGCCCATGTCCATGTCTCGGAGGAAGCATGGAGCCAGTTTCAGCTCTCCCCAGATCGGCAGAGGGTGGAGCAGCAACCAGGATAACTAAATAAAAAATTAGCACTAATGGGGGATAAAAAATTTGGGAAAAAAGTAAGATTTTTTTTTTACTGTTTAATATTATATTTGTGATAGTGGTGTTCTGTTCAAATAAAGGGACACGATTGTCTCTTTCTTTGGATCAACGTTTGGTGTCATTGAGGGTTAACTGTGACTAATATACCACTTGGGAAGGTTTATCAAGTTGAAATATCATCTAAAGGTACAGACCTTTTCAAAATACAAAACTAGAATTTGTCAACTTGGATGGTACCAATTAGTGAAAATTCTGGCCCGGGTTCATATTCTACTTTAAGGCCCACAATCAGCCTTCATGGTGGGATAATATGGGAAGATTATACATTTCCTGAATTGTTACAGTCCTGTGAGTATTTCAGGTTTTGTTATTTGTGTCAGTGATGTTCCTACATGTCACAATGCTCAAATAAAGACTATAGTTTAGGCGGAAATGGTGCAAAAACGAATGTTGTTGACACTTTGAAGAGCCCATGTGACCTCTATGTTTATTAGACAAACTCACAACTGTGCTTAAATGAACCTATGAGTCTACCCTTTAAAATTAGACCAACCATGCCTTCATAAAACATGAGTAAAGGTCCTGAAAATTAGCCTAAAGTAGGATATGCACCAGCGCCTAAGATACCAATTTATTGTAGGGGGTGGTTAACTTCATGTGCTGATAACTGTGACAAAGCTGCACTTAGCAAAGGTTATCATACCAAAATATCATCTATGGACATGTACCTTTTCAAAAAATGTGACTAGATTTTGCCACCTTGAGTGATACCGATATCTGGTCTGGCCCATGGACTAATGTTCTGGGGGTGTAACGTACAGACTGTTTAGCTGCATTCGCCGGATGTAGATGAGACAGTCTGTTTTAAGAGACTAGGGTTTGAGGCACTGTTTAGAACAGGGGTGCCCAAATTCTGCATGAAGGGCCAAAACTCAATCTGGGTGAAAAATAAACGTTGTGGAATTACATTAAAATGTATTGTGTTTTATAGAAAATTAACATTCTAAATCTAAAATAACATTTCAATATAATAATCTACTTTTTATCTGTTTGGTAATTGTAATAATTTGCAATTGGTTATATATATTAAAAAAAACATCTGCATTTGTGGGGAGCTTAAACATTTAAACACCCAATTAAAAACAGTTGTATTTTCCACCTTTGGAATCAAGAGAGAAATTTGACTTAATTCACAACTTGAAAAATCCTCAAGGTACTTTGAAAATCAGCTTTATTGTCCATCTTTTGTAAACAATTTGCCATGACAATTTGCAGGGATGCAATCTCAGGAGTGAACACAGTAGTATCCGCAGCCACATTCAGACACTGTTTCACAAAGTCACCACATGAAAAAGCTTGTCCACCCTTTGCAATCAGTGCAGATATCTGATAACTTGCCCGAGTTGCATTCTGGATTAAAAAAATCTGGGAGATTTTTTTTTTTTTTTTTTTAAATCCGTGGCGGGCCAAAACAAACAGAGCGCGGGTCAAACTTGGCCCACGGGCCCCAAATTGGGCACCACTGGTTTAGAAGAATGAGGATAGATTTTCAGGAAATGCATCTACAGGAAGTGATTGAGAAAAGGCTTGATCATCACAGGTCATACGTCTAGCAAAAAATAAAATACCCTTCATGGGAAAGTGCAAGGAATGTCAGCTTTGGTTTTGCATGCAATGTCCATCAATCAGACACCAGCCTTCCAGAAACTAGAGTGCAGGTGGGGGTATTGCAGCAAGCAGGATTAGGCTCCTGCTCCTCAGTTAGCCAGGTAACTAAATAGCCTGCTAAAATAGCAACAACTTGAACATAACTCTAATCATGGGAAATTATGGCGTTTCATTTGTGACTAATGGATGGTGCTGTTTCTGTGGTTCATTACAAAATTGAGGGAAATGTCATCTATTTGCTTGTGCTTTTACATCTGCTGAAGTGTTCTAAATGCATTCAATGCATTCGCCCAATGACAGAGATAATGAACATGAAGTATATAAACATAACCCAGCTCCCCCCACAAAAAATATATGTTGTGTAGGTGAAATAAACCCGGCTCCAAAAGACTTGAGAAAAGATTTATCTTCAAAAGAAACAAAAAGGAAAGCAAACTATATATACACACAAACACACACACAATTATGTATTTTATTTATTTGCACATTTATAAAAACTGAAACGGACAAAATGGAAACAACAAAATAATGCGCGGGTAGAGACAGGAAACCATATGGGCTTATTAATACAGAGGCTAAAAGTTTAAATGGCAGTGTGACGTATATGTATGTGGGCTATGTGTAGGCCTAACTCATCAGAGATTCTAAGCTTGGTGATGCATGTTTGGCAATATTGATAGGTGGTCCATACATGGCTCCTCCTTAGTGTATTGAAAATTGCTTATTGCTAGTGTGACAGTATGGCAGGTGAAGGTGATCTGAGTGTCTTGTAGTATGTTCGAATTTAACCTAAGGGAGAGAGACATGTGAGTAGACGGTTTTCATGGAATTGTGTTGCTAGGGAACAGTTTGAAACCTAGCTATTTCCTATCAGCTAACGTTAGCAAACACTGCAACAGGAAGTAAGCTAGGGGCAATTTAGAATGTTTATGTTGTCAAGTTAAATGGAGTGTATAACACATCTATTGCAGTGAGTCTTAACCCTTTTCATATCTAGGATCCATACTTCACCTATCGACCCCCACTTAGGGTCACCAGATCCCAGCAAACCAAGTGTGGATGGATAAATGGACAAAGAGTTGGTGTGGGACAATGTGGGACACGTTACCAATGCTGAGGTGCAACTAACAATTATTTTCATTATCGATTAATCCGTCGATTATTTTAGACTAATCATCGTCTGGTCTATAAAATGTCACCAAATGGTGAAAAATGAATGGTGATCATTTTTCCCCAAAAGCCCAAGATGACATCTTCAAATAAAGTCTTCTTTTATCCCGATCAACAGTCCACAACCCAAAGACAGTCTGTCATAGAAGAATAAGACATCAGAAAGACTGGAACAAGAGAAAACTGTTTTATTATTATTAAAAAAATGATCTCTCTCTCTGTCTGTCTCTGTCTGTCTGTCTGTCTGTCTGTCTGTCTGTCTGTCTGTCTGTCTGTCTCTGTCTGTCTGTCTGTCTGTTTGTCTCTGTCTGTCTGTCTGTCTGTCTGTCTGTGTCTGTCTGTCTGTCTGTCTGTCTCTCTCTCTCTCTCTCTCTCTCAGTGGTTTGGCTTTTGAAAATTGGAGACAATCAAAATGTGGGACATCATCTCAATATGTGGGACATGGGAAAAGGCATGAACATGCTGTGCAGTGACACACAAAGTGGGACATCTGGTCACTCCACCCCCACTTGATGAGATGTTGCCTTCAAACTCAAATCCGATAAGGAATAGGCTTTGTATCGACATCATACAATGTTTTCCAGAATTCCATCTATCTGGATTGTAGATAAATGACAAACTATGACCAAAGTAACAGTCATTCTTCTGAGAAGGTTCTCGAATGGTGTTTAACTTCTTGTAAATGAAATAATGGTGGAGTTTAAATTCATCCGTTTGCTGGGGACCCCCTGGAACTAGTCTCTTAAAACAGACTGTCTTATCTACATCCGGCGGATGCAGCTATATACAGTCTGTACTTCGTGGGGGAGAATCATGCACCAAACGGAAGAGGAAGTTGAAAGGCGGGACTTCCGCTCATTCGTCCAATCAGAATTTAACATTAGCTAACTAGCTGTATACTGCTGTAGCTATCGTTAGCTAACGCTGATTAGTAAGACGAACGATAAGCTCAGTAACGTTAGCAACTTACCTCATCACTTTCGTTTAACTCTGGAATAAGTGCACGTCTTGCACGAGGTTCCTCCAAGCCGCGGATACATCGTTTACGTCTATCAGGGTCTTCTTTCACCGGTTTCGTCGGCGTAGCTTCCATGGTAATTCTAAAGCCGGGGGGAACATATTTTTCGTGGACACGCGTGTCGTGATTGGTCAGATTCCGTCGAACTTCCTTCCGGTCTGAAGGTTTTTTTCACTACTTCCTTGTGCATGTTCTGGGGGTCTAACGTACAGACGGTATGGCGAGAGCATTTGAAAATTGCGGAAGCCAACTCGTCTGTTCTAAGAGACTACCCTGGAACCCTCTCAAGGACCCCTGGTGCTGATGGTGGTCCACTGGTCCCCCGTACCCTACCCCACGTTGAGAACTGCTCTAGTGGCAGTGGGTGCGCCCTGCTCTTTAGCATTTCTAGTGGTCAAATCTGAGACTGCAGCTCAGGTGAGGAAGACAGTTTGCTTGCTTCCATGTGCGCATGCGCAACAGAGTTTAATCTTCCTAACGCCGAGTGAATAGCAAAATAACAACCAAGTTTAGTTGGCTGGCATTGGCATTTAGTTCAGTATTTTGTTTGAGATTTGTTGCAAAACTAAGGCGAGATACACCGAGCATTATCTCGCTGACGTGGGCCAGTTTGGGCCAAAAGGTGGTTTTAGCAAAGTGAGTTCCGCCTCAGTCTCGCTTTCTGTGGACAGCTTGAACCTGCTGAGATAAAGCCAAGCGCATCTACTAGCCAGCTAACGACAGCTAGTACTACTAGCCTTGTGGATAAGGAAGTCACATACTGGATATGCCATTTCAGATCGACTTTAAATAAAGCTGACATAAAGGTGAGTACACTTTGTGCACAACCTATAGGTACATTCTTTCTGACGTATAACTATATGAGCTAACTGAGCTAACGTTACATGGAGGGGGATAGCCACCTGTTGCTTTTGGCTCTGCGTTAGCACGGATTAGCATTGTTGTTAACGTAGCTAAAGCTGATGTATTTAGCTCAAATAGCTCCTTTTGTTTGTTCAAATTAGAAAAGTAGAAAGGTAGAGACAGAGACAACATCAAGTGTGTATAACGGTTGTGCTCAACTCGGTAACGTTAAACTAACGTTAACGTTATTTGATATCACTCTCTTCAGTTGCTGTAACCAGCCTTTTAACGTTCCCTGTCGTACCTAAAGTCACCTGCCTAAGGTTAGCTTGTGACCGGCATATAATTAGCTAATGTCAGGCCAATCGGAGAGATCAAAAGTACGTTAGTAGATGGTTTGCCCTGTAAACTGATTCGTTAAAAGAATGAGGCTGAAAACATGTTGTGGTTCTAGGTGGCCATCTGTTGTTCTCGGCAAAGCGAGCGTCTTTCAGCTTACAGCACATTGCATTTGCAGCTGCAGCATTAATACAGGGACTAGAGGGAGGTCTACAACTTAAACTACTTTTTCGGTGTCCTAGTCAGGGAAGCAAATACCCCGTCTCTCCCCAGCATTCCAGTGCATTCCAGTTGCAGCCCCTTCTACTTGTTCCAACAAGTTATTGCTGAAAGTGCTCCTATAAGCCCTGTAGGACAACACACACACACACACACACACACACACACACACACACACACACACACACACACACACACACACACACACACACACACACACACACACACACACACACACACACACACACACACACACACACACACTGAGAGCTGTGTGTCGACCAGAAGAGGAACACAAAAGGGGCTATGCTGCTTTATTGTATTTGTTCAAGATAGTCAACACTGTAATCAGGTCAGTCATTTTTATTGTGCTTTGTATAGAAATAGTCCTGGGATCCTTGCAGGCTTTGACACAGATTCCACATCTATTAACTAGCAGAATATGTGTTGGTGATGCAAATTGGATCCCAATTGAACTGTGCTACTGTGGGCAACAGTTTGGGCCGATTGATTGTGAATGTGACGATTCATTGACACTATTACACGGATACAAACGGTGGGAAATAGGCTACACACCGGCTGGGCCCTCATCCTAACTGCAAGCTTGTTCACTCTAGCAGCTGCTTTGGCAGATGACCAGCCATGGTCTGAAGGTAGTTCTCACTTAAAAAAAAAATGGAATCAGCAGGTCACAACAGTGAAAAGTAGCTGGTGAATGAATTTTAAATAAGTCACTGTCTGTGGATGGTGGAGAAGAAGAGTCAGTTTCCTACCCTGGCTGCCAATACACACATTTGACTAGGTAGAAAATGGAGATTCTCCATCTCCAGTACTTGTTTAAATACCGGAATAGTGTGTGTGTGTGTCGTGTGTGTGTCCAGAATTAAGTTGTGTATATATAGTGAGCATTCAGATGTTGTCGTTGGACTCTGTGGGAGTTTTAATCACAAGAGAGTCAGCCATTATCGGCTGGCTGTTGACAGTGGCTCATTGAGATCCACACTGCGCGTTCCCAAACAAACTCCAACTTGGCTCTTTGTTTAGAGATTGCCAAGCCTGCAGAATGAACTCAGCACAAAGGCTGATTGTGCTCCTCTCAACCTGCTGTACTCTGCCCCACTGTCTCATCTGTTGGGAGCTCTTAATGAGCTGGTGGGGGGGGGGGGGGGGGGGGGGATGAATAAACAGAATCAAAAATATAGTGCAGTTACAGTAACACCTTGTGTGAACCATGTTCATTAAGCATGTCAGTTACAGAGTGACCTCTGATCTTTCACACAATGTAATGTGCATCATGACATGTAGCAATGCTGGGGATGTGGGGAAGTATTGCTCGTAATCTGTTTTCACTAAACAGCACTTCAGGTCCATTGTAACAGAGCAATGTGTCTACTAGAGGGATCTGTGAAACTGGCAGTGGTGGCCCAACGGTTAGAGAAGCGAGCTTGTGACCGGAAGGTCGTCGGTTCAATCCCCGGGACCGGCAGGATAAATCTGGGTGGGGGAAAGTGAAAAGGCAGCGCTTGCCCCTCCCTCATTACCAAACACTGAGGTGCCCTTGAGCAAGGCCTTTATTAACCCCAACTGCTCCAGTGGACCTGGTCAGTGGCCAGCAGATCAGACTGTGGTTGTACTGGTCAGCTTCCAGGTATGAATGTCTGTGTGAATGTGAACAGGGCGCTCCTGAAAAAGAGAGCATTGCTCTCAGTGAGACTCCCCCTGTCTAAATAAAGGTAAAAAAACAAACAGTTTAAATAGCAAAATATTTTTACAATAATTTAGAAAGTGGGCGTCTGGGTATTGCGGTGGTGATAGATTCCCTGCCTACCCACATGATGAGGGTCGCAGGTTCGAGCCCTAGTGTTGCCTCCGGCTTGGTCGGGCGTCCATACAGGCACAATTGGCCGTGTCTGTGGGTTGGAAGCCGGATTAAGGGTATGTGTCCTGGTCGCTGCACTAGCGCCGCCTCTGGTTGGTTGGCGTCTCTGTCCGGGTGGAGGGGAACTGGAGGGAATAGCGTCATCCCACACTCCCTGCCGGTCAAGCTCCTCATTGTCAGGTGAAAAGAAGGGGCTGGCGACTGCACATGTATCAGAGGAAGCATGTGCTACTCTACAACACTCCCCATACAGCCGAGAGAGCGGGGGGAATTGACCAAGTACAATGGCCTCAGTAAACACCCATGAGTGACTGACTGATACCCCTTTCACACCAAGGGTCCAAACAGGGTTATTCCCAGGTTGATTTTAGGTATGAAAGGGTTAACCCGGGTTGTCTGACCCGGGTTGCCTGACCCACCTCATTGCGGGGTTGATTTCCCGTGTGAATGGCTCCGGACCGGTCCGGGTTGCTATTTGTTATGCTAATAGCTAGGGGTGCTCCAAAAAATCGATTCTGAAAGGATCGCGATTCTTAATGCCACGATTCCTGGATCGATTCCAAACTCCCAAGAATCGATTCTTAAAATCGTAAAAAAAAATAAAAAATTACAGTGCACCTGAACGCAACATGCAAGATACCGGCTGAATAAGTGTCCACATGTTCATGTCATTTGTGTACTGTACTGCCACGGTGCCACCACCTCTTGCACTTAAGAACTCTGGTTAATGTATTCCCCCCAAAATCTATAAATCCTTCTCAAAGTCTACAGATCCCCCCCAGCCTATAAATCCATCTTATCTGAAGAACATAAGGGGGGAATTCCCCCCTAGTTTGCAAAATGAATTTAGGCCCTGACTGTAATACAGAAGTTGAATTTGAAGTTCAGCATTAATACATTTGTCATTTTTTTGTCTTATATTTACCTTTGTGTGTTATTGCAATATAAAACTACATAATTGAGAATCGATTCTAGATTCTGGAATCGAGAATCGTTGGAATCGAGAATGGTTGGAATCGAGAATCGATTCTGGAATCGGATCGTGACCCCAGGAATCGGAATCGGATCGGATCGTGGCTTAGCCGGATCGGAGCACCCCTACTAATAGCCTAGGCAAATATCACCGCTCCCCCGGTTGTGACCTGGGTCAAGTCTGAATTGTCATGACCAGGAATCAACCCCGCGTTGAGTGAGCGGACTGACTTGGTGTGAATTGACGAAAGCAGGCTTGAACATGAAAGTGGTCATAGTAGTGAGTGAGTGTCTTGACTTTGCCGTCCTCTGACCCCGGCAGGGCCTGCTGCTGACCCAGCGCCTTGGGGGGAAAAAATGCCTGGCCTAGTGCTCTAATACACCCACATAGAAAACTAGAAAAAAGGTGTGAACCTGAACTCGGAGCACTGAAATACCGCCGACGGATCCTCTTACCTAACCTGAAAATCCGGCTGCCATTTAGCCTGTGATTCTTGAAGGTGTGCTCTGGTCTTCTCGTGTGTGCTGGATCCACACAGAGCAACATGGAAGCAGCACTGAGGCGAACGCGGACATGCTCTTGAAAGCCAAGTGGAGGCCGTCACCACCACCTCCTCCACCCTCTGGATCCTCAGTGAAACGTTGACAGACCTATAGGTGTGTGCCCGTGTGCGTGTGCATGATTGGCTCGGTCACGGGGTGCCCTCAGGGCTTAAGGAGCGTTGCATTGTGGGTGCTCGTTCTCATGGTTCAGCTGCTCTCGTTTGCTCACTTTGTTTTGTTATGTGTGCACACAAAGCGGTGTGCACACGTCAAGTCGCCTCTCTGTTTGCTTTCCGGCCTGTCGGAGGGCTCACAGGGAACAGCAGCACAGGGCACAGGGCCCACAGCGGCACAGGGCCCACAGCGGCACAGGGCCCACAGCGGCACAGGGCCCACAGCGGCACAGGGCCCACAGCGGCACAGGGCCCACAGGGCACAGGGCCCTTCAGAGCTGAGAGTGGAGGCTGCCTGGACCCCGGCGCAGGGCTGCCCTGGACATCTGAGAACCAACCGAGCAGAGTCGCAGCGGTGCTGAACTTTGTCTAGTGAATTATTTGTGAGTTCTGCTGCGTATCGACTTCTCTCTGTTTATGGACAGGTGGTTGCAAATATTAACCGGCGGTATGCACAGTAATCAAATCCAACCTTTTTAATTGTTTACTGTCGATGAATTGGAAATCACAGAAGGCGTTTTGATGAGCTGATTTAACACATCTCCTGTGATCATTGATCATCAACACACACAACAATCGCACAGTGATTGCAGTAAGTGCATGTCTTGGCATTGCTCTGTGTCAGATTAGTATGGCCTGCCGTGTTGAAGTGCATTGCTCTGTGTCAGATTAGCATGGCCTGCTGTGTTGAAGTGCATTGCTCTGTGTCAGATTAGCATGGCCTGCCGTGTTGAAGTGCATTGCTCTGTGTCAGATTAGTATGGCCTGCCGTGTTGAAGTGCATTGCTCTGTGTCAGATTAGTATGGCCTGCCGTGTTGAAGTGCATTGCTCTGTGTCAGATTAGTATGGCCTGCCGTGTTGAAGTGCATTGCTCTGTGTCAGATTAGTATGGCCTGCCGTGTTGAAGTGCATTGCTCTGTGTCAGATTAGTATGGCCTGCCGTGTTGAAGTGCATTGTTTTCCGTGGTGCACAGAGCTATAGTGCTGCCTGCAGCTGTTGAGCATGTGCGTGCTGTGCTGTGTGTATATTATAGCCTGGGACTTGCCAAACCAGTTGGATTGAGCCAAAGCTGACCAAGCGATATGTCTGTACTGCTCTGACAGCAACCTCAAACTAGCTGATCCGAAAGGTGAAGGCAGTTACGAGGGAATTTCACTATTGTATTGTGGATAATATTACAGGGTTCGTACGGTCATGGAAAAACCTGGAAAATCACGGAAATGTAAAATACAAATGTAATATTATTAGGTTATGGCCTAATGTAATGCTGTGACAACGTGGTGGTGTTCCTGTTTCCCGTCTCTTGTGTCGAATGAAAAGGATCTGTGTTCCGACCCGAGACAACTGCTGCAACTTAAAACCTTCTTGATGACTTGGAGCCGCGGGTTCATTAACCTGTTGGCTGCTTTTCAGAAGGCCACCGGCAGCAACGGTTTTCCAGATGGCCTGGCCAACATGGCACACAGTGACAGCTAGGGATGGGTATCGTTAAGGAATTAACGATACTAGTACTCTTATCGATACTGCTTATCGATCCGGTACTTTAACGGTACTCTTATCGGTACTTTTGTTATTTTTACGAGAAAAAAATCCCGAAACAAATGGGACTGGTTGTTGTCGGTTCTTTTTGTTATTTTTAAGAGGAGAAAGGGGTGAGGATATAGACAAATTAACCTGGTCACAGTTAGGTGGCACTCATTTATCCTTTCCTCAGTCATTCTCCCACTAGCTGCCATGGTGAAGGGGTTTCTGCTTGGACCAGCAGTAGAGGGAGGAGGGGTGGGGGTGGGAGTGGGAGTGGGCTGGTTCATTGTAGCTGCCGGCTCAGCTTTAACAAAGAAAAGTAGCAAAATCTTAATGGGTGCGTTTTTATTATTAATTTAAATATCCTAAAATATCCTTCTACCACACTGTGCCAATAGCAACATTCAGCTATAGGGAAAGCATAATAAAAATAAAGCAAGACAGTATCTGTCTGCTGTACTTCCCCCCAAATCACTAAATAAAAATCACCCTGCTCTGAAAGTAACATTTCTGAACGACAACTGAGATGATGACCGTCACCTGACGATTTATATCAGACTGTATTTATGATGATGAACACACCCAAACAGCGGGGAAATGTTTACTACTCTCGTCTTAATCATTACCACGTTCACATTATAGTTACCTGATGAGGTAGACTGGGTAACGCAACCGTGGCATCATTGACAGGAGATGATGGAGGGCGAGCTAGCTTGTCAAAAACTGTGCATTTCTCCGTTTGAATGTGATGCACTTTGGTAAGTGTTTAGACAAATTGCTCGTGTTTCCACCTTTTACTAGCGAAGGTTTTATTGCACTTGTGACAACGTGAATTGTCACCATCGACTCGAGTGAAGTACAACCACACTTTAGATCGCTTCGCTTCGTTCTTTCAGCCATTCTTAACGTGTGCTCTGCTCAGTTGCAGTAGTCTATCTGCCTGCTTGCCGGTTCCCTGTTCCCTGTGCTCAGCTGTGCATGTGTGTGGTGGTTGCTCTCAGGCACGCCCCCAGCCCCTCCCCTCTCCTCTCTCAGTCCTACTCCTCTCGTCTTGGCTGGCAGTGCAGCAGCTGTGTCTCTCTCGTCTGACGGAGAGCAACGCGGAAAAGATTATCCCTTTTCTTGTTCGGAAATCGCAAAAAACACATCATAGGCCTGTCTTACGGAGTTGGTGAGATAAAATGTGCAAGATAACGTAACGTTTATTTAGCAATTATATAGCCTATAGGAAATCTATTTTCTTAATTTCTCCACTCCAGACAGTACCGATAAGAGAACCGTTAACGTGAAAGCTTATTGATCCTCCGGTATCCCGAAATCCGGCCCCGGGGCCCGTTTGGTACCGGGTCTCGGTACCCATCCCTAGTGACAGCACTGACAACATGCCACTCACAGTGACAGCACTGACAACATGCCACTCACAGTGACAGCACTGACAACATGGCACACACAGTGACAGCACTGACAACATGGCACACACAGTGACAGCACTGAGAAGGAAGTGGACTTTGTGTAACGCTGGTTTGTTGACTTGTCTGTCTGTCTGTTTTACAGGAGGGCTGTAATCACTTGCTCCAGCCGGAACCAGGAACTACACTGTAAGAACAGCAGTGCTGGGGGCTCCATGGTCTTCAGTAGATGTAAGTAGGCACAGAGAGAGACACCATTTTTCTGAATCAATTAAGTAATTACTATTTATTCTATGTATTATAATACATCATTTTGACTAGGTTTGAAAGCCTCATAGAACATGCCTTTTTTCTATCACATGTTGTGGATAGCATGCTGTTGGGCCTGCCATGCTGTGCTGGTCTGATACTGGACTGCCAGGTTGCACTGTACCTTTTGATTGTGCAGTGTACACATTACAGTCGCCCAGGCAGCGTTTAGCCTGTGTTTTTTTCACAGTCCAAAGTGCAGCCTGATACTGCTGTTGGGACCCTCCCCTTCTAGCCTAACGATCTGACCGCACCTACTGAACGTGACCAATTACAAGCAATGCTATCTTTTGAATTTTTAAGCTCACTTGTTTTGTTGTCGCGGCCTCATACGATTGCTTATCGGCGTCAGCAGCACTCCATGATCACTCCCAGTGGCCATCCTTAGAACTTTCCTAACCGTTAATGAACAGCTACTGTATCTTCACCTGCACACTTACATGAGCACTTGATAGCTACATTGCTACTGGAGACCTCTGTGAGTGTACCCAAACCACAATCAAAAGAGAGAGAGGGGGGGGGAGGAGGACCTCTGTGAGTGTACCCAAACCACAATCAAAAGAGAGAGAGGGGGGGGGGAGGACCTCTGTGAGTGTACCCAAACCACAATCAAAAGAGAGAGAGGGGGGGGAGGTACGATTACGAAAACTTTATTATCCACGAGTGGAAGTTTGTCTCTGGTTCCACCATAGACATGTCTCTGGTTCCACCATAGACATGTCTCTGGTTCCACCATAGACATGTCTCTGGTTCCACCATAGACATGTCTCTGGTTCCACCATAGACATGTCTCTGGTTCCACCATAGACATGTCTTCAAAGCATAAAAGACAACAACACACATGAAATAATGCAATGTGATGAGAAATATGACTACACATTTACAGTACAGTCAACACACATTCATCCACATTCAAAGGCACACCGATGCATAAAAGTAGGCTACGCCTCACGCTACAGGTCAAGTTTACAAATCATAGATCTACGGCCTGTCCAATTCAAAAAACATAAATCAGGACAAAACCTGCTGTGCAAAAAACCTCAGCAAAGTAAAAAGGTAAAAGCACCACCCTATATGCAGTATCTATCTACCGCATCCTAGTTTGATTTATTGCCATGATGACAGCATCTGGGACAAAGGTAACTGCAAAGGATGCTGCAAAGGTGGAGGGCTCGTTCACTGCTCTTCAGGACAGATTGTATTTCAGTCTGATGTTTTGGTTCTTCACTTCTGTAACTGACAAGTGTTGATACACTATTATGACACTTAGGCAAAAAGGGCAAATCTACAGGGTCTCAATGAGGGAGGACGAACACACTAGTCTGTATTTGCCCAGTGTGGCTTTAATCTAGAAAGTAGGTTGCTCTTCAACTGTTCTGTAGAATAAAGGAGAGCAATTACATTTTGTCACTTAGCAGCAACGCCATTGGCTAATGGCTTCTACTCTAAGAGGCAAGAAAATAAGTAATTTTTATTTTATTTTAGTTAAAATACCTGGGTATGCAGTGCACCTATTTAATAATGTATGCCAAACAAATCACAACAATCTAATTTCTTTAGTTTTTCACACTTTTTCACATAAAAAGTTCATTTTTCAAGATTTCATTGATTACAGTAATGTACAGTTTGCTGTTTACAGTTACCTAGTACTATCAAATTTCTACCCCATATCAACCAATCCTATCACGACATGCAGCTGTCAATCAAATCTTCATTTCAGGATAATTTTCTCTTCCAAATGAAGTAGAAAATGGCGCCTAGTGCCTGTCATCTGGCAGAATTCCTATCCCATAAACTAACTACTAACTTGGCCAATTGTTAGAAACATGAACAAAAAACAAAAACTATAATCTCTAAGAATGCAAAGAAATGTAACTGGCTCATTAAAACACGCATTCCAGGAATATTATTTACATTTATAACGATAATGGCGGGCGCCTCCGAGCCTGACAGCCTCCCTGGCTGTCAGGGGTCGTCTCTCGGAGTTTCCAGGCGGGCGGGGAGCACCCATGCATCGGATTGTCCGCTCGCTCCGCACGAAGCAGCCTGGCTGCCTGGTACTCCGCGGATCCCACTCGCGTAGCACGACTACACGCTGAATCCCACCCGATTTGGGGGTGGAACAGGCCAGGATTGGCCAATGCCAAAGCCAGTCCTCAGAATTGTCAAATCAAATCATCAACACCATATATGATCCGCCTCTCAATTTGTTTTCAGTCTGAAACGGACTCAGATGCACGTGAGGAACGGGTTCACCTCCACTTTAAACATTGCCAATAGTTCTTCTCACTGGTCTGTTCTATATGGGCCTCGTGGAAGCCTCCTCTGCATTGCCTAATTGGTTGATAGCCTCTTAATTGTGACAATTGTTTTCTCAGCTCCTTGAAATAAATTCTGAATTGGACTAGCTGTTTTGCCCAAGATGAGAGCCAGAGAGTTGATTGGCAGGTTTTTTTCATGCTGATTAATGCACCATTATGTTGTAACTGAAACAAGCAAGTCTTTCTCCTGCTCCAATCTGCTCCCCATTAGTTACTGAGTAGATCCAATCTATTGAGCGGCCCAGAAAGTCATTGAGTAACTAAGTAACAATGTAAAAGTCCTTAGTGATATTTCCCAGGGCTGTACGTTAACCTTTTTTTTTTGCACATAGCACTGGTGCTACAGAGCAGAGGTTGATCGTTTGTAGCACAAGGCCAAAAAAATGGTAGCATGCACATAAAATGTATGTTACCATCTCTTAAAAACAACCACAAAGTCAAGTAGTGCAGTTCATCACTTAAACTACAGCCCGACCGATACTGGGTTTTTGAGGCCGATACCGATATTAGGGAGTAAAACAATTCTGATATCGATATATCGGCCGATATTCATATACACATTATATTACACAGTTTCTTGCAATGATCCATCAAATATCAAACACTTGACAAAGATATGACTTGACATGATTTGAGATATGTAATGTAGGCAGGATATTTTTCAGCTTGTCAATAAACTTTATTGTCCAAAATGACATCAATGCAATGAAACAGTAAACTTCACTGGGAATTTAATAATTATAAATAACTAGAAATACAAAAACACAAATGGAACAACTATAAATTATAACTTGAGTTAAGGAAAACATATCAAATATACACAACATGCTGTCTATAACTTAAAAAATACAAAAATATCTGCAATATCGGCCAACATATCGGCCGATACCGATATATCGGTTATCGGCCAATATCGGCCGGAAATATCGGTGGACCAATATATCGGTCGGGCTTCAACTTCAACAGGTCTGTGACTGGCAAAGGACATACATGTTGCATACAGGCAGGGCACACACAATCCAAACCTTAACAAGAAATGTGTTTCAAAAGAGTAAAACACGTGTGCTACTGCGCTCAGTTCATTCATAGCATACAGTACATAATATGTAGCACTGTACAGCCCTGCCCATTGCTAGAGCTTTTTTGTGTTCTAAGCTCCTGTCCTGTGCCTTTTATATAATGTAATGAGCTTTCAACTTCCAACATCAGCTGCTCTGGAACATCAGCTGCTCTGGGAATGCATAGCCTTACCCCACCACCACCACCACCACCACCCACCCACCCCAACTCATTATGGACGATTGTAAACGGTGTTCATTCTGTTTGTGCGTTCTCATGTTGATCGACTCAGTTAGACAAACATAAGAAAATAAACGCCTTTGCATTTTTCGTTTGAATTAAAATGCAACTATTTGTTTGTATCTTTCATCGTCGTCCCGTTTGTTTCAGGAGCTGCTGACCGCTGTGCTTTGGACCCTGTGATGGCAAATCCTGGTAGGAAATGTCCCATTTGCTTTGAGATGAATACTTAAGGTTTAACATCTGTAATAATTGTGTCGTACTTTTTAGATTTCACTCTTCATTAGAGCTGGGTATTGGTTCAAATTTCAAGAATCGATTCGATTCCGATTCACAAGGTTGCGAATCGATTAATTTCGATTCCATTCGATTCGATTCCGATTCGATCAATTTCAATATTGATTTGGTTAGTGATACCAAAACGTGTTTTTTGAGCTGTACCCTGAATTACATGACTGTCCAGTTATGTAACACAGGGGTTCCCAACCAGCCAAGTAGATACATGGGGAAAAAAAGTTGCAGACCTGTTGTCAATTTTAATGGTTTTAGTTACACATATATTTACTCACCAGGTGGTGACAAAGGGTAAATAACAGCCTTTTCATCTGTCAATAAAGACACTTTCACAATTATGCACAGTGATTTGATTTCAGCCTATATAATTTCTAAAAGTAGATATTAATGATCAAACATTTCCATTCATGTAGCCTACAGTATTTATGTTTTTGTGTCAACTACAAACATAAATAAACGTCAACTTGAAACTATGTTTCAACTACCACACACAGCATAATATTTTAGCCTGTTTATTTTTATTTTTTTATTTTTTTATTAAAAAAAAATCGATCTCTGGACATATTAATCGATAATCGAGGATTAAAATAAAAATCGATAAAAAATCGGAGAATCGTTTTTTTGAACCCAGCCCTACTCTTCACTCTGTGAACACATGAAGCCAACGGGTAAACGTTTAACCTGCTAGCACTGGAGAGTCATGTCCTTACACTCACTCGTTTCTCACTTAAAACTCTCTCAGCAGACCTTGGTCCAATAGCACTTCTTGGTCAATCAAATCCTAAGAGTTGTCTTTCTTTCATATAAATAAATATTCAGTTTTACTACTCTGCAACGCTGATCTCTATAACACAATAGTGATCCAACCCATAGCCTATCCATTTCATGAAAGCTTTTACAGTTGCTGTTCTAGACACCTGGTGTCTGGTTCCTGCTCTTTCCTGGGAAAACTCTTTTGGCACACAGGAAGTGATGCGTTTTAGGTTTCCAGGTGGTCTGTAATAAATAGAAGAAGAAGTGGGTAGCTGGGCAGTGAATGCCACCATGGCTGAACAGAAGAAAAAAGAACAGAGCGCCACCTACAGAAAATCCAAGGGAAAACATGTGACAGTTCACATGACACACTGCTTGATTAACAAGTGATCTGGGGCAAGATGAGTGCAGAAAGACCACAGCAAGAGCTTAACACCAAAGACACAAACAAGTTGACATTGAGGTTGATCTGATGCTCAGCTTACCTGACACTGGCTGAATTGCCCTCATGCAGTTAAAACCATTTGCGTGTCTCTTCAAGCAGGTTAGACCAGGTCTGAAATAGGGGTGTGATACATCACCCATATCGTATCATGTATCGATGCAAAGTGAAAACAACTACCTATATATGTATATGGATATGTATATCTATATATATCTATATATATCTATATCTATATCTATATATATATCTATATATATATATATAGATATAGTAATCTTGAAGATACACCAAGGTGAGGGAGCATAGATGTGGATGGCTTATGTTCCTAATTGAAAGGTCATCAAGGGCTCTTTAAGTTAACTGATAGAAAATGCACTTAGAGTAAACATGAGAAATGTGGCACTTTATAGTGAACATTTATAGTGAACACAACAGTCTATCTATTTTTACAGGTTTGATTAAAAATAAGAATTGTTTTTCATAGAATTTTCTGGAAGAGCTCAGAAATAAAATTGTCAAATCATATTTGATTTGCTTTTTGTGAGTTGATATAAATGTAACTTGATTGTGTTAAATGGGGATATCGTCTCATGTCAATCGCAGGCCCCTGAATTGTATCAAATTGAAATGGTATCGTGGCGGCAGACTTTGTGATATCAGCAAATATTGTATCATTGTCCAAAGAACCACTATACTATAATATCGTATCGTATCTTATCGTATCGTATCGTGATGAAACTTGTGATCCCCAGCCCCACCCCTAGCCTGAAAGTGTGTTTACCTTCTGCTATGCAGCTCCTATGTCAGTGTGTTTATGGCTGCTGTAGTGAGACTGGCTTCACACGGGTCATAGTATCAGGAGGAGCGGAAGAGCTGAGTCAACACAGTGCTACTGCTGCATTCCAGACAACTCGGAGGGTGGGAATGTCCCCCGAGTTTACAAGTTGGAACGCCGACTTTGAGTGGCATTCCACTGTACTTTTTTTTCGAGTAGGAGCTCAGAGAATCCCAGCTGTCCGAGCTGTCTGGAATGCAGCACAAGTTATGGAGCTGGTCACTGAGGGGGTGGCCTCGTGTGACGCACTGTGCTGTTGACACAGCAGCTATCTGATTGGCCTCCGCCCAGAGGACACACCTGCAGGTGAGCAGACCTGCTGGTTCCACTCACTCGCATGTATCTCCTTTCACTACAACACCTGGGCTCACTGAAGACAGAGGACGTATCGGTTAGACTCACGTGGACCGCTGGAGCTTCCTCCTTCAGCTCTTTGGAACTGGATTAGTCCATTTTGTCGTTTGGTGACATCCGTGGGGAAATATCTGGAATGGCTGTACAATCTACGTGTGAGTACTGTACGCCTTAGACTGCAGCGATTAATAGATGAGTTGTCAACATTAATCACCAAACTAGTTTGATAATCAATCATCGGTTTGAGTCATTTTTTAAGAGAGGAAAAAAAGGCCCAAATTCTATGATTCCAGCTTCTTAAATGTGAATATGCGTCTCTTTACTCCTCTACGAGATTAAACTGAATATCCTTTCCACCATTTTCTGACATATATACACACCAAACAACTAATTGATTAATTGAGAAAATAATCAGATTGATCGACAATGAATGACAAGATGGTTGCAGCGCTAGTATGCCTACTTTCTCTCCGTTATCGGACGTTAATGCTGAAACTTTTGAAGATATAATTACTTTTGAATAGAGTCCATTTCTTTGACTGGTAAAATATCCATTGTTGATGCTCAGACTGAAGTAATTGTGTCAGATTGTGTTTGAGGCAGTGGTGAAAGGGAGTTGAATCCATAGCCTTGGTCTAGTGATGCTAGCATGTTACAGACCATGGCAGAACAACACATGATGCTAGCATGTTACAGACCATGGCAGAACAACACATGATGCTAGCATGTTACAGACCATGGCAGAACAACACATGATGCTAGCATGTTACAGACCATGGCAGAGCAACACATGATGCTAGCATGTTACAGACCATGGCAGAACAACACATGATGCTAGCATGTTACAGACCATGGGAGAACAACACATGATGCTAACATGTTACAGACCATGGCAGAACAACACATGATGCTAGCATGTTACAGACCATGGCAGAGCAACACATGATGCTAGCATGTTACAGACCATGGCAGAACAACACATGATGCTAGCATGTTACAGACCATGGCAGAACAACACATGATGCTAGCATGTTACAGACCATGGCAGAACAACACATGATGCTAGCATGTTACAGACCATGGCAGAGCAACACATGATGCTAGCATGTTACAGACACAATCTAGGGGGACAGAACCCATGGCTCGAGCAGCTTAGGGAAGCTTGATCTTGTCATCCTTGTCTGGCTCCGTGGTCAAGCTGAGTAAAAAATCAACTGGACTTCCTCCTGTGTTTCTGACACCAAGGCATGGCTGTGTTGAGTCACTGCGAGGCTATTTTCCCCCCCGCATTTCTATAACGATGTTGGATTCTATTATATTTGTGCTTGTATATCTTGGGAGTGTCATGATCACACGGTGAGATGGTATCTCTGAGTCATCAAGAAGGCTATTTTCATCCACATGATGGACGTTCATGTTGTTGAAATGGGCAGTGTCATCATGATTCATAATGACAGTCCTAATTATCTTCTCTGTACAGAGAGGTTGACCTCAAGCCCTGCATTCCACACATTCCTGCCTGGCATTTTCAGGGTTGCGCTCCCATGATGCTGTAGCCCCAATTGGACTCTAGAGGGAGCAACAGTGTTGTGTATATGTCAATGGTTGTGTAGTAGAGCTTACAGCCTTCCTCATCAAATATAAACATTTCTTTAGTGTCTCTATGGTGTTTTGAATGGGACAACACAACCGTTTTCCCCCCTCTGCTCACTAAAATCTGTGTTTTGGACAGCCACTATCTAAAGTGTATTTCCTGCCAGATGGACCGCTGAGTCCTTCTGCTATTCTATCTACCGGTACTATAGATAACAAAGTAAGAGAGAGGCGTCTGAATAGTTTTGGCAATGTGTGACCATGTTGGCCTTTTCTACTGTTTCAGGTCTTCCTTAAACAAACCTGACACAGAAGATGCACACGTTAGGCTTTTCTGTTCTCTAAAGAAACACACGTAGCAAAAGACGAGGCCTCACTAGTCTTGTCCAAAAAGCTTCATGCTATAATCAGGCAGTAAAGCCTTTCTGGAAATGGTCAAATCTAAACTACTTACTAAGATTAAAGTAAGAGCTAGTCCTGTTGCTCACTGTTTGGACCGGTGGTCCTGATGCTTTGTGTATGTTAGTGTTTTCTGCATGATGCTTTGAATCCTTCTCACTCCACTCTGCCTTAGGCCTCTGGGTATACTTTACAACATGATGCCAGTACCAATACCAGTACCCTTCAAGTGATATCCACTATCGATATCAATTGAGTAGTTCATTCGTTCAATATGTTTTCATAGCATCTTGGCAACTGCCAACTCTGTCACATATGCCACGCTCGACTTCACAGGCTGACTGACCAGCTGGGATGTCCACACAGCAGTCTGAGACACAGACTGGACTGACTGACCAGCTGGGATGTCCACACAGCAGTCTGAGACACAGACTGGACTGACTGACCAGCTGGGATGTCCACACAACAGTCTGAGACACAGACTGACTGACTGACTGGGATGTCCACACAGCAGTCTGAGACACAGACTGGACTGACTGACCAGCTGGGATGTCCACACAGCAGTCTGAGACACAGACTGACTGACTGACCAGCTGGGATGTCCACACAGCAGTCTGAGACACAGACTGGACTGACTGACCAGCTGGGATGTCCACACAGCAGTCTGAGACACAGACTGACTGACCGGCTGGGATGTCCACACAGCAGTCTGAGACACAGACTGACTGACCGGCTGGGATGTCCACACAGCAGTCTGAGACACAGACTGACTGACTGACCGGCTGGGTCGTCTCTGTGCTGCACAGCCTGGGCTTATCTGAGATGAAACATGCAGTGAAATGTTCTGTTCTTCATCACTTTGCTTGCTGACTGTTCATTCCAAGATGGAAGAAAGTGCGTACAGGAACACTGGCCTTATGTCTGCTCACTCAGTCGGGTGTTACGGGGGAAGGCACTGTGTTCTGAAAGTGTCTGCTTGTGTTTTGCATTCTTACTTAAAGTTCTTACAATTCTTGTTGGAATTATTTGCCTGAGTTTTTTTTCAAGAAATGATTAAATGTAGCCTGGTAAACCAGCCGGTCACGTGAACTCACATTTCATGACCGTCTGGCCTCGAGCCCTGGGAGGGCTTTTGCAGAAACTGCAAAGCCTACGAGCCAATCAGCGACCTGCCTCGTAGTTGACATCGTAAACCGGCCAATCGGGAAAATCGCTGGGAAACAAAACAGTAATGGCTGCCTCCACGCTTGTCCGCCTCGAGGAGTAACATCAACGTTCGTCGAGTTTAAACGGCCATAAAGTGCAGTTATTGCAGAAATACACTCAATAACAACAATTAAACAAGTACAGGAGTATCGCCGCGACAGCGCAGTTTCTCCGTGGAAAAGATGTTTTTGTCGTTCTCCCGAGTGGATTTGAATTTGACTGGATCTGATTGGCTGAAGGAGTTGTCTGTCAAGGCGAGTACACCCGCCCAACTCCCGCCCACTGCTAAACACGGCGTGGAAGCTTGAGGTCAGAACGAAAATGAAACATGAGTTCACGTGACCGTCTTGATTTACCAGGATAGATTAAATGTAATCTTACTTTGTAATTCTAAAAAGCAGGCTTAGGGTTAGTTAATTTGAAGGAATGCCAGTGTAACTACTGGTTTGTTGCTTTATACCTGCATGAAGGAGTTGAACAACAACAACAACAAGCTCCATGTTCATATGATCACACTTACTCATGCATGTAGGCTACAGCACATAGTTTATAGGGGCGAGTCCCTGGAGAGTTATTGGACACCTCGGCGATGTCACTTCCTCTTCCCTGGCAGTGAGCTCCACCTCGGCTCAGCTCACCTTCCACGTCTCGGGTTACCTGGCCTCCGCAGGCCCCTCCCCTCCCCTGGCCCCGGCCCTTTGGGGCACACGGGCAGTCGTGTTGTTGTTGTGTTGTGTGTCAGCCTGTGGAATGGTGCGAGACGGGGGCCCGAATCCCTCAAGGCTCGACGAGCGGAGCCGGCCAGCCCTCGGAGCTGGCCCGCCGCGAACTTTGCCCCTGAAAAAAAAATCTGCTCTCAGGAATGACAGGCATCTAAGACTGCAGCGCCGCACTGCTGCCTTATTGGCGTACCTTATTTATGAAGTCAGAGCTCCACGAAGGGAGGGACCTAACGACTGAGTGTGTTTGTGTTTTAGCAAGAGAGAGAGAGACCAAATCACACGGGCTGGAAGGGAGGAGGAGAGCGAGAATAGAGAGACTAGAGAGAGAGAGAGACTAAACGACACAAAGTGAAGCAGGCAAGACAAGTCTTGGGTTACAGGAGCTGTAAAGTGTGGTTGGAGAGGAGAGGAGAGGAGAGGAGAGGAGAGGAGCGCGCTGGTGGCTTTAGTTTTCCCTCCCCGGCGCGGGCCTCCGGAGAGGCAGCGGCCAGCGGGGACCGGAGCCGAAGCCGGAGCCGGAGCATGGGACAGAGTGGCAGCACTGAGACAGTGACCCAGCAACAAGCAGCCCAACACCACACCGGTGAGTCCCAGGCAGCAGCTGAACTAGCTGCACTGAAACTAGCTGTGAGGAGAAACACCTTGTTTTTGACGGGGGGGAAACGACCTGTCAGTTTCATGGAGGCTCTAGTGGCGGCAAGCGGACGTGGATATAATGAGACTGGAAGGAGGCAGGCGCAGGCACAGGCGCAGGTACAGGCAGGTGTACTGTAGAGGAATGCATGCAGGTGGAATGTAGTGATTGTGAAATATACACAGAACACAAAACCCTCCCCACCCCCCCCCCCCCCCCCCCCCCCGGTCTGCACTCCACTCTCCTCCATCTTATGGACGTCTTTATGGAGAACCGGATTTGGGGGTACCAAGGCACCAGCTGACACAGGTTCTCTCTCTCTCTCTCTCTCTCTCTCTCTCTCTCTCTCTCTCTCTCTCTCTCTCTCTCTCTCCCTCGTTCTCTCTCTCTCTCTCTCTCTCTCTCTCTCTCTCTCTCAGTGGATCTGTTTCTTGACTTGCACAACTTGACTTCTCACGTCATATCGTAGGCCGCCTCAGCTGTACAGTTCACCCCGAAGCCCCTGTGTGTCTCTCCGCTTAGACTAATAGACCTTAGACAGAGCAAACTTTCGAAACCTGTTCTCGCTCTGTCAAAAGGAGGAACCTCTCGCACGTTGTATTTACACAGCTAACATGTAGAATTCCACGTTTGTGGTTAGGATAGGAACACAGTCTGGCCAATGCAATCTGCGGTTGGTTTATTTGTCCCATGAAAAATCCTAAGTCACATGACACTGTCACTGTTTGCTGCATACTGTCGTGGACTTTGAGTTGTTGTACTTGGCATTGTTGTCTTCTGGACTTGGACTGCAGCTGTCCTGCCAGGGCTCCAAACTCGTTTTTTTCCAGGTAGCACTAGTGCTACCTACTGTTTCATTAGGTAGCACAAAAATAAATTAGGTAGCACCATATTTTTTTACCGTGTGACAATTAACACATAACCTTTTCATCAGGCCTCCTGGGGGCCTTTCCCTTGGAGAACCACACCTTAACATCCTGCCTGGCATCATAGTCCTCCAGTGCTGGACCCTCAACACTAATACGTAGAGATGCTCCGATCAGCTTTTTTGAGGCCGATCACCGATCACTGGAAGCAGTATCTGCCGATCCCGATATGGCCGATCACCGATCACCGCGTCAAATCCATCAATTCAAGCCTTCTATTTATTGTGTCGCATTATTCATATATTTAATTATTCTTAACAACATCGACATTGTATATTAAGTATTAAAATTAGGAGATGAGAAAGTATCATGAGTTGGCAACCGTTTTATTATTATTTATTACAGAGTAGACTGTATACTGTAACTTTCCTGTGGAAAAATAAATAGTCTTATAAAACAAAAAATATAATACTATGTACACAACATGTGCACCAACACAGCTTGGAACATGTCTGTGAAAGCTGCAGCGATAGCCTCCGCGGTGTGTGACCCAGAAAACTCTTGTGAGTGAAGTACAACTTTGTTCAGGTCGAACTTTTCATCAATAAACTGCGCAGTTAGGCTCAGCATGGACATAGGACAGACACTCGAACTCCAAATGTCAGTCGTGAAGCTGATTGACGTGGTGTTGTCTTTCATAAGGCTCTCGATGTGCTTGTAAACAATTTGGTATAATTCCGGCAGGCAAACGTCAGTTAAATATTTACGTCCTGGCAGCGTGTAACGTGGATCCAAGCAGGATATGAGGCGTTTGAACCCGAGGTCTTCCACAACAGACAGCGGCTGCTGATCAAGACATATGAATTCCATTAGCTTTGCATTTATTTCTTTTCGTTTCTTGCTGTCGTTGCTGACTGTTATTTCCATCAGTCTTTGTGTTGCTGACTTCGCCTCTGGTGAAATAAAGTCGTGGCGGTGGTTTCAATTGTTTTCAGAGTGAAAAAAGTCCGCTGCTCAGCAAGCTCCTGTAGTTAGTTGAGCTGCAGCGCTCCGCTAGGCCGCAGGGTGTTTGGTGAAGCCGCGGTCTTGCCTGGTGAGAGGCCGCGGGGTACAGGGCAGGCTTCACTCTGTTGCGCCTCTTCCCTCCGTGCGCAGCGCAGCGCATGTCTGAGTTTGACTAACTACAAAGTGATATCCATTCTCCTGGCGGATTGTCACATTCGCCCATGCGGTATCTCCTTTGAGCACACAATGCAAACGGCAACAAGTTGTAAAATTGCCAGACAGGCGACGCCATGTTAGCTGCTCTGCTGTTTGTTCTCGCCCAAGCTGCTTTCGCTATAGAGAGAGTGCAACTTCCAAACACTTTTTCGCCACTACCCGGTGTGTGTATTGTGAGTGAGTGACGTAACCGCTGTCTTGCAGCACAGAGGCACGCGCAGGCAGACGGGGAGCAGAGGGGACAGAAAGATGCGATCTGAAGCAGGCGATTGGTTGGGGGGGAAAAAAATATTATCCTCTCTCATTCTCCCAAGTCGCACGAGTGCGACCTGATTGCAAATTAACTCGCACATTTTGAAATTAGGTGGCACATGCGACCTAATAGGTCGCACTTTGGAGCCCTGTGTCCTGCTGCTGCTGGTCTAACAGACATAATATCTAACGTAGTTATTAAATTTGATGACATCATAGCTAGTGGAGTAAATAAATTTGATGCGCCAACATTTGCTTTTATATTTCTGTGCAGATGTTCAGTTCCAGTGTGTTGCCCTGTTGCCTGCTCTGCACATGTGACAGGAGTTGCTCTCCGTGACATGCTCTTTATGAGTGTATTTTCTGCCTGTGGTGCGTGTGCTCCTGCATGTAGTGCAGCAAGCAGCCTGTCATGTGATTGACATGAGCCATATGGACGAGCACCACCAGGCAACTGCTGAGTATTCCATAATGCGATTGGTCCTACCAGCGTTTCAGCCTTTTGCTCGTCCTTTTCGATTTTAAATGGCTGAACAATGCACAGTAACCCCTTAGGGCTGGATGATATGGTTGAAATCAAAAATCCTGATAATCACGAGGATTTTTCTTGATATCAATACGAGGGATCAGCCGAGCAGCATTTTGGTAAACAAACCGCGTCACTGGGTGGCAACGGCAATGAAACCCTATGGAGCCCAAGTGGCGCGAGGCTTGAGTGTCTGACTCTAGCCGGTTAACTCTGTTTACGTTTTAAAAACTGCGACAGTTCACACAACTTTAACACGACATGCATGTATTGTACATCAAACTCTTGAGCTACTTCTGCTCTCACTCAGAATGTCAAAATATAAGCGATGTGATGTATAGTTTTTGAGATATTAACGTTTGTTTGGCACAACTCATACTAGTTAACTGCCGCGGGGTTCCGCATTTCTGGGTGGCAAGTGACGTCACGCTGATTGGTCCTATATCACAATATGGTTCATCATGTATGCAAAATCTAGCTAAATAATCAAACCCCTTCGAAAACGAGATGGTTCATCTCAAGGTTCTTTCCCCCTAATGGGTAAACTTATATCATCAAACCCAATGCTAATGTTAGGTACGATGTCAAACAAAACAGAAATATTCCAAAAATATTCCTACCATACCTACATTTTCTCAGTTTCTTAAGTAACATTTCCATGTCATCATCACTTCAGAGAGCAGAAATGTGTGTCACGGTATTAAAATATCTTTATATAAATCTTTATATCATATAAATATCATCACAATATAATTTCACTGAAAGACGGCACATTGATGATAAGACAGTCTTGGGTTTTGGTTGAAGCAAAGCTTTGCTGTGAAGAGACTGTGTTTAAAGTCGAGGTGAACCGGAACGGAATGCACTAGCGTGAGCGTCGGAGACTGGAAACAAATTGAGAGGCGCACCATATACGTGTCGATGATTTGATTTGACAATTCTGTCAGCTGGCTTTGGCATTGGCCAATCATGGCGTGTTCCACCCCCAAATCGAGTGGGATTCAGCGTGTTGTCGTGCTACGCGAGTGGGATCCGCGGAGTACCAGGCAGCCACCTGTTTCGTGCGGAGCGAGCGGACAATCCGATGCATGGGCGCTGGCTGCCCGCCCGCCTGGAATCACCGACGGGCGACCCCTGACAACCACGCTATCAAGCGCGTGCCATTTACGCTATTTCTGTAAATACGATATTCCTGGAATGCGCGTTTTAACATTCTTAGAGATTATAGTTTTTGTTTTTTGTTCATTTTCTAACGATTGGCCAAGTTAGTAGTTAGTTTATGGGATAGGAATTCTGCCAGATGACAGGCACTAGGCGCCATTTTCTACTTCATTTGGAAGAGAAAATTATCCTGAAATGAAGATTTGATTGACAGCTGCATGTCGTGATATGATTGGTTGAAATGGGGTAGAAATTTGATAGTACTAGGTGAT
Source organism: Poromitra crassiceps (assembly GCF_964638095.1). Classification (NCBI taxonomy): domain Eukaryota; kingdom Metazoa; phylum Chordata; class Actinopteri; order Beryciformes; family Melamphaidae; genus Poromitra; species Poromitra crassiceps. Next base: position 20,607,165 of record NC_139643.1, on the reverse strand, counting down.
GTCAGCAAACTGTACATTACTGTTATCAATGAAATCTTGAAAAATGAACTTTTGATGTGAAAAAGTGTGAAAAACTAAAGAAATTAGATATTTGTGATTTCTTTCCCATACATTATTAAATAGGTGCACTGCATCCCCAGGTATTTGAACTAAAAGAAAAGAAAAGTCATTTTTGGGTTCAGCTCGACTTTAAATGTGGAGCTGCTGCTGCTTGTACCATCTCTCACTTCATCCTTCAGCCATCTCACATTTTCATGCTCTATTGTAAAGACAAGGTCACCATGTCACGCTACAAGGTCACCATGTCACGCTAAGCTGCTGTTCCATCCAAGCACGCACGCCGTCACATTCACTTCCCCTGTTCACAGCCGCGGGCCCACTCCTCCCAGTTTGAACACCCTGTGCTGTCTGGAATATGTGCCAGAAATAGCCGCCAGTGCCAGTGCACTTCACACAGGGGTCACGACCCCCTGCCCAGTGCACTTCACACAGGGGTCACGACCCCCTGCCCAGTGCACTTCACACAGGGGTCACGACCCCCTGCCCAGTGCACTTCACACAGGGGTCACGACCCCCTGCCCAGTGCACTTCACACAGGGGTCACGACCCCCTGCCCAGTGCACTTCACACAGGGGTCACGACCCCCTGCCCAGTGCACTTCACACAGGGGTCACGACCCCCTGCATGGCTGCATCTCACTATGGGATCTCACACTCAGACCCAACAACCGTGTTTACCACCTGGAGACCAATGGATTATGTGGAGGTCAAGGGGCACTGACAGCAGGGGCCAAGTGTAGCTGTAGAAATATAGTTTGGATATTGCTCACGTTAAGTTTGTTCATATGATGGAGTTTTATTCCGATCCATACATAAGATATACAAGACAGAATTTGGGATTGTTCCCCCATGTTACGTGAGATTTGCTTTCCGAGTTGTAACACTGGCTAGTAGTGACTACATTTATCCCTGACCTTGAGGTGATTGTAAATGGTAAATGGACTGTATTTATAGAGCGCTTTTCTACTTTATGGACTACTCAAAGCATTTTACAATGAATACCTCACATTCACCCATGCACACTCAGATTACACACATTCACCCATTCACCCTCAGATTACACACATTCACCCATTCACACTCAGATTACACACATTCACCCATTCACCCTCAGATTACACACATTCACCCATTCACACTCAGATTACTCACATTCACCCATTCACCCTCAGATTACACACATTCACCCATTCACCCTCAGATTACACACATTCACCCATTCACCCTCAGATTACACACATTCACCCATTCACACTCAGATTATACACATTCACACTCAGATTACACACATTCACCCATTCACCCTCAGATTACACACATTCACCCATTCACACTCAGATTATACACATTCACCCATTCACACTCAGATTATACACATTCACACTCAGATTACACACATTCACCCATTCACCCTCAGATTACACACATTCACCCATTCACCCTCAGATTACACACATTCACCCATTCACACTCAGATTATACACATTCACACTCAGATTACACACATTCACCCATTCACCCTCAGATTACACACATTCACCCATTCACACTCAGATTATACACATGCACACTCAGACTACACACATTCACCCATTCACCCTCAGATTACACACATTCACCCATTCACACTCAGATTATACACATTCACACTCAGATTACACACATTCACCCATTCACACTCAGATTACACACATTCACCCATTCACCCTCAGATTACACACATTCACCCATTCACACTCAGATTACACACATTCACACTCAGATTACAGACATTCACCCATTCACCCTCAGATTACACACATTCACCCATTCACACTCAGATTACACACATTCACCCATTCACCCTCAGATTACACACATTCACCCATTCAGCTTCAGCATTCAGCTTAGTCCCTCTCATGTTAGTGTTGACTCTCTGCTTTTGTGTAGTCTACACAACAGCAGAGAGTCAACACTAACATGAGAGGGACTAAGCTTCCTCTACACAACAGCAGAGAGTCAACACTAACATGAGAGGGACTAAGCTTCCTCTACACAACAGCAGAGAGTCAACACTAACATGAGAGGGACTAAGCTGCCTCTACACAACAGCAGAGAGTCAACACTAACATGAGAGGGACTAAGCTGCCTCTACACAACAGCAGAGAGTCAACACTAACATGAGAGGGACTAAGCTTCCTCTACACAACAGCAGAGAGTCAACACTAACATGAGAGGGACTAAGCTTCCTCTACACAACAGCAGAGAGTCAACACTAACATGAGAGGGACTAAGCTGCCTCTACACAACAGCAGAGAGTCAACACTAACAGGAGAGGGACTAAGCTGCCTCTACACAACAGCAGAGAGTCAACACTAACATGAGAGGGACTAACCTGCCTCTACACAACAGCAGAGAGTTAACACTAACATGAGAGGGACTAAGCTGCCTCTACACAACAGCAGAGAGTCAACACTAACATGAGAGGGACTAAGCTGCCTCTACACAACAGCAGAGAGTCAACACTAACATGAGAGAGACTAAGCTGCCTCTACACAACAGCAGAGAGTCAACACTAACATGAGAGGGACTAAGCTGCCTCTACACAACAGCAGAGAGTCAACACTAACATGAGAGGGACTAAGCTGCCTCTACACAACAGCAGAGAGTCAACACTAACATGAGAGGGACTAAGCTTCCTCTACACAACAGCAGAGAGTCAACACTAACATGAGAGGGACTAAGCTTCCTCTACACAACAGCAGAGAGTCAACACTAACATGAGAGGGACTAAGCTGCCTCTACACAACAGCAGAGAGTCAACACTAACATGAGAGAGACTAAGCTTCCTCTACACAACAGCAGAGAGTCAACACTAACATGAGAGGGACTAAGCTTCCTCTACACAACAGCAGAGAGTCAACACTAACATGAGAGGGACTAAGCTTCCTCTACACAACAGCAGAGAGTCAACACTAACATGAGAGAGACTAAGCTTCCTCTACACAACAGCAGAGAGTCAACACTAACATGAGAGGGACTAAGCTTCCTCTACACAACAGCAGAGAGTCAACACTAACATGAGAGAGACTAAGCTTCCTCTACACAACAGCAGAGAGTCAACACTAACATGAGAGAGACTAAGCTTCCTCTACACAACAGCAGAGAGTCAACACTAACATGAGAGGGACTAAGCTTCCTCTACACAACAGCAGAGAGTCAACACTAACATGAGAGGGACTAAGCTTCCTCTACACAACAGCAGAGAGAGTCAACACTAACATGAGAGAGACTAAGCTTCCTCTACACAACAGCAGAGAGTCAACACTAACATGAGAGAGACTAAGCTTCCTCTACACAACAGCAGAGAGTCAACACTAACATGAGAGAGACTAAGCTGCCTCTACACAACAGCAGAGAGTCAACACTAACATGAGAGAGACTAAGCTTCCTCTACACAACAGCAGAGAGTCAACACTAACATGAGAGGGACTAAGCTTCCTCTACACAACAGCAGAGAGTCAACACTAACATGAGAGGGACTAAGCTTCATCTACACAACAGCAGAGAGTCAACACTAACATGAGAGGGACTAAGCTGCCTCTACACAACAGCAGAGAGTCAACACTAACATGAGAGGGACTAAGCTTCCTCTACACAACAGCAGAGAGTCAACACTAACATGAGAGGGACTAAGCTTCCTCTACACAACAGCAGAGAGTCAACACTAACATGAGAGGGACTAAGCTTCCTCTACACAACAGCAGAGAGTCAACACTAACATGAGAGAGACTAAGCTTCCTCTACACAACAGCAGAGAGTCAACACTAACATGAGAGGGACTAAGCTGCCTCTGCA
>NC_139643.1:20525769-20598269 GCF_964638095.1 Poromitra crassiceps | reverse complement strand
AGACTTCAAAACCGTTGACAGTTTTCTGATATACTACCGATGTTCTAATGATACAAAGCTGGTTGAAAATGGGCGGAGTGTTCCTTTAAGCACTCAAGCACCCACTGAGAAAGCTTTCAAAACAGCCTTTATGTTTCTGAGAAAATGGCGCCAGCCTCCTGATAGCGTTTGCCAGCATTGCAATGCTCTCTCCAAGTTAGTGGAGAGTGACCATTTCTCAACAGCATGTACAAGATCTTTCAAACGCTTCCACGTCCTGTCTTGTACTTGTTATCCCAGCAGTTTTAAGCACGGAGGCTTCGTTTGGAAAGAAGCCACAGTCAGCTACAACTGTTTTGGAGGATTTTGAACTTTCGGACAGTTGTTTAAATGATTTCATATTTCTCATAATAGTCAGTCCTCCTTATTACATGCCAGGCATTCCTTTTGATAAGTTGGAGTAAACAACACAAGCAATGAAACCGTGTGAAAGAACCTATATGCCATGCTGAGAGTAGGGATGTGAAAGAACCTATATGCCATGCTGAGAGTAGGGATGTGAAAGAACCTATATGCCATGCTGAGAGTAGGGATGTCCCACTCAGCGTTTTGTGTGCGTCTGCAATCCGAGTCATTAAGGGCAAACAGCCTAAGGGGACATTCACACCAAAAGCGTTTTTTTTTCAGTCAGAACGCTATGAAAATCATGTCTGGAGCGCTTCCATTGTGCACAAAACACAGCGCACGGAGCGGTTTTATTTCCCCCTGTAGTCGCGTGCAGTACAGATCAGAACACAACGACCACATGGACGGTAGCCAGCTGGTTTTGTCTGTTTGATGTTGTTCACTGTCAACACGAAAGCCAGATTATTGCTAATTCTGGCAGCAGCCGAGGTTGGAGGATCCCTCGGGAGGAGAAAAGGTAGGTGCAGTGAAAATGACGAGCAGCGCGCTTTTCCTCTAATGTTCAACTTTTTTCAGCTTAAAAAACGCCCACAGCGCTCCTCCAAAAACAACAGACGCCACCAGCGTTTAAACGTCAGGTGCGTTCATTAAAAGAGGAGCACGTTTAGCGCGTCCTTACATAGAGAATGAATTGCAGAAAGACGCTGGCAGCTCCAAAAACGCTTTGGCCCCTAAGGCGTGGCTGCGACGCATCAGGTTTAGTAGTCTTTGTCATCGTTCAAAAACAACGTATACAAAGATAAATACCTTTCCATTACGCCAACATTGAACGCAGCCCTGTTGCTGCCGCCCCTCACAAGTAATGTAAGTGTCAGTCGTGGACAACACCTGTTTATGGCACATGCATCTTTTATGACAGTTGCTGTAAATGGAGCAGAGGGGCAGAAAAGGAATAAATGAATTGGGGTTTTGACGTTTGATAGGGTGTCATGTGTGCTTCTCAAAGTGGGGTCTGGGGACCCCCCGAGGACTCCTCGAAGGGGGTTCCCAGCAAAAAGGGGATACCTTATTTTCACTACTATAATTCCATCTGTAAGTAACACAATAACAGAATGTACCGGTATGACTGTTTTGGTCATTGGTTTCATACACCTTTTGCGATAAAATATCTAAAAGCAAAAATCTGATCAAATGGTCTCATTTGTGTCAGTTTTCGGGGTCCTTGACGTGAAAATGTTTGAACAGATACAAATCAAAATACGCTAGTTGAAAGAAATGGATTCATTCCCTATTGATGCTTTGCACTCGCATTGCTCAGAAACACGAACAGAAACCTTCTGCCAAAAAGTCTTCTTCTCACGTTACCTGTTGTTTGTGCTGGATTTGGGGGAAATCATTTTCATCAGAAATGCAAGGTATGCACAAGCTATGTGTCTTAGCATGCTGAGGCAGCAGAGCAGCCCAGCAGGGAGTCATATTTCAGTCTTTGTGGCACACACACCTACACAGTACACCTCCACCTCCTCCCGCTAAGCTGGGCTTGCAGGAGCCCTGTCAAGACACGCTTTCATTGATCATGTGTATCAGTGTGGCCACAATGCCATTAAACAATGCATGTCGAGCGCAAATCAAATGTCCGGCTCCTCACACACACACGTCTGTGTCTCTGTAGGGACACTGGGTGAGATCTACACACATGCTAATTACTGATCAGGCCATCTCTCCTGTACACAATTCTTTGTTTAAATTATTGGATGCCCAGACTTTACATCAAGCATGGAGGTTTTGTGTCGCTCATTTTAAGAGCTGTAATTAATTCATTTCTTATTAAACCGGACAAGGACACGCTTGTCTTTGTGGGCAGGACTTGCTCGTCGTCAACCATAATCTAGGCCAGATAAAACTCAGTAAAAACGTTGCACTTAGGCAGCAGATTAGCCCTGCTCGAGTCATCAGCCTATCAGAACGCAGCAGATTACCCCTGCTCAAGTCATCAGCCTATCAGAACACTTTTAGCTTGTTGAAGCAACAGATACCCGCCAATAATAGGGAGGGAAATCAGTAGTATGTGTCTTCTTTTTTTTAAGAGAAACCACTGCTGGTATTGAAACTGTTGCAAATGAGTGTATCCATTTCAAATTTTTAGTATTGATTCGATTCTTATCGATGCTATCGATACTGTACCTGTTGCAAATGAGTTTTGTACTGTATCCTTTTCTTTTTTTGTATCGGGACTCTTGACATCTTTTTGACATCTTTCGATACTTAGTTTTGACAACCTTAATACGCACACGCGCACACACACACACACACACACACACACACACACACACACACACACACACACACACACACACACACACACACACACGTCCAGCTCTCAGTACAGTGCCCTCTCGAGGACAGAGAGGACAGAGCGGCTGTGGCTCAGGAGGTAGAGCAGGTCGTCCACTAACCAGAAGATCGGTGGTTCGATCCCCGGCTCCTCCAGTCCGCATGTCGAAGTGTCCTTGGGCAAGACACTGAACCCCAAATTGCTCCCGATGGCTGTGCCAGTACCCTGCGTGGCAGCTGGCCGCCTTCGGTGTGTGACTGGGTGAATGTAGGCACATTGTAAAGCGCTTTGGATAAAAGCGCTGTATAAATGCAGGCCATTTACCATTTACCATTTACAGCCAGGAGCAGTGGGCAGCTCTCAGCACATCGCCCGGGGACCAATCTCTTTCTCTTTCTGGTCCAACCATGTCTTCTTGCATGCTTTTTGTGGGAGTTCTAATAGGAGGAAACCTCAGAGGAGCATGGGGAGAACATGCAAACACCACACAGAAAGGCCCTAATGAGATGAACTCTCCTGTCCCCGTGTATATCTACGTGTTCAGCCAGTGTGTGTGGATCTGTGTGTTCAGTAGGGCTGGGTTCAAAAAATCGATTCTCCGATTTTTAATCGATTTTTATTTTAATCCTCGATTATCGATTCATATGTCCAAAGATCGATTTTTAATTATTATTATTATTATTATTATTATTTTTTTAATAAACAGGCTAAAATATTATGCTGTGTGTGGTAGTTGAAGCATAGTTTCAAGTTGACGTTTAATTATGTTTGTAGTTGAAACAAAAACATAAATACTGTAGGCTACATGAATGGAAATGTTTGATCATTATTAATATCTACTTTTAGAAATTATATAGGCTGAAATCAAATCACTGTGCATAATTGTGAAAGTGTCTTTATTGACAGATGAAAAGGCTGTTATTTACCCTTTGTCACCACCTGGTGAGTAAATATATGTGTAACTAAAACCATTAAAATTGACAACAGGTCTGCAACTTTTCCCCCCCGTGTATCTACTTGGCTGGTTGGGAACCCCTGTGTTACATAACTGGACATGTAATTCAGGGTACAGATCAAAAAACATTTTGAAACATATTGAAATCGATCGAATCGGAATTGAATCAAATCGAAATTAATCGATTCGCAACCTTGTGAATCGGAATCGAATCGATTCTTGAAATTTGAACCAATACCCAGCTCTAGTGTTCAGCCAGCGGCCCCGTGTGTGGATCTGTGCTTGCTGCCATGCAGCAGGTTATTGTGTAACTGCCGCCTCGCGACTCATCACCTAAGAATGATAATGTGAGGTTCACGCCCTCTTTATGCTCTCTTCCGCTTTTCCACGCAGTGAGTCTCTTGTGAGTCATGGTTTCTGTCACAGGAGCCCAACTCCTCTCCATCATTCCTTTCCTTTCTTTTGTTTTCTTCTTATTTTGCCTCGGGCGTCTTTCAGCTTGTGCTTTTTCCTTTTGAGCTGCATTGTTGTTTTGATATTGATGATGAATCTGGAAGAGTGAAACACGTTGCTGCATCACTGTCATGACGGAAATCACAATCATCAAACCCCTTCCCGCCTGTGAATAAGTTCACACCGACCTATTAAAAGCTTTTCACTGCCATCGGGTTTACATACAAAGTCGATGCAAACGAGCGATTGAGCGTATATTTGCCCGGGAGAAAAATCGCTGGGCGTCCGAGCGACAGAGACAGAGCGATAGGACGAAAATTCGCTCGTCGCCCAAGATGAAATATCCCAACTCGAGCGAAATTTCGCTGGCATCAGTCGCTCGCTGCTCAACGCCGATTGGCGGCCGTGTGAGAGCGAGTCAAGGATCACACTGGCTTGGAACAAACCGCTGGTTTATTGTGTGGCAACAAACCGCATTGACAGCTGATTGACAGGCTGACAGCTGACATGAAGTGAAGTCTGTACTACCGGTATAGAGCTCGCGTTAGGAGCACGCTGATAGGCTTAGCTTGTAAACAACTACGGTGGCTCGTAGTGGACAAACATCGTGACATTGCGTAACGTTGTCCGTCCAGATGTCCGTCAATTCTTGTGCCTGTCGACGAGCGATTTAAACAGAGCGACAGAGCGATTCCAAAGGGTTGAATCGAGCGACAGAGAGAAAAATAAATATCTCGGTGTGTGAACACAGCTTAACACAGAAACCCAAACCTGTCCATTTAGTTTTGAATGGAGGCTGATGCCCAGGAGAAGCTCTGCCCGTGTTTCCGGCTGTCATCATGTCTGCCAGCTGGAGCAGCTCGGCAGGCAGCCCTCGCTCACTCACAGGCTCTGCACTCCCTAGCACCAATGTGTAGCCTAGGCCCTAGCTAGGGCCTAGCTAGGGCCTAGCTAGGCCCTAGCTAGGCCCTAGCTAGGCCCTAGCTAGACTGGACCCTAGCTAGGGCCTAGGTAGGGCCTAGCTAGCCCTACCCTACAAATGGTGGCTGTTGGGTGAAAACCCTGTAACTCAGTTAACTTACAATTAATAATGACATGTGTTGAGGAACTTCTATGACCCTGGCATATCTGATCAACACTTAAACCACATGTTTGAAGGAGGCTTCTTTCCTGGGGTTCCAGCCAGGCAAGATGGAGTTTTTTTTTTTTTTTTGCCAGGATAATGTATTGAGATGTATTGGTTTGCTGATATAAGCTGCCATAAGCACACATCACAAAATCAAGTCCTGAAACTGCCACAATCTTGTGGTTACCTCCAAGTCTCTCTGTAAAAGAAAAATAGTGCCCCTGCTGCCTTTCTCAGTGTTGCTTTTTAGACTCTTAAACCTGCTCCAAATCCTAGGTGAAAATGATCGTTTTCACCCTCACTCTACAAAATTGGGGGGGAAACTCATTAAATAATGATCAGTGAGATTTAATATTTGGGATTTCTTCATTTATGTAGCCTCCCGTATCTTCCACCAGGAGAAACATGATCAAAATCAAAAGTTCGAGGCACCAAGCTCTGGTTGAGTTGACACAGAAATGACCCTATAGTCTCCTGTGGTCTAAATACTGTTTCAGAGGCTTCCCACCACCGAGACAAGAAGTTCTGGGGGAAGCACCAGAAAGATCCAATTTAAAGCCGTTCCATATTAGATTAGATTAGCCTTTATTGTCTCCCTCAGGATAAATTTGTCTTGGGCATTCAGAGAACAGTAGGAGGCGTCATAATGCATAGACTCATATACACATACATACACACACGCACAGTCCAATCAAACTACATTGAACATATATGAGCATAAATATTGTATGGCCTTCAGCAACCCTGTGGAGTCTTGTGTTTTTCCTGCGTGCGTGTGTGTGTTGCAGATGATGAGGTTGACCTGAGTCTTGTGTTTCTCCTGCGTGTGTGTGTTGCAGATGATGAGGTTGACCTGAGTCTGGTGTTTCTCCTGCGTGTGTGTGTTGCAGATGATGAGGTTGACCTGAGTCTGGTGTTTCTCCTGCGTGTGTGTGTTGCAGATGATGAGGTTGACCTGAGTCTTGTGTTTTTCCTGCGTGTGTGTTTGTGTTGCAGATGATGAGGTTGACCTGAGTCTGGTGTTTTTCCTGCGTGTGTGTGTGTTGTTGCAGATGATGAGGTTGACCTGAGTCTGGTGTTTTTCCTGCGCCTGTGTTGTTGCAGATGATGAGGTTGACCTGAGTCTGGTGTTTTTCCTGCACCTGTGTTGTTGCAGATGATGAGGTTGACCTGAGTCTTGTGTTTCTCCTGCGCCTGTGTTGTTGCAGATGATGAGGTTGACCTGAGTCTTGTGTTTTTCCTGCGTGTGTGTTGCAGATGATGAGGTTGACCTGAGTCTTGTGTTTCTCCTGCGCCTGTGTTGTTGCAGATGATGAGGTTGACCTGAATCTGGTGTTTTTCCTGCGTGTGTGTGTTGCAGATGATGAGGTTGACCTGAGTCTTGTGTTTTTCCTGCGTGTGTGTTGCAGATAATGAGGTGGACCTGAATCTTGTGTTTCTCCTGCATCTGTGTTGCAGATGATGAGGTTGACCTGAGTCTGGTGTTTCTCCTGCGTGTGTGTGTTGCAGATGATGAGGTTGACCTGAGTCTGGTGTTTTTCCTGCGTGTGTGTGTTGCAGATGATGAGGTTGACCTGAGTCTTGTGTTTTTCCTGCGTCTGTGTGTTGCAGATGATGAGGTTGACCTGAATCTGGTGTTTTTCCTGCGTGTGTGTTGCAGATAATGAGGTTGACCTGAATCTTGTGTTTCTCCTGCATCTGTGTTGCAGATGATGAGGTTGACCTGAGTCTGGTGTTTCTCCTGCGTGTGTGTGTTGCAGATGATGAGGTTGACCTGAGTCTGGTGTTTTTCCTGCGTGTGTGTGTTGCAGATGATGAGGTTGACCTGAGTCTTGTGTTTTTCCTGCGTGTGTGTTGCAGATGATGAGGTTGACCTGAGTCTTGTGTTTCTCCTGCATCTGTGTGTGTTGCAGATGATGAGGTTGACCTGAGTCTTGTGTTTTTCCTGCATGTGTGTGTTGCAGATAATGAGGTTGACCTGAGTCTGGTGTTTCTCCTGCGTGTGTGTGTTGCAGATGATGAGGTTGACCTGAGTCTGGTGTTTCTCCTGCGTGTGTGTGTTGCAGATGATGAGGTTGACCTGAGTCTTGTGTTTTTCCTGCGTCTGTGTGTTGCAGATGATGAGGTTGACCTGCAGCAGCGCAGCACGACAGGGAGCGAGGAGGGAAACTCTGGAGACGGAACTCCTCCAGCCAAACGCAAAGGCAAGTTCTCCAGCCTGGGGAAGATCTTCAAGCCCTGGAAATGGAGAAAGAAGAAGCCAAGTGAGAAGTTTGCGGAAACATCTATAGGTACACTGGGCACATTTTGTCATCTTGTGATTTACACTTGCACATTTTTTATGACTTTGTTACATCTTTCTTCCCTTCCCGAAATGATGGGACCAGATTTTATGTTTTTTTTGGTTTATCTGTTTTTTCAGCTTTGGAAAGAAAGATTTCTGTTCGGAAAACTCGCCAAGAGCTGATTGAAAGAGGGGTGCTAAAGGAAATCTCGGAGAATGGTGGGTCGATTTTTGTAGCGTTAAAATAATTACTAATCACTTATGCTTTAATGACATAAAATATGTTGCAATTTGGCTCCATCTCTGATGACCTCTGACTCCCTGCTTGTTTTCCCATGCGACAGAGAGCAACGACGTGAACCACTCCAAAGTTCCGCCGGTGAAGAATGGCCACCCGGTGGCCAACATGGACGTGGACAGGCTGTCGGAGCCGGCGGTGCGGGTGTCCCGGGGCGAGTCGGACATCAAGGTGAACAGCAGCCGGCTGTCCCAGGGAGACGATCGGCGGGCCAGAGTGCCGTCCGACGCCTCCCGAAGCCACCGGGCACCTCTGGATGTGGACTCGCACGCCCGGCTCGCCGTGGACGCGGACAGACGGAGCCGCCTGCCATCGGACATACCCAGAGGCCCCGCCCCAGACGACCGACACCGCAGGGACGAGAGGAGAGACGGCAAAGACGACCGAGGGAGGAGAGACGACCGGGAGGACCGAGGGAGGAGGGACGACCGCCGAGAAAACAGAGAGAGGGAGAAGGAGGGAGGGGCTGAGCGGAGGGATGACCGAGACGTCAAGGAACGACGAGAACGAAGAGATGACCGAGACAGGAGAGACGAGAGGACGGAGAGAGATGATAGGGAAAGGAGAGACCGCGACGAGAGAGAAAAGAGAGAGCGTGACGAGAGGGAAAAGAGAAACCGTGACGAGAGAGAAAAGAGAGAGCGTGACGAAAGAGAAAGGATAGACCGCGACGAAAGAGAAAAGAAAGACCGCGACGAAAGGGAAAAGAAAGACCGTGACGAGAGAGAAAAGAAAGACCGCGACGAAAGAGAAAAGAAAGACCGTGACGAGAGAGAAAAGAGAGACCGCGACGAGAGAGAAAAGAGAGACCGCGACGATAGAGAACGGCGGGACGACAGGGAGAAGAGAGACGCTCGAGTAGAGAAAGACGACAGAAGAGAGGACAGAGACAAGGAGGACCGAGAGAGGAGGGATGACCGGGATCGGAGGCAAGACAGGGAGAGGAGAGAGAACCGAGACGACCGAGACAGGGACGGGCGAGGTGGAGAGAGAGATGACAAGAGAGAGGACCGAGACAGACGAGAGGACCGAGACAGGCGGGAGGACAGAGAGAGGAGAGAGGAGCGGGAGAGACGCGACGACTGGGTGAGACGAAACGAGAGAGAGCGGAGAGAGGAGCGTGAGCGCAGGGAGGCGAGAGAGAAGCGGGAAAAGCCGGAGGACCCGCGGCCCGTCAGGCCCGCGTCAGAGATGGACCGCCGGCCCAGTCTGCAGAAGAGCTCGTCAGAGGACAGCAAGAAGCTCCGGCCGGCTTCAGACGTCTACCAGAGGAGCACCCTGCCCCGCTACACGCCATCTGAGGAGTTCAGAGCACGGGCAGGTGAGACAAAGTGGGCTCAATGTTCATTTGTAAAGTCAAAGCCCACATGAGAGATGCCACAAAGCACTTTTATTCAAACAAATAAACAAAATATTATTTACACAGTGACATTTTAAGTAATCCTCGGTAATGTGGATATAATGACTACGTAAAGGCAAATAAGGTAAGTTCAGAAAAGGACAATTCAAAGACAACACTTATGCAATATCATGATATTACAATATCCAACCTCTCCTTCGTCCCTGTGTGTGTCCCCCTGCTGTAGAGTCGGCCGGCGTTCGCTTCCACCCTGACCTGGCTGCAGCACGTGACTCTTTGAGGGAGCCTCCTCCGGCCAAACAGGCTCTGCTGCCCCCGAAACGCCTCAGCGCTCCCCCCACTGAGCCAGGCAGGACGTCCAACCCCCCCTCCTCTTCCTCTTCCTCCTCCTCCTCCTCCTCCTCTTCCTCCCCGGCTATAGCGGTGGCCAAGCCGCCCAGGACGGTGTCCCTGATCAGCGACGAGCCCCCGCGTCCCCCCTCAGCCGACTCGGACGCGCCTCCCCCCATCCCTCCCCACGCGAAGCAGCCCCCTGTGCCTCCACCCAAACCCAGCAACCGCAACAGCAACCCCACAGTGCTCGGTGAGTCTGCTCAGCGCTGCCGCCAATGTTTTACTGCACCTTTTCAACACAGTCTGTTTGGGGATGAAACTAGCTTGGGTCTATACACAGGGCCCGAAATTAACTTTTTGACCCACCGGCCAGTGGCGGGTAGATGGAAAAGATCTACCCGCCAAGCATATTTCTTACCGGCCAAAAAAAAAAACGCATTTTTGTGTCACATATATCCATATATATCCACTTTTTTTTCAGTACATTTCAAGTAGATAAGGTATTACGTTGAAGAATACACACTTAAATAAGAGGCCAGAGTAAAATTTTAAGCAAATTATTTTAATATATTGATTGATGATTGATTAATCAATACATGTCAAGTCAATCTTATCAATACATGTCAAGTCAATCTTGAGCTTAAATTGTTGCAAAAAAAACCCAACGCAGCTAAAAGTAATAACTGCGACAGTCTCAGTGCACTGTGCACAACTTGGGCTACACACCTTTCTCTCCCACTCACACCTGGCACCTGCGTTAGCTCTCCTGCACTCATTCTCGGCTCCGCTTTGGCTTTATTGGTGGTAAGCATTTTGATTCATCTCTTCATCATACGAGCTCGGCAACAAGCACGAGCGATTGATTCATTGATTGATTCGCCCGATGTAGGCTGTCAATTTAGCAGCGGTTAAAAGAGCTTCTTACCTCCGCTAAATTGACGACTGCATTCCATTCCACTCCAGAGTCATGTTTGGTAGCCTATACGGGAGAGCCAGAATGAAACAGTCTCACAAAGCACTCGTGTTAGCCAGCTGCGCACCAAGACACACATAACTATTATCTCCTCATATATACTGTATCATACGAGTGTCGACAACAATTGCGAGCGATTGATTCATTTATTGATTCGCCCGACGTAGGCTGTCAATTTACCTCCGCTAAATTGACGACTGCATTTCATTCCAGAGTCACGTTTGGTAGCCGGGAGAGCTAGAATGAAACAGCCTCAGGAAGCACTCATGTTATACTACCGCACTGAACGCACTAACGTTAGTTCAGTGACTGAACTAACCTTAGTTTCAGACTGCTTCCTTGTTTGTGCGCTGGGATCAGCGCTCCCCAGCGCACTCCCAGCGTTTAACAGTCGGAACACACAGTTTTAATATTACATGACGACTATTTTGCGACCCGCCACGTGGCGGACAGATGCCAAATCTAACTCGCCAAAGCTAAAATATGCCCGCCATTGGCGGGTGGCGGGCTCTAATTTCGGGCCCTGTCTATACATACAGTATATCAGTCTGGACTTCCACCTGCCCACAGCGGTTTCCTGAAATCACAATGTAACCGAGGCCAGTAAAGGTCTGCGTTGTAGTTGATGACATAACCGGGCCTATTCAGGCAGTACCTTAATGATGTCTCCCGAAGCAACGAGCAGTAACATTAACGTTCGTGAAGTAAACACAGCCGTACTTCAAGGGCCGTTATTGCAGACATAGACTCAATAACAACAAGTAAACAAGAACAAGAGTAGGCACCAGCGCAGTTGCTCGGCGGAAAAGGCATCCTTTTCTTCTGACTGGATTTGGATTAGATTTCGGCGACGCTGATTGGCTGAAGGAGTTGTCTGTCTCTCAAGGCAAGAACTCCCGCCCACTCAGATCTCTGTGGACAGCTAGAAGTCCAGACTGATGCGTAGAGCGAAACAGAATGTGACGTCACATGATCAGGATGTTGTTGTTTTTTAAACCAAGATGTGAACAAGCAGCCTTCAAGAACATTTCATTTGTATTGTAGGACGTAAGGATGTGGAAATAGCACATAGGAGATGTACTCATTACTTCAGGGTGTCCATAAAGGCCACACCTATATAGGGAAACTGCATACTGACTATCAAAACTGCAAGTCAGAAGTTCGATTCCAACCGTCACCTCCATCTGGAAAAGGTGGCCCAGTGTATTGCTGTCTGTGGAAGTACCATCATCC
The DNA here is from genome assembly GCF_964638095.1 of Poromitra crassiceps. Taxonomy (NCBI): domain Eukaryota; kingdom Metazoa; phylum Chordata; class Actinopteri; order Beryciformes; family Melamphaidae; genus Poromitra; species Poromitra crassiceps. The sequence goes on along the minus strand of NC_139643.1, from coordinate 20,586,535 downwards.
TTCTTAGTTTGTGTCACCAAAATCTATGGATATATTTTTAGTTTTATTTCGCCACAGCACTTTAGCTACTTTCTCTTTTTCTGCCATTTGAATGACACCAGCCAACAACACCTTTCACTGCTTCTTACTGCCAAAACAGGCTAGTTAGCGGGTTTGCTAGCATCAAAAGGAAAGACCAGAGGCTCTAGCATTCAAACAGTGAAAGATTGCTTTGAGGCTTTCAATGAAGCTCAGGATTTATCTGGTATGTTGGGTGTGCAGGACTTGTATCCACACCTTTTTTCAGGAATGCTGATATTGCTTTTAGAAAAGTCCTTTGCCAGGTGGTGTGGTTATCACGAGAGACGTGAGGGGGGGGGAACACAACAACCCCAGAAAATGCACCCAAATGCACCAGGAGCCAAAGTCAACATCACCTCCTGCTTCAGCAGGAGTGGCCAGTGGTGGCCCAACGGTTAGAGAAGCGAGCTTGTGACCGGAAGGTCGTCGGTTCAATCCCCGGGACCGGCAGGATAAATCTGGGTGGGGAAAGTGAAAAGGCAGCGCTTGCCCCTCCCTCATTACCACCACTGAGGTGCCCTTGAGCAAGGCCTTAACCCCAACCGCTCCAGTGGAGCTGATCAGTGGCCAACATATCAGACTGTGGTTGTACTGGGCAGCTTCCAGGTATGAATGTGTGTGTGAATGTGAACAGGGCACTCCTGAAAAAGAGAGCATTGCTCTCAGTGAGACTCCCCCTGTACAAATAAAGGTAAAAAAAAAAAAAAGCATGCGTACCAAGGGATTTTCATCTGCCATTTATTTTCCCGTAGACATTTTCGTGAAATGCTTCTAAAAATGGTTTTACTTTGTCAAACCAAACGATTCCACTATAGAAACAGGAGAGACCATAGAACATTTCACTCCGACCAAAAAAAAAAAAAAAAGATGCCGGAAAAATATTATTTCAAAATCCGCTATTTTGCGTTTTGGTCGGAGTGAAATGTGTGTGTCTCTCTTGTTTCTAAATATAGCATTAACATTTTTACGAAATGTCTCCGGGTGCAAATCTCTTGGTACGCACGCAGAAGCAGGAAGTGACGTCCACCTTGGCTCTCTATATAGACTTGGTGTGCAGTTGAGGCGTGTGCTGACCTCGCTCTCTGGAGATGGGGCACGTTCTGTCTTGCCTGTGCCTGCGTATATGCAGTGCCAGCCAGCACTCCTCTCCAGAGATGAGAGACCCTGATTGGCTGTTGTAGTGTCTCTTCTCCTTTGTCCCAGCATGCCCCAGTGGCCCTTGTTTACAGCCCATCCCAGTACTGTCTCATTGAGAGAAACACACACACACACACACACACACACACACACACACACACACACACAGTTTCTATGGCAGTTATACATTCCAGCGCCATTTGTTAGGCGCGGTTCCCATGCATATGTTGCTGCAATTCAATTCACATTTGTACTGTCGCTCCCCCCCCCCCCCAAAAAAAATATTTTATTTTTAAAGTTTCAGAACATGAAAAGTAAAAAAACAAAAAAAACTCGGACACGAAAAAAGAAAGAACACACACCATCAGCATTCCAACGTTACAACGTGGTGCTACCAGCCGCATGAGGTGCTTGTAAGAGATGCACATAGACTCCCATCTGTGTCCATGAGAAATCAGCTGGGCGACTTACTCGTCGTTTCTAACCTCGTCCAAGTAGGCCCGAAACGGGTGCCAGTTGGTTGAAAACTTCCTAAGTGCGTTGGTCCTCAGAAACCTGAGTCTCTCCATACGCACAACTGAAACCATGTCCGTCAGCCACAGCTGAAAAGAGGGTGGAGAGGGGGACTTCCACTCCTTCAGAAGGAGTCTCTTGGCGACAGTCGTCCCCTGCGTCAGAGCAGCCATAGGGAGGAGCAGAGAGGATTCCGAGCAGCCGAAGATGGCGAGTTCCGCCTCTGGCTGGAAGGGTTATTTTGTAGGCCTTAGAATACCAATCAAATATTTTGGCCCAGAATCCAGATAGTGAAGGGCAGAACCAAAAAGCATGGGACAGTGTACCCTCTAACACCTGACACCTATCACATAGTGGTGAGACAGAAGGGTAGATCTTGTGCAACTTAGACTTGGAATAATGAAGAGGGTGAGTGACTTTAAATTGGATCAGCTGGTGTCTGCTGTTAATTGAGCAGAGTTGGACCACAGACAGACTCCTGTCCCATATAATTTCCGACAAAGTCGCTCGGCTTGTTGACTCACCGGGACTAGCCTGGTTAACAGCATCCTGCTCCTGGGACCGCACGTTCTGTTTCACTCTACGCATCAGTCTGGTCTTCCCACCGTCCACATCGATTTCCTGAAATTACAGCGTCACTGGGCCAATCGGGGATGATGTAATCGGCCAATGAGGGCAAAACAGCCGCTGGCGTCTCCCGAAGCAACGAGCGCCAGCGTTGATGTTAGTAAAGTAAACACGACCATAAATGCAGTTATTGCAGAAATAGACTCGATAACAACAATTAAACAAGAACAAGAGTAGGAAACAGTGGAGTTTCTCTGTGGAAAAGACGTTTTTGCCGTTCGTGCGACTGGATTGGATTGGATTTGGTGATGCTGATTGGCTGAAGGAGTTGTCTTGTCTTGTCAAGGCAAATAGCCCCGCCCACTGAACTTGCTGTGGACGGCTGGAAGTCCAGACTGATACTTGGAGCGAAACAGATGATGAGGTCAGGTGACGGGGAGGGTTTTTACCAGGATACATGGGCTACGTTCACACAGACATCTTTAGTGCTTGAATCTAATCTTTTCCCCCCTAAGTGACTCAGATCAGTCTTTTTCATGACTGTGTGAACAGTACAAGTCACATTGAAAGTGACTTTTTTAAAGACGACCTGGGCTACTTTCAAATGTGGTAAAACATCAGATTCTAATCTGATGTTTTTGAAAGTGACTCCGGTGTGAACAGACATCTGGCCCATATCTGACTTAATGCTTCAATGTGACTTCTTCTTCTTCTTCTGTTGAGTTGTATGGCAGTTGGCATCCTTAAATGGTGCATTACCACCACCTACTGTATTGCTAAAACTATAGTGCAAATACAATATCAATAAAAAGTGTCCACCCAAAATGCACCCATTCACCTGCACCCATTCACCCCAATATCCATACTGTGGTGTGGCCCAGACCAGTCGTCTAGACCGAAGCGAACGCTTCATTCAGCGTTTTTGTCAAGTCATCTCCTGAAATATCTTCAATATCCAAAAAGTTCCTGGCAGCGTCCACCACTTCAATGTGACTTTTACGTCATTCCAGAGCGACATTCGTCACAATTCTGCGCTGGCGGGAGGAGGGAGGGGGAGGACCAACACACGGGCATTGAAATTAAACCGTGAACAACAGATGAAACAACATCGTCAGCTACCGCCATGTTTACTGCTGTCTTCTTCTGGGTTTACGTAGAACAGCAGTGCGCTGCGTGTGACGTTATTGTTGTTCTTCTGTGCATGCGGGTCACTTCATGTCCGTGATCTGTTCACACTGGAGTCGGATATGGGCCACTTTTAAAAAGTCTGTGTGAACAGCCACACACAAAAAAATCAGATGTGAGCATCAAGTCAGCCTTTCAAATGTGGAAAAACATCAGATTCGAATCTGATGTTTTGGACTGTGACTCTGGTGTGAACAGACATCTGGCCCATATCTGACTTAATGCTTCAATGTGACTTTTACGTCATTCCAGAGCGACATTCGTCACTATTCTGCGCTGGCAGGAGGAGAGAGGACCAAGCGGGCAGATTGTGATTACAAACATGGAGGACAGCTGTGAGGGAGCTAATCAGTGGAGGGACAGTGAGGTTTTAGACCTTATTATATGTACTAGCAAGAAGTAGCAGCTATTTCTCCACAAAATGCCATCATTAAAATGTTGGCTCTCTTTCTCCTCCTCCTCGCTATCATCTGCTCCTGTATTCACTGGCTTCCACTGCACAATAACTTGTAAATTAAACCGTAAACAACAGATGAAACAACATTGTCAGCTACCACCATGTTTACTGCTGTCTTCTTCTGGGTTTACGTAGAACAGCAGTGTGCTGCATGTGACGTTATAGCTGTTCTTCTGTGTAGGCAGGTCACTTCATGTCCGTGATCTGTTCACACCAGAGTCTGATATGGGCCACTTTAAAAAAGTCTGTGTGAACAGCCACACAAAAAAATCAGATGTGAGCAACAAGTCAGATTCAAGCACTAAGGATGGCTGTGTGAACGGAGCCAGAGAGCGAGGCTGCATCGCTGATGAGCCGTGTCAGGAGAGGAGAGGAGAGGAGAAGAGAGGGCCGTCAAGGGTGGTGTTGTTCCACCCCATTGGTCTCCTGGGACTACACACACACACACACACACACACACACACACACACACACACACACACACACACACACACACACACACACACACACACACACACACACACACACACACACACACACACACACACACACACACACACACACACACACACACACACACACACACACACACACACACACTTCTAGTGCAGGCAAAGCCTGTAGCATACAGCTGCTTCTGTTTCCCTTTCAGTTCTCTCAGCTCATAGTGTCAGAGAGCTCTGTTTTTAAGACGAGGCTGGTTCTGTTTAAAGTCTGTTTAACGTAAGTATTCTGTAGAACACTCAGCAAAGCAAAGAGCTTAAGTGGAGTGAAGAACATAATACATGAGTCAAACAAAGCAGGGGGCAACGTTGACTGTAAAATAGTAGCACCTAGAAAAATGTGCTTGTCAAGGTTAATGAAAGCATAAGGTTTTAGAAAAGAGTTTGAAGCCTGGACTTGTCGGTGAGGGAAACTAGAGTGGCACATTGACACTGTCAGACGTGCTTCATAGCTGAACCATAATGTCAAACGCTGGAAAATGTCTCTCTTTCTCAGCAAGGGTCAATGCTCCAGAAATGTTTTCCAGCAGAAGAAGGTGTAAACATTGCTCTGCACAGAGCTCTCCAGATCATCTTTGAGACCAAAAACAAACAAACAAACATGTAGGGTGTATTTGTGAAAGCAGCCCCTCCAATAGAGACACTGCGTAACTCGTCATCATTCAGAAGCCACGCCCAAGACGGGGGAAAACAGAACCCCCCCCCCCTCCAATCCTGGCGTTCTCCTATGTCGCGTGCGTGGTTGCGTGTTGCACAAAAAGATTGTATATACGGAAGATGAACACTCCAACTTACTTCCTTGACAGCTAGATCCACATTTTTCTTCTCGCCAATTCTCAATGGCTTCCTCGTTTTGCTCGGGAGTACAAAAAACCTTAACTGGCGTTTTTTTTTTACATTTGTTGTCTGCGCAGCCCACCACACAACAGCTTTTAGCTATGTTTAATTCAAGGAAAATGACGCTGGTGTATGGAAATGAACGGCGCTTTTCCCCCGTGATGGGCGTGGCCTATTTCATGCAGTGTCTCTATAGCCTCGAGCATATTTACAACCATACGGATAAAGCCAGCAGCACCAACCCTGACATCTCCACTCGTCTCTGCCAGCTTGCACGCTGAACAGGGGCTGTAAGGTCAGGCAGCCCGGTCACTGGACCAGCTGGCCACACCAGGGCCAGCTAGGCCTCTACCTCTCCCTGCCCGTCTGCCTCCGCCACAGGGCCGGCCACAGCTCAGGTACCAGGCGCCTCCCCCCCGGGGCTCCACGTCTCTCCACCCGCCTCGCACAGAGCTACCAGATCCACCGCTTTCATAACACGCAAAATAGCTCGCCGCCATTCTTACCTCCACCGCTCTGCATCGCATGACATCATCACTATCATGCAGCCAATGGCGTCTGTTTCAGCTCAGCCAAACTAAAACTGTAAGCTAGCTGAGAAAACACTGCATGGAAATGAATTAACACCCAGTTTGCCACAGTTTGCTGACCTGAATGGATGTTAAGACCAAAGACTGCTGAGACATCCGAGTGAAATATTGCTTCTAAGCCAATAGAAATGCTTCTTGTGTTACTTTGAAAATAATACATTCCCCCGTGTTGCACAGCTCAGAGAGAGAGCAGAGACTGACCACGTCATGTCGTGTTGGCTAATTATCCTCGTCTGTCACTCTACTGACTAAGTTGGCAACCAGCACTGAAACAGAGGGACATTTGTCTCCTTGACTAAAACGGTTCTCTTAATTTATCTGCTTCTTCATTTTGTTCATCTTCTAACCCTACATGTCACTCCCTTCCCTGCATAGATTGAGTGTTCACCTCACCAAGTTGAAAAAGGTCATGATGCTGTAGTCGGTGTGTATTGCTGTGTTGTTGATGGCAGGTAACGCTTGGATTGGATGTTGGATGTCACGTGATTAGTCACTGCATGTAGTGAGTGTCTTATATACGACGAGTGTTGGATGATTCTGTGGTTGACTTAGTGAGTGTCAGTTCATGTCGGTGTTGGATGACTCTGTGTTTGACTTTGCAGCGGAGCTCTCTCAGCCCGGCGGTGGCGTAATCGTAGTGCCGGCGCCTGCCAGGCGCTCTCCACCGACCCCGCCCAGGAGGACCACCCCCGTCACCAAGCGCCATTCTGTCGACCCGACCAGCCAAGCCCCCGAGTCTCCCACCTCTGACGCGGCCTCGCTCCCCGCCCCGCTGCCCCCTGCTGTCGCCGCCGGCGATGGCGCCGAGGACAGCAAGGCTACAGCGGCGACCAGCCACCAACCTTTCGGCGAGCCTCCGCCTCCGTCCCACATACCCCCGTCCCCTCCCCGGGTCCAGTCGCTCCCTCCGCCCAGGGCCTCTCCCATCCCCGCGCCCGCCGTACAGAGCGACCCCCCCAGCCCCACCACTGAGCCCCCCAGCCAGCCTCCCAGCATCCCCCTACACATCCTCATCCAGAGGGCCCTCGCCAGCCCGGGCCCGGCTCAGCCCAACCCAGACGGCTCCCAGCGGGCACATTCGCTGCTGTTCGAGTCGCCTCCAGAGTTCCTCGTCGAGGCGGGAGGAGGGTCACGATACTCTCTCCCCACCACCATCGAACCTCTCAGGCTGTAAGTGTCCCGCATAATGTTGCCTTGCATACTTTACAAAACACTGTTGCTTTGAAACCTCACTCTGAATCTTTCATTACTTTACAAAACACTGTTGCTTTGAAACCTCACTGTGAATCTTTCATTACTTTACAAAACACTGTTGCTTTGAAACCTCACTCTGAATCTTTCATTACTTTACAAAACACTGTTGCTTTGAAACCTCACTGTGAATCTTTCATTACTTTACAAAACACTGTTGCTTTGAAACCTCACTCTGAATCTTTCATTACTTTACAAAACACTGTTGCTTTGAAACCTCACTGTGAATCTTTCATTACTTTACAAAACACTGTTGCTTTGAAACCTCACTCTGAATCTTTCATTACTTTACAAAACACTGTTGCTTTGAAACCTCACTCTGAATATTTCATTACTTTACAAAACACTGTTGCTTTGAAACCTCACTCTGAATCTTTCATTACTTTACAAAACACTGTTGCTTTGAAACCTCACTCTGAATCTTTCATTACTTTACAAAACACTGTTGCTTTGAAACCTCACTCTGAATCTTTCATTTCATTTCATTTCAAAATGTTATTAGGATTAACCCCTTGAGATGTATCATCTCGTTTTCGAGGGGGTCCCAACATAATTACAGACTGTACACAGACTGTATACAGACTGTACACAGACTGTACACAGACTGTACACAGACTGTACACAGACTGTACACACACAGACTGTACACAGACTGTACACAGACTGTATACAGACTGTACACAGACTGTACACAGACTGTACACAGACTGTACACACACAGACTGTACACAGACTGTACACAGACTGTACACAGACTGTACACAGACTGTACACAGACTGTACACAGACTGTATACAGACTGTATACAGACTGTACACAGACTGTACACAGACTGTGTACAGTCTGTACACAGACTGTACACAGACTGTACACAGACTGTACACAGACTGTATACAGACTGTACACAGACTGTACACAGACTGTACACAGACTGTACACAGACTGTACACAGACTGTACACAGACTGTATACAGACTGTACACAGACTGTACACAGACTGTACACAGACTGTACACACACAGACTGTACACAGACTGTATACAGACTGTACACAGACTGTACACAGACTGTACACAGACTGTACACACACAGACTGTACACAGACTGTACACAGACTGTACACAGACTGTACACAGACTGTATACAGACTGTACACATACTGTACACACACAGACTGTACACAGACTGTACACACACAGACTGTACACAGACTGTACACAGACTGTACACAGACTGTATACAGACTGTACACAGACTGTACACAGACTGTACACAGACTGTACACAGACTCTATACAGACTGTACACAGACTGTACACACACAGACTGTACACAGACTGTACACAGACTGTACACAGACTGTATACAGACTGTACACAGACTGTATACAGACTGTACACAGACTGTACACACACAGACTGTACACAGACTGTATACAGACTGTACACAGACTGTACACACACAGACTGTACACAGACTGTACACACACAGACTGTACACACACAGACTGTACACAGACTGTACACAGACTGTACACACACAGACTGTACACAGACTGTATACAGACTGTATACAGACTGTACACAGACTGTACACAGACTGTACACAGACTGTATACAGACTGTACACAGACTGTACACAGACTGTACACAGACTGTACACAGACTGTACACAGACTGTATACAGACTGTACACAGACTGTATACAGACTGTACACAGACTGTACACACACAGACTGTACACAGACTGTATACAGACTGTACACAGACTGTACACACACAGACTGTACACAGACTGTACACACACAGACTGTACACACACAGACTGTACACAGACTGTACACAGACTGTACACACACAGACTGTACACAGACTGTGCACAGACTGTACACAGACTGTACACAGACTGTACACACACAGACTGTACACAGACTGTACACAGTCAAAATAAATCACAAGATGAAAGTACAATAATCAATAGAGAGCAAAAGTGAAACGTCACTTCCTGCTTTCTCCCTGCACCAGCGCTGGAAAAAATATGAATGAATAGAACAGTGAACAGAGAATAACATTACTTTTTTGATGATCCCGTTTGAATTGTGCCACGGGGTGCCAACGTTAATTTTGTCCATTTAAAACATAACTTTGCATGTCAAGAAAGTCGCAGTTAGTCGTCAAACTGAAACGTAGGGGTTAGTTTCGGATAAAAACGACATCTCGTGGAAGCTCGTGGCATGTCGCCGGTCTTCAGCTTTGCCGCTAGAGAAAGTGACGTCACTTAGGCAACGGCGTATGTAGTCTTTTTGATTTATAACTTATAGTGCGACAAACTGCGACTTTCTTGACAGGCCCAATGTGTTGAACTCATGATGATGGCCAAATTGTGGCTACAATCAGAAGAAAAGTAGTGTGTCCCCAGACTGGGACATAGCAGCAGTTTTGGCTAATGGCTGTATGATGTGTCTCTCTGCAGGCCAGAAGATGATGACTTTGACATGGAGGAGGAGCTGAGGAAGCTCCACCCCCAGAGGCTTCCTCACCAGCCCGGGCTGGAGCCCCGCAGCCGCAGGGCTCTGATCGGAGACCCCCGAGTCAGCGTCATCCACGAGGCCGGAGGACCAGGGGACAGCGATGAAGAGACTGACTCTGACGGCCCCATCCTTTACAGAGACGATGACGAGGAGGAGGAGGAGGAGGAAGGCCCCCCAAGTGAGTTCTAATGCTGCAGTCACATCATAGGGAAGGGACCTGAGGAGCTTGAACATAGCGTTCAGCTCAGCTTTCAGTAGGTAGATACTACTTGAGATGTCAGGGTTTGGTGATGGACCACAATTTCTGATCCATTTATTTCAAATAAATCAAACAAAATCAACAATTTCCATCACATAATTTTATGATCACATCCTTTAAACACACAACTATTTGCTGTTTTTTTTTTGTCTACAAGAATTAATTGGCTTATGCCACTCATTAACTACATGTCTCTTAAACCCTCCAGTGTATTTTGTCATTTCTAAGATATTTCATGTGTAGCTGTGTTTTTTACCTGCTCTGTTGATTAGCCACAGTGTTCATTCACCAGTGTATTCTGTTGACAAATAACCTTATTTTCCACTCAAAGTCCTACAAATAAGCTGTTGGTAAAAGCGGGTGATGACGTCAGACATTATGGTTGTCAACGAGTGACGTATGGTATTCAGATAATACATTACAGTATGAATTACATTTAGCTAGCTGTTAGCTCTGTGAGCTACGTTACTTGTGTGGCAACAAAACGCCATTGAATGACCAGTTTGATATAACTGTCAACCAGTTATTGACCAGTTATTGATATTTATAACGATATTGTGGCTCGATGTTTTGATCGATGTTAGAGCACACGCACATGTACGTTTTCATAGAACGTCAATGGTCATACAGCTAGGGAAAACGCACTGGAGGGGGGCTTTGAGTGTGAAAAGACTGGGAACGACAATCAGGAACACTTTCAGAGTCATTGCTTTTAATCAGCAAATTAATTCACAGATTTAGATGTAAGATTACATGTTGGATCAGAATAGAAGTAAACACTAACCGAGGTTGTATGCATTGTCAATATCCCACTTTTCATACGTGATGTTATGTCCGGAGGCTAAATGCTACAGTACCTCACGTGTGTGTGTGCGTGTGTGTGCGTGTGTGTGTGTGATTGCGCGCGTGTGTGTGTGTGTGTGTGTGTGTGCGATTGCATGTGTGCGTGTGTGTGCGTGTGTGATGACAGGTGGGCTGGCCAGCCGTGTAAAGAGGAAGGACACGCTGGCTCTGCGGCTGGACAGACAGGAGAGGGAGGAGAGGGAGGAGAGGGAGGACAGAGAGGCCCTGAGCTGGCAGAGCAGGGAGCAGTGGCTGGCCGTGAGGACCAAGATCGGCTCAGCGCTCACACGGTAAACTACACCCGGGCCCTGTTACAGCACAGCACTTCACCATGTTTTATGCTTAGGAGACTCATATGTGTGTGTTTGCTGATATAGGCGGCGCTTTTCACGCAATAGTGTTGCTAGGGAACAGTTTGGATCCTAGCTTGTGTCCTGTCCGTTATAGACCCTTTTCGCGGTGGCCATTTTGTGTCGAAAAGGCGGGGTAAACGACACAGGTGCGAGCAAAACACTAATGAGGGTTTCCAACTTCCTATTCTACCAGCAAATACTGCTACAGGAAGTAAGCTGGGGGACATTTTTAATGTTTATGTTGTCGAGTTGAAACTGTCTATATAGGATCAATATATGTCTTTAATTAACAATCAGTAATTAGCTAGTTAGTGACTACGTTTACATGGACTGCAATATTCAGATATGAACCCGATTAAGACGATAGTCTGAATAAGACAGTGCCATGTAAACAACCATTTTGGATGACCTTAACCAGAATAAGGTCATAGTCAGAGAAAGCAATAGTCAAATTAAGACCTATGGAGTATTCCGATCTTAGTCACATTATGGAAGTGCATTGTAGACATGTATACACACCGTATGACATCTTATCAAGAGTTTTCACTGCATTTTGCGACACGCACGGCAGTCACGCTGCTTGACAACACGTGCTCTAGCTTCCAGCGAGTGTTGCGCAACGTCTTTTTTTTTTACAGAAGAAAAGATGGACGCCACCTGTAAAATGGAGTCCCAACATTTTGTCCAACCAACACGGTAGAAGCAAAGTTACAGTAATGAAGTTCAATTCCAGACGGGACGTCGTGTGTGCGTGCATCTTCAGTCATAGTGGGACTCTGCTCTGTAGCATTGGGGGAGTTGAGGCTTCTCAAAGCCAGAGCAGTCGAGCCCCAACATGTCAGTAACCTAATGAGTGCACCAAGCGTGCAGGCACGTGTTGCTGCTGGCCATAGTGAACAAACAGCCTCTTCAGTCGTCTTCAGACTGACTACAACTCAATACCAACACTCTTTATTATTTATTCACCTGTGTTGAGAAGGGAAGGAAGGATTGCTTGACGTTTTTAATAGTAATCGGGGTCATTGCTTATAGCTGATCTGTGTATTCTTCTGAGGGGACATTTGACTTAGTCTCATAAGGGCTGTGGAGCCTGCCTGCAGGGGGCGCTAAGCCGCACGCGGGACAGTCTCTTTCGGCAGGCCACGAGACTCCTCAATAAATAAACCCTCAATAACCCGGATTATCGACATTTGCACACCTCCCTGCACACCTGGACACTTTTTTTTAATATACATTCCATCTCATTCTATTTTAATATTTATACCCTTACTACCTATTTATTACCCTTCATATTTTAGTGTTTCCACAACTGCTTTACTAGTTAACTATATTGCCCTATTGTTGCTGCTGTGATTGTGTTTGCTGTGATTTGCCACCTATTTAAAACTGCACCTTGTCTGTAACGGAGCCTACAGCATAAGAATTTCACACGTGTTTACTTGTACTACGGAGTGACAATAAAAATCTTGAATCTTGAATCTAAAGCTGTGTTCACACCAAGATATTTATTTTTCGCTCTGTCGCTTGATTCAACCCTTTGGAATCGCTCTGTCGCTCTGTTTAAATTGCTCATCAACAGGCACACGAATTGACAGACATGTGGGGGCTATAACGTTACGCAATGTCATGATGTTTGTCCACTACAAGCCACCGTAGATGTTTACAAGCTAAGCCTATCGGCGTGCTCCTAACGCGAGCTCTATACCGGTAGTACAGACTTCACTTCATGTCAGCTGTCAGCCTGTCAATCAGCTGTCAATGCGGTTTGTTGCCACACAATAAACCAGCGGTTTGTTCCAAGCCAGTGTGATCCTTGACTTGCTCTCACACGGCAGCCAATCAGCGTTGAACAGCGAGCGACTGATGCCAGCGTATTTTCGCTCGAGTTGGGATATTTCATCTGGGGCGACGAGGGTATTTTCTCCCTATCGCTGTGTCTCTGTCGCTCGGACGCCCAGCGATTTTTCTCCCGGGCGAATATACGCTCAATCGCTCGTTTGCATTGACTTTGTATGTAAACTCGATGCCAACTTTAATAGGTCGGTGTGAATGCAGCTTAAGACCACCGGAAAGAACCTATGCTCCTTAAGAATCCTTCATGAGCTCATCTAGACTGATGGCTCTTTTGAGTTGTGATTATTTTTGTAGAATTAATGCACACTTAATTCTGTACTGGTTGACAGTGTCACCAGTAGGAGAGCGACCACTCGAAATACTCAAAATAATTGAGGGATTTCACTCTCCGTAAAGTCAGCTTTATGCATATTTCTGTCTGGTGAGGCTAACCCTAACCCGTACTTGTTTTGATTCTTTTAATGTAACGCATTTTGCCTGTTCTTTTCCACGAACTTTCTCTTTTCCACTTTGTAGTCTTTTTATTTCTGTATGCTCTTTTCTTTGACCTATTTATTATGCAAAGTGCTTGGGATTGCCTCTGTGCTGTATTAATAAACTTTCCTTGCCCCCAGGCGGCTGAGCCAGAGGCCAACGGCCGACGAGCTGGAACAGAGGAACATCCTTCAAGGTAACACTCACTCACTCACTCATGTCTCAGCTCCTTCACTCAGGTGTTAGTTCGCACCTCCATGCCTCTGCACAGCCAGGTCAGGATGCCCACTTTCCTTCCCTGCTCAGATCAATAGCCTGCAGCGTTCATTTGACTTCTCTGTCCATTGGCTCTTTTTTGATTTCTCTTGCCTCAGGCACACTAATATATATATAATATAATATATATAGGTGCAAAACACACAGGAGACCCCAAATAGGTTTTGTGCTGTGTTTGTGTTTGGGGCCACTAGGGTCCATCACTATGGATATTGTATCTGATTAGAATTATTGTTTCAACTCCCAACTCCTGGTGTACCAAGTAAACGCCCCCTTGTGGTCCGTTTGGAGAAGAACGTAAACACACTGATCCCAATATGAACAGAATCTACAGTAGTAAAAACAGAAGGATGAATGAAGAATGAAATACTTACAAATCCTCTATTACAGCATTACAGCTACAATAACTTGTTATGCCAAGCAATGTGAATTTCTTAATGGTATTTACCACAAACGTGTTTTAATTTGCCAGTGCAAACTATGTCTTACAATCGGCTGTGAGGAGGACAAGAGTGAAATATAGTGAAAATCACTGTGGTGGTGTTGAACTTTAGTCCAGCATCATTGGGATGCCAAGTTGCATCCCAGGAGCAAGTATCAACATAATAGTCCTTAGAATCCATCAACACCTTTTTTTTTTTAAATGCAGGATGCATAGTAGCCTGCTGCTGTAGTCTGGCTTGTCCTGGGACGACTCGGCGGAGGACAGCGGTTTCAAGGCGCGCTAAAACAAAGCGGAGCCTTGTCCCGCGAGAGGCCGTGATTAAAAAGAGTCGTGTTACCCCAGAGACAGAAGCTCAGGTGAAGTCTGACTGACTGGACGCACTGTTTCTCTCTCTCTCATGGAATGTCTCTTTCCTCCTCCAGCCAAGAACGAGACGGACCGACGAATGGAGAGGTGCGAGATCAAACGCAGGCTCACCAGAAAGGTCAGGATGCCACGCACGCACGCACGCACTCACGCGCACACGCATGCGCACACACACCCACACAGCATTAAACTGTATAAAACCCAATAGCAATATGTCGAGCACAAATGCAAAAATTGAACTGGCCATATTGATTAAAAATCATCTGTGGTCCAATCAGTGTCATCTCAATCTGATGTAATCAATCAAGACTTTATTTCAGACTCAAGGTCCACATGAAACAACACAACGTTAAGGAAAACCACACAAGCAGCAACAACCAAAAGCATAGCCTTCCTAAAAGAGAACTGTTAATCTGACATCACTACAGCAAGGATTAGCCCGTGGCATTCTTGGTGCATAGTCATGTAAACATATTTTTACAGAAACAATATTACAGCTTTAGGATGTACAGTTATCTTCCCCCCCCCCCCCCTTTTACAGACAGATACATTTATGCATCAGGTTCCTTAACAGTGCTCTGTGAGACATTCAGTGGACAGATACATTTATACGTCAGGTTCCTTAACAGTGCTTGGGGAGTGTTAACGCCTGCCTGCCGTCACAAACATCTCACTTGCAGAGCTCCATGTAGGTCTCCTGAGCAACATCCTCATGGCATCATTATTATGCCACATGAAGTCTCAGTTTGCCTGGTGACATATTTATTGATCAATTTACTACACTGGTTGTCTATGGGAAGACCTTAACCTGAATGGGTTTTAATAAAACCATTTTTAATGAGAAAGTATTACTGAGATTGTCCTGGTTTTCAATAGAGAATCGAGAGAAATACTGAATGTTTTAGACCCTTAAAATGGTTAGGTTCTCCTCATTTTATAGTAGGATAAGCCCTCAGACAGGCCTGGCTTAATGCGCTGGTGTTCCTCCTCTCAGCTATCCCAGAGGCCCACGGTGGCCGAGCTCGTGGACAGGAAGATCCTGCGCTTCCATGAGAACGTGGAGTGCACCCACGCCCACGACTACGACCGCCGCGCCGACAAGCCCTGGACCAAACTCACACCTGCTGACAAGGTCAGAGCACCTTCCCCTTCTTCTATTTTCTTTTCTCAAATTAGTTTTCAAATGTATCAACAGTTGAGCCCCAGAGCCTCTTTCCAGATATATCTAAAAGACAAGGCAGTAACAGAGTAACTAGGAGCGGACAGTAACAGAGTAACTAGGAGCGGACAGTAACAGAGTAACTAGGAGCACAGTAACAGAGTAACTAGGAGCAGACAGTAACAGACTAACAAGGAGCAGACTGTAACAGAGTAACTAGGAGCACAGTAACAGAGTAACTAGGAGCGGACAGTAACAGAGTAACAAGGAGCACACGGTAACAGAGTAACTAGGAGCATGGTAAATGGCAACTGTAACATATCGCATCGTAAATCTAATTTGATCATACAGTTTTTCACAATTGCTTAAACACATTTCCTGATAGACTACCTCACTTTCTCAAAACCCTAAACACAAATCTCAAAACTCCTGCAAAAAAATCCTACACTGCTCTTGCAAAAGCACACTTTGCCCTCAAAACAGTGTTAACTCTTCACTAAATGGTATTTTCTTTTCAAATGACAAACACATACATCATATGAGTAGACATTTCTAAGCACCCATTGAACACTGGTGTGCAGAATGGAAAACACTATAGTATGAATGGAAAACACTATATGAATGCTTCATCAGTAGAATTATGCCTTTGCATGTTCAGTGTTACACTTTCACCTGTTGGATGTAAAATATTACCATATAATGTTTTTACGTATACTCAAATAGAAAACAACACACAATAATTTAACAACAAATAATATTTTATTTGTACCCACAATGTGCAGTCTACTGTTGCCACCATTCATTGTTCTCCAAACAAACCAGTAGCTCATCTGTGACCCTTCTATAGCAAATTGCTGATTGCTAATTGCACAACAGCCTTTGGAGTTTAGAAATGTGATTGGCAGTGTGTTCTGTGTGAACACCAAGAGAGGGAATTCAGGAAGAGTGTGCAACATATAGAGAATTGTGTGTAGTGTTGTGAAAAATGTGTGGTTTGGAATGGGAATCTGAGTCTAAAGCAGAAAATGTGCTTGGAGTTCAGCAGAATTGGTTTGGCAGTTGGTACATGAGTTTCAGGTTGTGCACATTGTGTCCAATTAATGTGTTTAAACAATTGTGAAAAACTGTAATCTGTATATTATTCACATTGAGCTTGATCATACAATCCCTTCCTTCCTGTAAAAGCCATTTGTGCTTCTTCATGTCCTCAGGCTGCCATCCGCAAGGAGCTCAACGAGTTCAAGAGTTCAGAGATGGAGGTGCACGAAGAGAGCCGGATCTACACCCGGTCAGTCTCCAACACGCTGCCATCAATAATTCACCCCGGTTCTTCCCGCTCCTCTGTTCTCCACTCCAGCTCATTCAAGCTCTTTAATGAATATTTCAGCAGCCATTTTGTTGTTTTCTTTCTTCAAAAGAAATCTGCTCCGAACAGCTTGACTAACGCTGTGACCTCTTTGCTTCTTGCTCTTTCATGCAGCTTCCACCGGCCTTAGCTGTCCACGCCAAGCAGCAAGCACTTAACAACCGGGCGGGCTTTAAGACCCGGGGGGCTGAGAGCGTATGGTTTGCCCCGCACCCTCTCCTCCCTCCATCTCTGCAATAGGACAGTTCCTCTCCTCACTATGGACTGGAGATGGACCCCATCGCTCTGCTAACTACTGACCGCCCACTCGAGATGTGGACCCATCGCTCTGCTAACCACTGACCGCCCGCTGGCCTATACTCCATCTGAGAGCCACTCCTGCTGACCCAGACCAATCGCTTCAACGACTGCCGGCTCCTCAGAAGTGACTCCGGTTTGTGCGATAAAAGAGAGCTTTCTAACGTTTGGAGTTCACCTCGTCCGTATCGGAGGTGCTCGGTGCCAACGCAGAGGGGTCCCGGCCGCGCTCCCGCTGTGATATGAAAAGGGGGGGGGGGACAGTACGGAGAGAGGAGATCACATACACACACACGTTCTCTCTGCATGACGTCTCCCTCAGGGAAAACCCGCTCCCGGCGAGGCCTTCACCTGCCCTTTACTCTCGAAAGTAACCATTTAGAACCAGTAGAACCATCTTGTCTGTACTCGTTTGGCTCTGCACGTCAGGAAGGCTACGCACAGAGATGGATCACGGTAGTTCTTCACTTCATATTGGCAACATCGGCGGTACTTGCTCATCCAACGTCTGATTTCGACCGTTGGTTTTCTATCACTTTCTGTTTTATATGTGAGTCTACAGTACCGCACATGCATATGCAAAGGTGCCAGCTGGCGCCAGCCTTAACTTCATAAACAATCTTACATTTTTCATGTAATTTAAGGTTTAGCCTCAATATGCGAGAGGGAGAGACACAAATGTGAAACGGTGTTGCCACACGGCAGTGTGTTTCTGACCTGATCTAAAACTCAGTTGTAGCCTCTTCTGAATCAACATCACAGCATTGATTTGGATTAACCCCCGATGTGCATTTGACTGTATTTTGTTGATTATTTAAATTAGTTTCTCACAGCACATATCAGTAGATGAATCTGTAATAAGGCACCTTACGTTCCTTAATTGGGAGTATAGAAAAAAAGATATATATAAAGTTCTGAAACTGACTAAAGCGCAACGGAAAAGACGCTCTGCAAATCTGACGTTTGTCATTGAAA
The DNA here is from genome assembly GCF_964638095.1 of Poromitra crassiceps. Classification (NCBI taxonomy): domain Eukaryota; kingdom Metazoa; phylum Chordata; class Actinopteri; order Beryciformes; family Melamphaidae; genus Poromitra; species Poromitra crassiceps. The sequence goes on along the minus strand of NC_139643.1, from coordinate 20,568,239 downwards.
TATTGCGGCAGGAAAATGCACATATTTTTTTATTTCGCTGACTATTTTAAGGTACTTTGTATAATGCAGGCCAGCGTTTGGCCACACCTGTATAGATGAATAATGTAGATTTGATCGACTTTATATTGTACATCTTCTAATGCTGACAAAAATGTTTTAATTGTAATTAAAGTATTTCATGATATTTTCTAAGTAGTTCTACCAGATAATGGTACAGAAAAGTTTTCTCTATTTTGAAGATGTATAGTTTTTTTTAACAATACAGAGATCTTTAAAACTGACTTTTTTGCAGCCCACTGTATAACTGAGCAATTCACTCAAATTAAAAGAACTGACGATTTTCATGTGAAAGTATGATGTGATTATTGTGCCTCTAATGGTATTTACCAGCCCAGACTCATTGACTGGCCTTTCAGTCACACGGCCTCTCACAGTTCACTCATTCCTCTCCCCACTCTTCTCTCTCTCTCTATATATATAGATATATGCCATGATAAAATACTTGCTTGTATTATCAATTAATTTTTTCTAAATTCTGAATTTTATTATTTAGAAAAATGAGTAGTCAGATAGTCACAATAGTCTGGAAACACAAGTATTTTTCCATATTCTCTTTTGCTTTTTCAAGTTTCCAGACCTGGAAAATAGTCAAATCTAATTCCATACATGCGTAGGAACCCTACATATAGTATAAGAATACATTCTCTCTACCTGTTGCATATATAAAGGTGGTGTTGTTTGTACAAACAGTATCTTCACACTGTACATTTATTCACAACTAGATTTATAAAACACAAACGGCACCAATCATGAGCTTAATTAAAGGAACAATCACTTCAGCAATTAACTGATGAAGGCACAACAGGAACGGGCCTCCCATTGGTCTGCATCGGTGTGACGGACAGCCGGCTCAGCCAATGAAAAGTCCACCTGACATAAGCAGAAATGATAGTTCTGTTTCAGCGCATATCTTCAAAATGTATGATGTTTAAAATATTTCTATGTATTTGTAATAATAATGTTTAGCTGCTGGGTGCTTCATACACAGATCCATACTCAAGAATCTATTATGACTGTAAAGTAATGGAGTTAGAGATGTGAAGCATACGGCACCTGTCACTTCAATGCTGGCCCCTGTGATGTAGCGAGACTCATCTGAAGCCAGGAAGGCACAGACATCAGCCACCTCTGCCAGGGGACAAGGGAGGAGGAGACAAGGAAAGGAGACGAGGCAACAGTCAACATGTCGGTCAACAGTAGGCTAAGGTATTGAGGTATACCGGGCCGGGGTATCTTTTTTGTTCAGCCAACATAGTTGCAAGTGTCCTTGCCTGTGCTGGGCTTAGCCTATTTTTGTTTTTCAAACTGTTTTATTTCAAGCTCAAGTCATATACAAGTCTATAGAGAGCCAAAGTGGAACGTCACTTCCTGCTTCAGCACTGTACCAGAGATTTTCATACGCCATTTATTTTCCCATAGACATTTCATAAAATGCTTCTAAAAATAGTTTTACTTGGTCAAACCAAACGGTTCAGATATATTTAGAAACCAGAGAGACCACATAACATTTCACTCGGACCAAAACGTTATTTTTCAGGTTTTTTTTTTTTAGTTTTGGTCAGAGTGAAATGTTCTATGGTCTCTCCCGATTCTAAATATGTCTGAACCATTTGGTTTGACCAAGTAAAACTATTTTTAGAAGCTTTTTTTTTTTTTACAACACACAAGACATACACACACAAAACTAATACCATCATATACCGTATGCCGGGGTCTAATGTTAGGAAGGTATGAAAGAATAAATAGCACCTTGGGACAATCTGTGTCATTTTGAATGCTTGACTCCCCTCAACAAGTAAACAAACATAACTCCGCCCCCATGTGTCCCCCTGTCTCCACTGACCTGCAGGCTCGCCCATTCTTCCCAGAGGCACTAACGACGTCATCTGAAACACACACACACACACACACACACACACACACACACACACACACACACACACACACACACACACACACACACACACACACACACACACACACACACACACACACACACACACACACACACACGCACACAATTATAGAGAGTCAAAGTGAACGTCACTTCCTGTCTTTCTCTGGGCAGCAGCGTCTGAAGGAATATGATGGTGCTGGAGGAAGAGATACGTTACTTGTTTTGATGCTGTTTGAATTGTGCCACGGCCGGGTACACATGTTACATTTAGTCAATTTAAAAGAGAACTCTGCATGTGAAGAAAGTCTCAGTTTGTCCTGAAACTGAAACATAAGGTTTAGTTTTGTCAATCGACTACATCTCTCGTGTGGCACATTATACGTCACACCATCAACAACAATGGTCTGGCGGGAGAGACATCACTTATGCGACTGGTTGTTGTGCGTAGTCTTTCTGATTCATAGCCACAGTTTTACCACAAACTGCCACTTTCTCGACTTGCAGAGTTTTCTTTTAAACTGACAAACATGACGCGTGTTCTCCCGTGGCACAATTCAAACGGGATCAAAAAGGCAGTGTATCGCTCCGTTCACCACCATTATATTTTTCCGGACACTGGTGCCCAGAAACCAGCCGAACTACTTTATAAAAAAGCCCTGAAAATACTAGATAAAAAACCCTTTTCTCATCACCACTGTCATGTCATACGTAAATATGGCATGCTAAGTTTTGAGAACTTTAGAAATTTCACCTCTGCCTGTCTAATATACAAAGTTCTACATGGACTGGCGCCGCCTCCTCTTGCTGACTTTATCAAATATCGTGCGACCGCCAACTCGACCCGTGTCACTCGGGCCATCACGAACAAGGTCTGTGAGGTCCCCTTTAGAAAAACTTCCTTTAGTCAGAAGACCTTATCCTACATGGGAAGCACTCTCTGGAATAATCTACCTCCCTCGATTAGAGAATGCCCGAGTCTCGCCACCTTCAAAGGCCAGTTGAAAATATGGCTCAGATCAAACCAACAATGTGATCACAATTGACATACTTAACATATCATTTGCCATGTTTTGCAGCATGCTCTGTGTGTTTTATTTATTTTAGGTTTCACTAACCTTTTATACTATTAATTTTTTTGGTACTATTAATTGTGTGTGTTTTAATCATTTTTGGTTTTACTAACTTTCTTTACTTTTAATCTTTTTTGTACTATTAATTTTTCTTTCGCTTTCATGATTACATCAACCTGCCATGGGACTACAGGTGGAAACTAGCCCTTGGGCTATAACCTGGCATATTTACTGTACGGCTGTACTGTTCATTAATGTGTAAAGTCCCATTCTTTAAATAAATGAATCTGAAATGAAATGAATCTGAAATGAGAAAGGCGGGAAGTGACGTTCACTTTGGCTCTTTATACACATGTGTTCCTATATGTGTTTTCAGGTTGTTTCATTAGGAGAGATTTTCAAATCACCATCTTTTAAAGTCCTAATGAAACATTTCATTGTGCTTTCACTAAAAGTCGGGGGCTGGTACATTTTTACTCTTCTTGGCTGCAAGAAAGAAATAATCATTATTAAATTCCATATTGGATCCTACTGGACATGTCACACTGTGTGTGTGTGTGTGTGTGTGTGTGTGTGTGTGTGTGTGTGTGTGTGTGTGTGTGTGTGTGTGTGTGTGTGTGTGTGTGTGTGTGTGTGTGTTACCTTGCTAATAACCTTCTCTGGTACTTTCTCTGTCATAGGAGTGGATATGAAACCTGGCAGCACACAGTTACAGCGAATCCCAAACCTGAAGTGAAGGAGAAAAGGTGATTGACTGAGGATTCATTCATTTTCTCTTTCACATCATTAAACTGGAGCAGCTCAGCTCCATCAGTCCAGAGGCTCATGGGTGCATCTGGTTGATCTGACCTGCTGAGTTCTTTGGCAGCGGTCCTGGTTAACCCCTCCACCCCGGCTTTAGAGGAGGCGTAGTTTACCTGGCCAATGTTCCCCACCTAACATGAATAACAGAACACAGTCTATAAACAGGGGAGCTTCAGTCACCTGGTAACATGAATAACACATAATGGTCTACAAACAGTGGAACTTGAGTCACCTGAATAACACAGAACACAGTCTATAAACAGGGCGTTATTATGGAATCCACCGCAGTTTTGGGCAGACCACGCCCTGCGCCCGCCTACACTGCCGATTGGCCAGGAGCGAGCCTTTTATTGCTCTGCACCCAGTCCAGCGATTTCATTAACCAATGGAATTACTCTTGATAGAGGACATTGAAATAAATTATGGTCACGGATTGTGCAGAGATCCCCACACCCCAAACTTGAGTGGAATGTGGAATTATCACCCTAAGCAGGGCATGTATATATATATATATATATATATATATAATATATATATATATAACTGTGCGCCATCAGATTTATTACATCACTAATGACATCACAATTGCTCGAGGGACATCACTAATGACATCACAATTGCTCGAGTGACATCACTGATGACATCACAATCGTGACAGACACAGACAGACACCGCCACCGAGGGGAGGAGTGACAGGAGCGAGATGTGAGAGGAGGATTGGTACAAGACAGAAGGAGGCGGTAATGCAACATAAAGGATGCCAACTGCCATAAAACATCACAGAAGAAGACAGAAGACATCCCCACCCCAATTTTAACAAAGATGACAATCCTCTGTGTGGGGTAGGCCTATGCATAATAGACCAAAAGTCATATCTGGGTATTTTTAGGCTGAATGGTGATACACTTTTAATCACTTTTTAGGTTTGACTGTTTTTGAGTTTTTCCTAGAAAGCAACACTCCCTGCAAACTGAAAGATATGTGGCTCTGCAGCAAAGTCACTGCCTGGCCCAGGTTCCAAATACATGGAATTCTCCATCGTCCTCGACTGCAGGATTCCACTGCTGCACTTTCTTGCTGTCCACTTTCTTGCTGTTTCGTCACTTCCCACCGTGAGGAGTGTCCCTCACCTTGCCCACGATGCTGCCCACCGTGACGAGTGTCCCTCACCTTGCCCACGATGCTGCCCACCGTGACGATGGAGCCCTTGGATGCCCCACAGGCCACCAGAGCCTGAGCCACGGCCTGCGTGATCAGGAAGGAGCCCTGGGGAGAGGAGAGGTGGGTGACGCACCGGGAGGGAGGGGGACAAGAGAGAGGAGGGAAGACAAATGAATGACTCACTCACTCATCCCACTACTGTGTCACTATGAGGTGTGACTGTTTCACACAGATCCACTGCAATCTGTTATCCAGCACTAACAACACATCCCACTGACCCTGATGTCAAACTCTAAAGACTTGGCAGTGACTAATGTGGAAAACATGCTACAACATCAGCCTCGACTTGGAGCAGCTAGACCTCTATACTCACACGTCAGCATGACAAGGTCATAGAGGAGCCCACAGCAAAATGTGTGATTTCACTAGGATTTCAAAGACTAGAAGTTAGCCCAGGGAGAGAAAAGTAAAGGTAAAGGTAAAGGTAAAGTCCCACTGATTGTCTCACACCTGAGTGTGCGAAATTTGTTCTCCGCATTTGACCCATCCCCTGGGGGAGCGGTGAGCAGCAGCAGTGCCGCGCTCGGGAATCATTTGGTGATCTAACCCCCCAATTCCAACCCTTTGATGCTGAGTGCCAAGCAGGGAGGCAATGGGTCCCATTTTTATAGTCTTTGGTATGACTCGGCCGGGGATCGAACTCACAACCTCCCAGTCCCAGGGCGGAGACTCAAACCACAAGGCCACTGAGCTGGTTATGTAGTGCATTATGTAGAATGTAGTGCATATACTTGGTAATAGCTTTCACTCTCCTGTTATCTCCCCATCTATATTATCTTCAGCTGCATTGAGTCACATTTTCGAGGAGCTGCACGCCAGCCCTTGGCGCATACGGCGCAGGCTTTGTCGCTGTATCGTGTTTTCCGTTCAAGTTGGAGTCAACTTCCTGGTTTGTTAAAGTTTTTTCAGCACAGAAAGCTTTAAAACGGCTGAGCTGCAGTCCGAAAACAGCTGAAAACAACCAGCTATTGTCTGAAAACAAGTTGTAAACTATAGTCTGTGAAGTGACCCAATCGTAAAATTCCCCTCCTGATATTCCCAGACTTCGGAAGAGAATTTACCAAAATCCATGACTTTCCCTTTCTGGAATACACTTCCCAAAACACCATGAGCAGGGGAAAGCCTGGCCAATGACAGACCTGAGTGGAGACGAGGGCCTGTCTGTGTACCTTCAGGTTGACCTGGATGACTCTGTCAAACTGCTCCTCCTCCATCTTGAGCAGGAAGTCGTCCTGGGTGATGCCTGCTGCATTCACACACACCGAGGGAGGCTGGAAGAAACGGCCCTGCGGAGGGAGAGGAGAAGAGAGGGGAGAGAGGAGAGGAGAGGGGAGAGGGGAGAGGGGAGAGGGGAGAGAGGAGAGGAGTGGAGTGGAGAGGAGAGGAGAGGAGAGGAGAGGAGCGGGGAGGAGAGGAGAGGAGAGGAGAGGAGGGAGGGTAGAGGACTGTATGACTGACTGTTAATGATGAGAGAAAGAAGGAGAAAGAGAGGAGGTGTTGGTGTAACGGGAGGTGATTCTCTTTCTTTCTCAATCTTTGTAGTTCAGCTTCACCAAAGTTTAGAAGGTAAGAGACACATCTCAGGTGCTTTTTTACAGCACAGAACCATGACAGAGAGACACGCCATGACCAGGAAGAGCACAGGCCATTTCAGTGGAGGTGCTTTTGTACAGCACTTTGTAGGCGGGACGTTCTACTGCTGTCATTACGGTAGTCTCCTTCAGGCCAAAATGGCGGGGGCAGAGCTCTGTTGCCGTGCGCTGATGTTGCAATCAAACAACCGATTAGCTTTCAGTTCTTCTCAATGCAAGTTCTTTGGCCTCACTGTGGTGTTTCTGCACTACACTTCCTACAGATCACCTGTCAATCAAACAGTGTGGGCGGGGCTTGGATTTTCTGCTGATCCAGTCTGAGTTTCTCTTTCACTACTCATGCCACACACACACACACACACACACACACACACACACACACACCTGTATACTTGTAACCAACTTCTGCACGCTCCGTTTGGACGACACATCCACCACAGCCGCCATGTGGTCCTGCCCTCTGAGGTCACGTGACAGGCTGCCCAGGGTCTCATTGGCCGACTCCTCGCTGATGTCGGCGACCACCACGGAGGCGCCCTCGGAGGCGAAGCGCTGGCACACTGCCCGGCCGATCCCGCTGCCCCCTCCTGGGGGAAGGGAGGAGCAGGGACTCACACTGGGACCACCTGACTCTTTTGGACTCGGACCAAAGCACTGTAGCTGTCAAGTCAACTTAATTAAGTAGAGCTGCAACTATTAGTTGATTAATCGATTAGTCGTTCGACAGAACATTTATCTGCAACTATTTTTTTTAAATAACTGATTAATTATTAAAACTCACTTTTAAGAGAGGGGGGACGGACACAAAACATGATCTTGTTCCAGCTTCTTAAATGTGAATACCGTATTTTCTGGTTTCATTAGTCTATAGACAAGTTTCCTGGGCACTTCCGGTTTGCTTCCGGACTCGGCCGCGATCGTGTCTGTCGGTTCCGGTGTTTGTGAATACGGAGAAGCGTAACGTACTACCGTAGTAGCCATAGCGACTGCCGAAAAAATGCAAACTTGGGATCATTCTGCGAGTCTCCTATCTAATGAAAGAGTGTCTATCCCACACCCGTTGACAGTGGACACATGGGAAGATAATATGTGTAAATGGCCGAACGTAACTACAGGCAGGATTATAGCGTATTTTGAGGAATCAATGGCGGTGGACGGCAACGCAATGAACTATCTCAAAAGCTCCGAAGCGTCAGCCAGACTAACGTAACGTAGGTTACAGTCCTCTCCTCTGTCACAGTCAGTCAGACTAATGTTAGGTTACAGTGACAGTACTCTCCTCTCTCACAGTCAGACTAACGTTAGGTTACAGTCCTCTCCTCTCTCACAGTCAGTCAGACTTAGGTTACTGTCCTCTCCTCTGTCACAGTCAGCCAGACTAACGTTAGGTGTCTCTCCAATCTCCATTCAAAAACAACCCAGTTTGCCTTGATCACTGCAAAACATGACATGCCGTGTGTAGCCTCCACACAATAGGGCTACACACGGTAAATCATGGTAAATACGCAGCACAATACCCGCCGTGGTAAACAGAAGAAGACTGGGATATTAACTTTAAGGCGACTCACTTCTAGACTTGAATGAAATTGTATTCACCTACTATCTGCTCCATGGATTACCATTTTACAATTTCGGAGACGAAATTGTAACATAGCAACGTTGGTCCACAAACGTTGCTATTTAAAAAAAAAATTGGGAGATCGGGTTGGGATTATAACGTTAGTTTGCCGAGTCGCACCTGGTAATCCAGAAATGGCGTTATGGTAGGCTACCTTTGTCTACTTGTAGATCATCAAGAAACTTTAAATTAATAACGTTAGATGTGTTTAACAGAGCTGTATATCGGGTCTAGCAGCTGATCAGCAGCTCAGACAGCCTCAAACACGAGGTGATTGTCAGCTCTATAATTTGCAAAATAGCAGTGGATGGAACTGTCACTGTGTTTTGTGACAGCCACGCACTGCACAATGTGTTCCAGAATAACCCATTGTTAATAACGTCTGCTAACTTTAGTGTAGCTGATGTTATCGATCGTTGTAAAAAAGTTTGGATATTTCGGCTGCTGCCTTCTGATGAGTGCTTGCTGCTGTGGACGTAATGTGGACTTAAACGGAAGCCGGCGACACGAAAGGCTGCTATGGCGCCGCCCTAGGAACGGCCCAGGAAACTCGTCTATATGACAGCACACTGATTCTCTTTGGGTGGTGGACTGTTAGTCAGGACAAAAGGAGACATTTGAGAATGTCAAATGGGCTTTGGGGGAAAAGTGATCAACATCTTTCACCATTTTGTGGCATTTTATAGACCAAACAACTAATTGATTAGTCGAGAAAATAACTGACATATTAATGGATAATAAAAGTAATCGTTAGTTGCAGTGCTATAAAAGGTTTCAGGTACAAACGTCTTGATCCATCAGTAAATATGCTCCATTTGCACTTTTACACAAATCAATACCACTGTTCTCTTCTTGGCCAGCATATTAAATGGCACTGGAGTCATTAGAGTTGTATCATTGTGCTTTTATTGTGTCTTGCAGCAAGTTGAATTTCCTTCACTTTTCTTTTTAACAGTAGTAGTTCTAGCTCATTCACAGTCACTTTCACTATCATTCGTCAAGTCATTTTTAAATGGGACTACCTGTGGTAATAACTGGTGGTATAGTAGAGACTAATTAACTGAATTAACGCTACTTATTCGTCAGATTGTTCTTCACTTTGAACCTTCATTTCGGCTACAGTAGCCAGTAGTCACACGAAGCTCTGATTTCATTTGAACCCTGTCTGACTGACTACACACAGACAGACCTCTCTACTCGATAAGACACGATATTCTGCAACCAAAACAGCCCACAGACAGCGGTATTAACGTCACGTTACCGTTAAACGTATCTATCTAGTCTCACAGTTATTCTCACAGTATGTTGTCGTATGTTACACCGTGAACTTACCGGTGACCAGCGTCAACCTTGATATGAGTCTTGTAGCCGCCGCCGCCATGATGCTTCTGTGTTGTGGTAGTTCTCCACTTTTACGACAAGAGGGCGCCGCGACACAGGCTGTCATGGATTTTTAGATGAATAATACAATCCATGAAGAAGAAGAAGAAGAAGAAGAAGAAGAAGAAGAAGAAGAAGAAGAAGAAGAAGAAGAAGAAGAAGAAGAAGAAGAAGAAGAAGAAGAAGAAGAAGAATGTCTACACACATGCACGCACACGCACGCAGCGGAAAGTCAGACTCCATAAACCTGTGAGTTACTTTAACTCTTTGTATCTCTGTTTATTCTCATAGTTAGTTTCCACCATTGACGGTGTCTATGGACATCATGTCACCTCCCAAAAAGTAAGCCTCCACTGCCCTCTGGTGGCGGGTCCTGCAGCTCGCATTCGCTGTGTTGCTGTGTGGCCTTGCCTGCCCTATTCGTGCGCACAATGTCTCCCTCTCTCTCTCTCTCTCCCTCAATCTCTCCCTCAAGCTCTTCCCCTCTCTCTCTCCCTCAGTCTCTCCCTCTCCTCTCTCTCTCGCCCTCTCCCTCAGTCTCTCCTCTCTCCTCACTCTCCCTCAGTCTCTCTCTCTCTCTCTCTCTCTCTCCCTCAGTCTCTCTCTCCCTCAGTCTCTCCCTCTCCTCTCTCTCCCTCAGTCTCTCTCTCTCCCTCTCCCTCAGTCTATCTCGTGAGCCTCCTCAGTCTCTCTCTTGAGCCTCAGACTGATGACATCATTCACTGGTGATGACATCGTCACTGATGATGATCAGTGATGTTACTGATCAGGTAGGGGTGGGAGAAAAAATCGATTCACCTAAGTATCGCGATTTTTAATGTCACGATTTTTTGAATCGATCTTTTATTCCAGAATCGATAATCGCAATTTTTTTTTTTTTTTTTTTTTTGGGTGCCCGCAGTCAGGCCACTCACTGAACAGCAGGCCAGGCGCCGCCTACTGGTTTACTAGTGGTTTTATTACTTTATTAGTTAGTCTGAAGTAATAATTACACTTCAGGGTTAAAGTGGGTGCATCTCATTGTAAAATTGGACTTGGCCCAAATTGGGCTTCAAACGGACAAATTTCATGCGCGTCGGCCCATATCGGCCTGGCCTGCTTGGTATCTAATGCCCGGCCTGAATTATGATCCCAGTCCGCCCCTGTTTTTAACTATATCGCCCAGCCCTACTCATGATATATAATATACAGTCTCTAGTGTATGATTCAACTTTTCCCATGTTCTAATCTAGTGTAAAAAAGCAAACAAACTAAAAAAAGAAAAGAAAAAAGAAACAAAAATCGCAATAAATCGTAATATCGAATCGCAATAATCGTAGAATCGCAATACTTAAGAATTGCAATATATATCGAATCGGCACCCAAGTATCGTGATAGAATAGTATCGTGACATTATTAAGGATGTATACAACACATCATTCATCCAGGTCATCTGTGGAAAACAACTCATGCTTTCCCCTAATCCTGTGCAAGGCTCTGCCGATGATGTACAGTTAGCATCTCGGGAGGAGAGTGTTATTAAAAACATGCTCTCTACAACAGACTCATTTCTAGACTGGTCCGGTCTAGAGGTTAAAAACTCTAAATGCGCTGTTCTCTACCAGAGACGAAGTGGGGGAAATCACTGGTACAAATCTAAATCTGACAAAAGCCCAGAGTTTACCATCAACTCTAATGCTATCTGTGTGTACGATCTGCACCAAACCTACCTGGGTCACAAGTTCAACATAGCCGGTGAATGGAAAGAACAAGTTGATATTTTAACCACCGAGTTTATTGATAGGCTGGACCTGATTGATGCTTCACCACTTCCACTGCTGATGAAGCTGGAGGCTATTAGACAGGTTGCCCTGTCTAGAATTCAACATCTCTTCTCCAATGTCCATCTCATGTGCAAAACACTGAGTGAACTGAATGATCAAATAGTTTGCTTGGTGAGGAAGTGGTTTGGATGAAACACTCATACCACCCGTGACATTATTTTCCATTCTAAACAGGAGGGTGGGTTCGGTGTCCCAAATGTGGAGTGGATATACAACGCTACAAGGCTGTCCCACTTGATCAACATGCTGAACAGTGATGATAAAACTGTCAGGGAACTTGCAAGATCTTTCTTGTTTCTAGACATGAAACGGCGTAAGGTCCCCCTAGCACGAGAGGGCGAGCCCAGTTTCCTGGGTTTCAGAAGGAAGCCCAATTCCAAGATGGACACGCGCTCTGCTGGTTTTGGGGTCTGGTCGGACTGGCCTGACCTCAACGACCTCTGTGTAAGAACTGAGTCTCCCTGAACTGGGTAAAACCTGACTCGGATACTGTATTAGTATCTGAGGATATTATAACTGACTGTCTGACCTCAGTAAGGGCTACTGTTATTGACACTCAACAACATCTAGCACCAGCTAGTACACGAAGGTCCCTCGTAAGTTTACAACAACAGAGACAACAACAACATTGGACTGGTTTAAAATGACAGCCTCCCTGCTGCAGATCATAATGTTTCACACTCAATATTTAAGAATCATGCAGTTGATGAGGACATAGTCATTTTTACAGTTAAAGCCAGATTACAAGTCTTTCCGACCAGGCTCAATCTCTCTCTCTGGTATCCTAACACTTTTTCTCCTCATTGTCTGCACCATGATCATAATCCAGTAATTTAATCCATGTCTCATATTCTGAATGGTTGCTTTGTATATACAGAAAGTGAATGTATATTGCAAGACATGACAGAATTGTTGACCTGTTAGTTAAAGACATAAGGTCATATGTCCCATCCTGTGTTGAAATCCATAAACACTCCCGTGTTTCAACTGCCATGTTCAAACTGTGTAATACTGAATATGACATATTTTCAAATGTGACAGCTAATACACCTGATGTTGTTGTTGTCAATGAGGACAGTAGAGAGGCCACCATTTTGGAACTGGGGTGTGCTTTTGATTCCAGTCTGGAAGAAGCTTTTATCACCAAGGTTTCGAAATACCAACTGCTCAAGGATGCCATTTTACAGCTTGCGTATAATTGTAAATTGCTTGTTTTCATATTTGGAAGCCTGGTCGTAAGTGGCCTGCAGAGGGCAGGACTGCCCAGACCAAGAGCCAAGGCTCTGGCCAAATTCTGCTCTATTTCTGCAATAATTGGCAGTCGCCACATTTGGAGGAGGCACTGTTTCCTTTATCCATAGATTCAGACTAGATACATCTGTCACTATAAGATTTCCCATTGATTGTGCATCTATTAATGTTTGTGTTCAAGGATTTTTTGTCTAAATGTGAACACAAATAAAGGTATTAAAATGTGTGTGTGAATTTATGACATCACTGATGTAATCAGTGGGACCTTTATGACATCACTGATGACATCATCACTGGGACTTTGTGTGTGTATGTGTGTGTGTGTGTGTGTGTGTGTCTCTCTTGTGAGCATGTGTGTGTGTGTGTGTGTGTGTGTGTGTGTGTGTGTGTGTGTGTGTGTGTGTGTGTGTGTGTGAGAGAGAGAGAGAGTCCTAGCTCCCTTTTTCATTATGTATATATAAATACACACACACACACACACACACGCACACACACACACACACACACACACACACACACACACACACACACATGAACTCCTATTTAATCTGTAATAAAGGACAAAGTAAAGAGAGAGACACACAGAGAACTCCTCGAGGTACAACACCTTTACAGACGTCTATCAGAGGAGACGATGGCTGGAAGATTACTTTTTTATAACAATCTATTAGAATAAGTATAATTTTAAATATTTCATAGAGGACTTGTCATGTGCGTCATGTGTGCAGAAAACAAGGAACCAACTTTCTTTTCTGTTCTTTTTTTTACGAGCATGGAAACATTGCCTATAATGTTCACCAAAATAGTTCAGTGAAATTCCCTCAATAAGTGTCTGTTTATTTGTGAGTTTTGAGTTAGAAGTTTTCAAATGAAATAAAGAGAGGAATGAATGCCTATGATGTCAATAAATTATACAAGTTAAGACGGTTGGACAACATTTTATCTCTGCTTCCTTTAGCCTAAATCTGTACCAGGCGTATATGATAGATAGTAGGTAGATATGAAAGAAAATACTGATATTACACACACGCACATACGTACACACACACACACACACACACACACACACACACACACACACACACACACACACACACACACACACACACACACACACACACACACACACACACACACACACACACAGCCCTTGTGTTAGATGGTCCTCCCCCTCTCATCACTAGTGTGTGTGTGTGTGTGTGTGTGTGTGTGTGTGTGTGTGTGTGTGTGTGTGTGTGTGTGAGACTAAAAACAACTTAAAGGAAGTGACGTGTTGTGGTTAGAGTGAGCCGTTCTCAGCTCTGCAGTCTTCCTATCAGAGCTCATCTTGACCAGTTCACACTCCTCCTAACATGATAAAATAACATTTTGAATTCATAGGTCTTAAGTACGTGATGTGAATATTAACACAATTACACTCATCTATTAGTGAGTGAATATTAATTAGGATATGAAGAAGATACTCAAACGGATGTGATCATGCTGTCATAGTTGTTTCAGCATGCAATTCAGTGCAAAGTGTGGTTTAGGTGTGAAAGCTGCAGAGGGGTTTAGGTCCGTTTGCCAGCAAACAGGCAGGTTTCCTCTTGAAGCAAGCAGCAGTTGTTCATTGTGGTTTAAACACACAGCGCGCTCTCTCACACACACACACACACACACACACACACACACACACACACACACACACACACACACACACACACACACACACACACACACACAGGTTTTGCTCCACATTATCTGTGCCCCTTCCTCTGCTTTCTGTCACTCTTTCTCTCTCTCTTTCTGTCTTCTTTCTGTCTCTGTCTTTCTCTTTATGTCTCTCTGTCTTCTTTCTGTCTCTCTGTCTCTCCACATCTTTAGTTGGCCTGACCTTTGACTTCATCCCTAATTCCCTTCCCCCCTCCGTCTTCATCTCTCACCCCCCCCCCTTCACTCATCCCTCCCTCCTTCCTAACCTCCTGCTCCCTCCTTCCTCACCTCCCTCCCTCCTCCTTCCTAACCTCCTGCTCCCTCCTTCCTCACCTCCCTCCCTCCTCCTTCCTAACCTCCTGCTCCCTGCTTCCTAACCTCCTCCTTCCCTCCAGTTGCACCTCATGCGTTATTATGGAACGAACACGGACACACCTGGTCTGGGTGAGGCAAAGGGCAAGTTACGCCAGGGAGCTGGAGTTAGTCTTCCAAGGGGAACTCTCTCCCTGGTTATGGGTTAGGGCAGGGATACTCAACTTGCATTGCCCGGGGGCCACTTTCGTGAAATGATAGGAGGCCAGGGGTTAAACAAACATTATAAAACGGCTCTCTCAAATCAAGCAATCTGATTGGTTCACAGCCATTGTATAATTCCAGTAACCGAGTTCAATAACCCATGGCCATGGGTTATTGGTTGCCATGGCAACTCTCTTACTAAGAGAGAAATAATACCTCAAATGACAACGTAGAAAAAAAAATGGCGGAGACAGCTGTCAGATCCTTGTGAATCGATCTTCGCTTATAACTTTACTAATACTTCGCAGAAAATGATGTTTTGTACAAGAATAGATGCGGGCTAATGTCTTCTTTGCAAAAGAAAGGCTGTTAACCCCGCATTTAACTCCGCATTTAACCCCGTAACGTTAGTTGGTGTCAGCTTTGCAGAGAGCATTCAGCTTCTCAACAAGCGCTGAGAATGCAGCGCTGCGGCTCGAGCTGCCTGTCGGGGTTTCCAGAAAAATCTCAGCTACTCAGCAAGCGCCAGGATTGGCCAATGTCAACTTCAGTCTCCAGAACGATCCAATCAAATCACCCGCATGTTCTTGCGGTCCCGCCTTACAGTAGTGTTTCAACTGACTCTATCAGAATGACATGCCAGTCGGAGTCGGACTTATAGTATTATTATTATTATTATATTATCATACTTGGAAACCGTTTTATAAAAGCAATATAGCACTCGAGCAGCGTGTGTTGTGGAATATATCCCGCTGATAAACTGTTATCCCACTCGGCCTGCGGCCTCGTGGGATAACAGTTTATCAGCGGGATATATTCACCACAACACACTTGCTCTCGTGATATATTGCTTAAATATACATTTTTCTGTATTGTAGGTTTTTGGGGTGTGAGCCGGAGTTTAGTCTGACAATGTTGTGCACACCGGATAGTTAGTTAGGTTAAGTTAGTTAGGTTAAAGTCGAGCTGAACCCAAAAATGACTGTTCTTTTCTTTTAGTTCAAATAGGTATTCAGTGCACCTATTTAATAATGTATGCCAAAGAAATCACAAAAATCTAATTTCTTTAGTTTTTCACACTTTTTCACATCAAAAGTTCATTTTTCAAGATTTCATTCATAACAGTAATGTACAACAGTGCTGACGTCACCTAGTACTATCAAATTTCTACCCCATTTCAACCAATCATATCACGACATGGCAGCTGTCAATCAAATCTTCATTTCAGGATAATTTTCTCTTCCAAATGAAGTAGAAAATGGCGCCTAGTGCCTGTCATCTGACAGAATTCCTATCCCACAAACTAACTACTAACTTGGCCAATTGTATGGAACATACTAAATAAATCAAACGGTAATGTCTGAGAATGCAAAGAAATGTAACTGGTTTGTTAAAACTCGCATTCCAGGAATATTGTATTTACCGCAATAGCGTTAATGGCGCGCGCCTGAGAGCCTGGTTGTCACGGGTCGCCCCTCGGAGATTCCAGGCAGGCGGGCAGCACCCATGCATCGGATTGTCCGCTCGTTCCACACAGAAGTAGCTGGCTGCCTGGTACTCGGCGGATCCCACTCGCGTAGCACGACAACACGTTGAATCCCCCCCAAAATTTTGGGGTAGAACACGCCAGGATTGGTCAATGCCGAAGCCAGTCCCCAGAATTGTCAAATCAAATCATCGACACCCTATATGGTCCGCCTCTCAACCCTGTCATCTCAGACAAGATTTGTTTTCAGTCTCCGACGCTCACGCACTTGCATTCCGTTCCAGTTCATTTCGACTTTAAGTACATACATAAGTGCCTGGGTAGCGAGCAGACGGCGGTATTTGACAATTTAGCTGGAGCTCAGTCAAACATGATTTCACGTTAGTTTTTATTGTGAATTAGATTCTAATTCACAATGAAAACTAACGTGAAACTATTAGAAAATGGTCGGGGGGCCACTCTGCACCCTATCGCGGGTCGCAAGTTGAGTATCACTGGGTTAGGGTCTCCAGGGAAAGGCTCGGGGGAGGAGAGTTAAGCTTCTGGCATACTCTTCGCGCACGCGCTGGAGGCGGGGCTCAGAGGAGGGCGCGCACTCTGCGCGGGCCAAAACAGAACATACTCAGTGCGCAGCTCCAGGCTCCAGGCAGTCTGAATGAAATTGAATGTAACGTTCCCAATTCTATGTATTAAATTATAAAAAACGACCCCTCCACATTTGGGAAGGCTAAGCCACACAACTAGTTCGTTATAATCGAACAGCATGCTTTGAAGGCGACTTTACGACGGTGAGGACTCAATCACAGCAGATATCCGCTGATAGCCTACCACGGAGATCTCACAGGCACAGGCAGCAAAACCGACGCGCTGATAGAAAAATCTCCATGGACGCGCCGCGCTGCGCTCAGGCCTCGCCCCCCGACACGCCCCGTGCGATGTCGTCATAATCGCCGTGCGCCCTATGCGCTTGGCTGGGCGCGAAGAGTATGCCAGAAGCTTTAGGCCTGTACCTAACCGAGACAGGGGATAGGCTGCTGTACCGTTCACTACCACTGTAGCGGGAGGGGCGCCTCACTACTTTCTGCTGCACGCACAGGGAAGAGAAAGCATCTATCTTCTCATCTTATTATCAGGAATATGGCAAATATGTGAATCTTCCAAAATGTTGTCATGTTCCTTTAAGAGTAACTTCACCTCCCCGCCTGAGCAGCAGTAGAGAGCAGCGGTGCTCAGTTTATCAGAGGATTTAAACATTCAAGATGCAGTCATGGAACTTTACAGGCATGTAGTTCAGATCATAGAAGGCGGAGTCCCAAGAAGGGTGTTGTCAAGGCAAGAATGCCGGAAATAGAGGGGTGGTGTTCGTTATGGACGGAACATAGGAACCAAAGTGCTGAACTCCAGGAAAAGATTCTGTTCAGACGTGATGTTATGGATCCAGCAAGTTTCTTCAAGTACTTCTTTGATTATTTCGTTTGGTTTGGTCATGCTTCTTATTTCTTCTCTAACTCATAGCTGGTGAGGTTAGGCTGCCTGCTGCTGTGTTTCTATGTGGGAACCAGAACACTGCTGACCAGAACACAGGACCGCAACACAGGACCGGAACACAGGGCCGGAACACAGGACTGGAACACAGGACCAGAACACAGGACCAGAACACAGGGCCGCAGCAGGACCGGAACACAGGACCGGAACACAGGACCGGAACACAGGACCGGAACACAGGACCAGAACACAGGGCCGCAGCAGGACCGGAACACAGGATCAGAACACAGGACCAGAACACAGGATCAGAACACAGGACCAGAACACAGGACCAGAACACAGGATCAGAACACAGGACCAGAACACAGGACCAGAACACAGGATCAGAACACAGGACCAGAACACAGGATCAGAACACAGGACCAGAACACAGGACCAGAACACAGGATCAGAACACAGGACCAGAACACAGGATCAGAACACAGGACCAGAACACAGGACCAGAACACAGGATCAGAACACAGGATCAGAACACAGGGCCAGAACACAGGACCAGAACACAGGACCAGAACACAGGACCAGAACACAGGACCAGAACACAGGACCAGAACACAGGGCGGGACATTCTGTCTGTAGTAATGCGTCACCATTCTCTTCTCCTCAGGAAGAGCCTGGTGACGCGAGGTTAGGTCGGTGTGCTCCCATCACAAGATGGTCTCTCTTTTCTTTTCTTTGTGGGGGGGTTTGTGTGTGTGTGTGTGTGTGGGGGGGGGGGGGGGGGGGGGGGGGGGACAAGATAACACCTAGCCTATAACCTCATCTTCAGAATAAGGACGTATCAAGGACAAAGCTATAAAACATACAAACAGGACTTAACTGAATGTCACTGAGATATCTTTATCATTAAATACAACTTCTTTATCAAAACAAGATGAAGGCGTTGGTTTTGTTGCTGCTTTTGTTTCATGATGCATCTTCAGGTAAGATCACATTTCAAATCTTCCCTTTAAACATGTCGTTGTTATCAGTGAAATGTGATTAGGCTGATATCATGTTAAGATGAATTATATTCACATCTGCTTTTAAGTGTATGAACGTGAATACATTTGAACCTTCCTAGTATTGCTAAGTTAAATGGAGAATTGATGTGAATATATATTTTCTATAGCCTGTTGATGCTTTCAGATGATCACTCTTGACTCACATCACTCATATTATAATATTATTTCATCTGACAATGTGTGTCCACTCACCAGCAGCATGTTAGAGTTTTTACTCCACTGGAGAGTTTATCAATCTGACAAAATGAGTTCAGTTCTCCTGGAGGCTGCTCACTGTAAAGCAGTTTAAATCTATAGAATGGTTTGAAAGAGTACATTAATTCATTTAATTAAGAGTGATTTGGCGACATCGTCACTGAACAGAGATTGAAATTCTTTATTGTGTTGTTAGTGTACAAATGTAGGCTATTTAAAATGGAAAAGCTGAGTTTCTTCCCTGTTTGTCCCACAGTGACTCACTCTGTGAAGTATCTCATCACTACATCCTCTGGAGTCACAAACATCCCAGAGTTTGTGGAGGTTTGGTTTGTTGATGGAGTTCAGGTGTTTCACTGTGATAGCAACATGAAGAGAGCAGAACCCAAACAGGACTGGATGATCAACGCAACAGCAGATTATCCACAGTACTGGAAGATACAAACTGAGAGGTGTCTGAGTCACCAGCAGAGCTACAAAGACAACATTGAGATCTATAAGCGTCGCTTTAAGCAAACTGGAGGTTTGTTTATGTTTCACTTTATTCTGCTGAAATGTTATTCTGCTGAAATGTTATTCTGCTGAAATGTGAAACGCACACACACGCACGCACGCACACACACACACACACGCGCACGCACGGTTGCATGACGCACGCACTCACACACAAGAACGGCGCATGAATGCACAGACACACGTGCGCACCTGGTTGCATATGCGCGACGCACGCACGCACACACACGAACGCACACACACGAACGCAAGCACGCAAGCACGCACAGACACGCGCGCGCGCACACACACACACGCACAGACACACACACACACACACACACACACACACACACACACACACACACACACACACACACACACACACACACACACACACACACACAACTAAGACTATACTCGTCTGGTGTTTCTGTCCATCCCATAATAACAGAGATTATCTCTCTCTCTCTCTCTCTCTCTCTCTCTCTCTCTCTCTCTCTCTCTCTCTCTCTCTCTCTCTCTCTCTCTCTCTCTCTCTCTCTCTCTCTCTCTCTCTCTCTCTCTCTCTCTCTCTCAGGTGTCCACACCTACCAGAGGATGTCTGGCTGTGAATGGGATGATGAGACAGGAGAAGTTAGTGGTTTTCGTCAGTATGGCTATGATGGAGAAGACTTGATGGTGTTGAACATGACAACATGGACATATATCGCTGCTAAACCAGAGGCTGTCATCATCACAGAGAGCTTGAATAAGAACACAGCTGGGTTAGCAGAGGACAAGAAGTATTTTTCACAGACCTGCATTAATAACCTGAATAAGTATGTGTCCTATGGGAAGAGCACTCTGCAGAGAACAGGTAGAGTCACATGACCTGATGTAGTTTCATCAACACAACAATGTTCATCCGTCTCTTCTGTTTCTAATGTACAGAAACATGACAGTGAATATGAACCAGCACACACACACACACACACACACACACACACACACACACACACACACACACACACACACACACAGACACACACACACACACACACACACACACACACACACACACACAGTACAACTGTCATGTTTTTCCGTTTGCACACATCTTTTTGTCTCGCTCTCTGTCTCCCAGTTTCTGTCTTCGTCATTCTCTCTCTCTCTCTCTCTCTCTCTCTCCTCTCTCCGTCTCTCTCTCCCCTCTCTCTCTCTCTCTCTCTCTCTCTCTCTCCCTCCTCTTTATCTGTCTCCCCTGGCCTCCCTCTCTCTCTCACCTCTCTCCGTCTCTCTCTCCTCTCTCTCTCTCTCCTCTCTCTCTCTGCCTCTCTCTCTCTCCTCTTTATCTGTCTCCTCTGGCCTCCCCTCTCTCTCTCTCCCTCTCTCTCTCCTCTCTCTCTCTCTCTGCCCCTCTCTCTCTCTCCCCTCTCTCTCTCCTCCCTCTACCTCTCTCTCCTCTCCCTCTCTCTCTCTCTCCTCCCTCTACCTCTCTCTCCTCTCTCTCCTCTCTCTCGCTCTCGCTCTCTCCTCTCCCTCTCCTCTCTCTCTCTCTCCTCTCTCCTCTCTCTCATCTCCCTCTCTCCCTCTCTCTCTCCTCTCTCTCTCTCCTCTCCCTCTCCCTCTCTCTCTCTCCTCTCTCAGTTCAGTTCATTTCAGATGCTTTATTGACATGAATGTAACAGGTAGAATGTTGCATCAAGCACAAAGCATAAAGCATCAAGTGCAGAAAGAAAGAAAAGGAGAAAAGTACAAGTCAACAATAGAAAACAGTGAACACAGCTCTGTGTTTGTGTGCTTGTGTAAGACTGTGTGTGTGTGTGTGTGTGTGTGTGTGTGTGTGTGTGTGTGTGTGTGTGTCAATTCAAATACTGACGTAGAGTGCCAAAGACGACGATTGTCGTCAATTGCGTTTTTTGACGGGGGGGTGTCGATCTAAGCCTCTTACATCGCCTCTTACAATATAGGAGCTATTGAATGTGTCTAACCTATTTTATAGAACCCTTAGGTGGCGACAGTGGTCTCCACATAACAGAAAGGCAAGGAAAAAACAAAGAAGAAGTCGTTATGGAAACGGAAATCGCATCGCATCCGTATGCATCGATATGCAGGAAGCATAACGTTACTGCAGCTGTGCCTGCAGCAGCCAATCTGCTCCCACCATTGAGCCGCTCCGTGTCGGTTGCGACAGCACATCGGCATGATCAGCCGTGGAGTTGTTATTATTCTCAACTGGAAGCATGGTTGCCGGTGACAAACACACGCGGAACGCTGTAAAAAAGCTGGATGTCGCGCACCCTTCACTGTGCGCACAGCAAACTCAGCAGAGAGCCACCACAGACAGGAGGAGGAGTGTGCAGTTGAGGCGAGGCGGGGCGGGGCGGGGTGGGGGGGGGGGGGGGGGGGGCACACAACACCCAGACAGACCCAGGCAGCAGGACAGGATTGACAAACGCAAGCCAGAATATCCGATGCCCACCAGCAGCAAATCAAGACCAGCAAGAAGCTGCAACCAGCAGCGCACGCAGGGGCCAGCGCTGCTGGTTGTAGCTAAAAAATATTATTCTGCCAAACAAAATTCCCTGGCCTTCACTGTTTTATTGAAGGAAATTATTTTTGAGGTGTGACTACATTAGAAAAGATTAGCTTCAGAGTCAGTGATGTGCTTGAAATGTTTAATTTCACAAAAGGCCCATTATCTCAGCTTCTAGAAAAAAATTGCTGTTTTTGGATGAATCAAGCTATCTTCTCCGGCTCATAACTAAAGAACGGAAAATGGGATCAATAAACTTTTTTTTGCAGATGCTAGAATAGAGTCTCATCGTTCTTTGTGCGTGTTCAGTGTTTACATAGTAATATCACACAATATTCTGTGGGCCTCGAGAAATCACTGAAAACGCTCTGAAACTCTGGCACTGGGAGCGTCCGTTCTCCAAAAGTGGCTGGCACTCAATGAGTTAATAGGGTAGGGATGTGTGAGATTTTATTTCAATAGCCTGTACCAGAATTGTCCGCTCGGGTTAAGCTATTGTTGCATGGTGCAGGGAGAGAGGTTACTGTATACTATCAATGGTTACTTATAGCCTACTGGCCGGTGTTGTGTCACAAAGTGATTTGCTGCCAGAAACTGATTTGGATCCGCGGGACCACGCACAGCGCTGCCTCGGTAGTACCCCCCCGGCCTGCCTACCCGGCCCAGCTCACACCTTATCCGGGGAGAGACCACAAAGCACCCCTCCCCGCGCTACACACAGTACGGTGGCGCAGTGGTAAGCGCTGGCGCCTCACAGTTAGAAGGTCCTGAGTTCGATTCTCGCCTGGGACACTGTGGGCGCTGTGGTTGTGTTCCCCCCCATATCTTCAGTGCCTACTGCCCAGGTGGGTTATCTCGTCGAAAGGGCCTTTCTCTCTGTGTGGAGTTTGCATGTTCTCCCCGTGCTCCCCCCAGGGGGTTCCTCCGTATATAACCCCCCCACTAAAAACATGCAGAAGATCAGATCGTCATCGTCATCCGACCAGTGACGACAACATCCGAAGTTGGTCCCCGGGCGCTGTACGAGAAAGCGACCACTGCTCCTGGCCTGCCCATCGGAGGAAAGGACATGCCTGGATGGGTTAAATGCAGAGGACACTTTTCACCGGCCACCGTCAGCATGAGTGTGTTGTGGCCGCATGCATGTATTGTGGTGTTCGTGTGACAATAAAAGACGGGCTTGTCCGTTACGAGAGACTACAACCCAGACGCTCGTTCCCCTGGTAATCCAATTCAAAACGCAAATCACTTTTTCGCACAAAACCATGACAAACGAATTCTCATTGTTAAATCAAGGTGTGTTTTTTTCTGCAGTGTAGGTTAGTTGAAAATCAACGTGGCATTCTGAGGAGGGAATTGTGTGTCCGCGCGCGAGCCATGCGTAATGGGCCTGTCCAAGCGAGGATTTCCTGCACTGCGCCGGAGAATACTGTCTGCGCTCAGGCGTACCCTGGCGTAGTGGGGTTGTTTGCGCTAAGACCAGCTATTTGTTGGCGTTAAAATTGAGAGCACCCAAGGCGATTTTTTTCTAACACATTGCGCTGGAACGCCTATTTTGGAACGGGCAACTCCCAAACCTCTCTTTGCGCTCGGCACATACCGACGGTATCTTCCCCACAGCGCTAAATGACACATGCGCGAGACACATGATAGGCTAGAGGCCCACCGACACGCCTGGGCCACGCCTACACCTGTGTCATCCCAGCGCAAAACTAGACGGTGGAGGCAGATATCTGGGAAGATAGCAATAAGAGACGCGCAAACGCAGCACAAACGATAGCGTCGTACAACGATAGGGCCCTATGTGAGTGTTTCCTAATTTGAATTGATATTTGTTTGTTTTTTAGATCTGGGCTTGTTTTGGAAGATCATGATTTTAGATTTGTTAAAGTTGACTGTCAGGGCCCAGTTCTGACAGTATTGCTCCAGCAGGTCCAGGTGCTGCTGCAGCCCTTGTTGTGTGGGTGACAGCAGCACCAGGTCATCAGCATAGAGCAGACATTTAACTTCCTTGTTGTTAAGGGTTAGGCCAGGGGTTCCAGACTGCTCCAACATGCTAAATCATGAATGTAGATGTTAAATAGAGTTGGAGACAAGCTGTTGCCTTGAAAAACCCCTCTCCCTTGAGTGAAGAAATCTGTAGTTTTGTCACCAATTTTGACTCCACACTTATTACTGACATAGATTGACTTAATTATGTCATAAAGTTGACCCCTACACCGATTTGGAGAATTTTGTAATATAATCTCTCTTGCCAAATAGAATCAAACACCTTTTAAAAATCAATAAAACATGCAACAAATGTACCCTTCTTTTTGTGTTGTACATGAGGATTAATTAGAGTGTGTAGAGTGTAAACGTGCTCAGTAGTGCAGTGATTTGGTAAAAAGCCAATTTGCCCTTTACTGCGGACATTGTGTTCCATAGGTCTGTAGGACCCATACTGCAGCCAGCCACCAGAGGGCAATCAAGATGTCTTCACTTTTTGGGAGCCGACATGATGTCCATATTTTATACAGTCAATGGTGGAAAAAACTAACTATGAGAAAAAACAGAGATACAAAGAGTTAAAGTAACTCACCTGTAGGTTTATGGTGTCTGAGTTTGCCCTCGTGTTTGAACCTGTGGAACAGACAGTACAAAGATTTTTATTTGTGTGTGTGCGTGCGTGTGTGTGTGCACGCACGCGCGCGCGTGTGTGTGCGTGTGTCTTTCTCTCTCTCTCTCCAGTTCTTCCCTCGGTGTATACCTGTGTGTATACAGTAGGTTGTGTGTATACAGTAGGTTGACCTGTGTGTATGCAGTAGGTTATGTGTATACAGTAGGTTGACCTGTGTGTATACAGTAGGTTGACCTGTGTGTATACAGTAGGTTGACCTGTGTGTATACAGTAGGTTGTGTGTATACAGTAGGTTGACCTGTGTGTATACAGTAGGTTGACCTGTGTGTATACAGTAGGTTGACCTGTGTGTATACAGTAGGTTGACCTGTGTGTATACAGTAGGTTGACCTGTGTGTATACAGTAGGTTGACCTGTGTGTATACAGTAGGTTGACCTGTGTGTTTACAGTAGGTTGACCTGTGTGTATACAGTAGGTTGACCTGTGTGTATACAGTAGGTTGACCTGTGTGTATACAGTAGGTTGACCTGTGTGTATACAGTAGGTTGACCTGTGTGTATACAGTAGGTTGACCTGTGTGTATACAGTAGGTTGACCTGTGTGTTTACAGTAGGTTGACCTGTGTGTATACAGTAGGTTGACCTGTGTGTATACAGTAGGTTGACCTGTGTGTATACAGTAGGTTGACCTGTGTGTATACAGTAGGTTGACCTGTGTGTATACAGTAGGTTGACCTGTGTGTATACAGTAGGTTGACCTGTGTGTATACAGTAGGTTGACCTGTGTGTATACAGTAGGTTGACCTGTGTGTATACAGTAGGTTGACCTGTGTGTTTACAGTAGGTTGACCTGTGTGTATACAGTAGGTTGACCTGTGTGTATACAGTAGGTTGTGTGTATACAGTAGGTTGACCTGTGTGTATACAGTAGGTTGACCTGTGTGTATACAGTAGGTTGACCTGTGTGTATACAGTAGGTTGACCTGTGTGTATACAGTAGGTTGACCTGTGTGTATACAGTAGGTTGACCTGTGTGTATACAGTAGGTTGACCTGTGTGTATACAGTAGGTTGACCTGTGTGTATACAGTAGGTTGACCTGTGTGTATACAGTAGGTTGACCTGTGTGTATACAGTAGGTTGACCTGTGTGTATACAGTAGGTTGACCTGTGTGTATACAGTAGGTTGTGTGTATACAGTAGGTTGACCTGTGTGTATACAGTAGGTTGACCTGTGTGTTTACAGTAGGTTGACCTGTGTGTATACAGTAGGTTGTGACCTGTGTGTATACAGTAGGTTGACCTGTGTGTGTGTGTATACAGTAGGTTGACCTGTGTGTTTACAGTAGGTTGACCTGTGTGTATACAGTAGGTTGACCTGTGTGTATACAGTAGGTTGACCTGTGTGTATACAGTAGGTTGTGTGTATACAGTAGGTTGACCTGTGTGTATACAGTAGGTTGACCTGTGTGTATACAGTAGGTTGACCTGTGTGTATACAGTAGGTTGACCTGTGTGTATACAGTAGGTTGGACCTGTGTGTATACAGTAGGTTGACCTGTGTGTATACAGTAGGTTGACCTGTGTGTATACAGTAGGTTGACCTGTGTGTATACAGTAGGTTGACCTGTGTGTTTACAGTAGGTTGACCTGTGTGTATACAGTAGGTTGACCTGTGTGTTTACAGTAGGTTGACCTGTGTGTATACAGTAGGTTGACCTGTGTGTATACAGTAGGTTGACCTGTGTGTATACAGTAGGTTGACCTGTGTGTATACAGTAGGTTGACCTGTGTGTATACAGTAGGTTGACCTGTGTGTATACAGTAGGTTGACCTGTGTGTATACAGTAGGTTGCAATGCGGAAAATTCGCACGGAATTTCGTACCACATTCCGCCTCTGCATTCGCACCGCATCTGTGTGAAACGGCCATGGTGTCTGAGTTTCCCCTCGTGTTTGAACCTGTGGAACAGACGGTACAAAGATTTTTATTTGTGTGTGTGTGTGTGTGTGTGTGTGTGTGTGTGTGTGTGTGTGTGTGTGCGCGCCCGCGTGTGCGTGTGTCTTTCTCTCTCTCCAGAGCTTCCCTCGGTGTCTCTCCTCCAGAAGTCTCCCTCCTCTCCAGTCAGCTGCCATGCTACAGGCTTCTACCCAGACAGAGCCATGTTGTTCTGGAGGAGAGATGGAGAGAAGCTTCAGGACCTCATGGACCAGGGAGAGATCCTCCCCAACCACGATGGAACCTTCCAGATGAGCGTTCAGCTGAACGTTTCATCAGTCAAACCTGAAGACTGGGGGAAGTACGAGTGTGTGTTTCGGCTCTCTGGTGTCAAGGAGAACATCATCACCAAACTGGACCCAGCAGTGATCAAGACCAACAACCCAGGTAAGACTGGGATCACAGCTGATGGAGGAGGAGAGACACATTTAGTTTACTTCTTACACCTGACTTGCAGTGCATGAAGGAATTAATGTATTTGACAATTTCATCAAATCACAGCTCTGCACAGAAAAAGAGAGTGAAGCAGTGAGCACTGTTCTTGTTCTACCTTCTGTAATGATTTGTGTCTAAACATTAATGTCTCTCCAGTGGAGCAGGCAGTAAAGACACCTTCTTTGGAGTTACAAAGGTCCAGGGTTCAAATCCCCAGGTGGACAAGTCCTACTTGCCATAGGTTGCAGTATTACATGACTTCTCCCTTTAGTTAGTTTCTCCTCACTAAACCTATACCAGGTGTTTATTTGGCTCAGTAGGTAAAGCCTCAACCTTTCATGTGGAAGTTTGTGAGATCTAATCCAGACATGTCCGTTCCAAACTCATCAGTTATTAAGGACAAATAAAAGGAAGTTTGTCAGTTGTGAACAACTCCATCAATGTGATTATAATGAAAAGATGAACTTGACAGAAGTCACGGGCCGACACTAAAGCTAAGACTGCATGTCTGAACTTCACAACATGTCAGTTTGTGTGTGTCGCTTTACCTTCTGGAATGTTTGGTCTGTTTGTCTTTTCAAATTGTGCTTGGACCCCCTCAATTGCTGCTTGTGGCTATATTTGATTATTACATGGTGAATATGCTAACTGGATCTAAGTGTTTCAAGCATCAATTAATTTAAGTTAAAACCTGCCTAGTTAAAGGTAGAAAACTCTTTAAACACATACAGAATGTGTTTCACCTTTAACCAGTTCCTCTTCGTCCAACAACAACAACCACTCCTCCAGCTGACCTGCCTGCAACAACAACCAGAGCTGATTCCTCCTCTCCAGTTGAGACAAGTAAGACACTTTCACACATGTTGTAAAAACGATATCATATTTCTCCACAATGTAAAATGTTTTATACATGCATTAGCCTACATGTAAAAATGTCATCTTTTTAGAGGAGTTTACAGTAACACAAGATACACATGTAGTTTAGGATGTGTTGAACATGTTAACATTGTTTCTAAGTACAAGTTAAGATATAGATGAATCAACTGTCACTCAGAAAACATCTGACTTATGATTTACAGTTTGTCTCCTCTTTAGTTGATGATACCAAACTATTTGATAGTCACATAAAATGATTTTCTCATTTATATTATTCCCTTCATCTTTTTGGCCCTGCACCCCCTGCTTCTCTCTCTTTCCCCCCCTCTCTCTCCTCTCTCTCTCTCTCCTCTCCCTCTCTCTCCTCTCTCTCTCTCTCTCTCTCCTTTCTCTCTCTCTCTCTCCTCTCTCTCTCTCTCCTCTCCCTCTCCCTCTCTCTCCTCTCTCTCTCTCCTCTCCCTCTCTCTCTCTCTCCTCTCTCAGTTCAGTTAATTTCAGATGCTTTATTGACATGAATGTAACAGGTAGAAAACAGTGAACACAGCTCTTAATCTCTTGCCAAATAGAATCAAACACCTTTTAAAAATCAATAAAACATGCAACAAATGTAGCCTTCTTTTTGTGTTGTACATGAGGATTAATTCGAATTTGTGTGCGTCTGTGTGTGTGTGTGCGTGTGTCTTTCTCGCTCTCTCTCCAGAGCTTCCCTCGGTGTCTCTCCTCCAGAAGTCTCCCTCCTCTCCAGTCAGCTGCCACGCTACAGGTTTCTACCCTGACAGAGCCATGTTGTTCTGGAGGAGAGATGGAGAGAAGCTTCAGGACCTCATGGACCAGGGAGAGATCCTCCCCAACCACGATGGAACCTTCCAGATGAGCGTTCAGCTGAAGGTTTCATCAGTCAAACCTGAAGACTGGGGGAAGTACGAGTGTGTGTTTCAGCTCTCTGGTGTCAAGGAGGACATCATCACCATACTGGACCCAGCAGTGATCAAGACCAACAACCCAGGTAAGTCTGGGATCACAGCTGATGGAGGAGGAGAGACACATTTAGTTTACTTCTTACACCTGACTTGCAGTGCATGAAGGAATTAATGTATTTGACAATTTCATCAAATCACAGCTCTGCACAGAAAAAGAGAGTGAAGCAGTGAGCGCCGTTCTTGTTCTACCTTCTGTAATGTTTTGTGTGTAAACATGAATGTCTCTCCAGTGGAGCAGGCAGTAAAGACACCTTCTTTGGAGTTACAAAGTTCCAGGGATCAAATCCCCAGGTGGACAAGTCCTACTTGCCATAGGTTGCAGTATTACATGACTTCTCCCTTTAGTTAGTTTCTCCTCACTAAACCTATACCAAGTGTTTATTTGGCTCAGTAGGTAAAGGCTCAACCTTTCATGTGGAAGTTTGTGAGATCTAATCCAGACGTGTCCGTTCTAAACTCATCAGTTATTAAGGACAAATAATAGGAAGTTTGTCAGTTGTGAACAACTCCATCAATGTGATTATAATGAAAAGATCAACTTGACAGAAGTCACGTGCCGACACTAACGGCCACATTCCACTGAGTCGGTGTTCGGTCCGTCTGCGCTGCGGTACGGCTTCGGAGCCGATACGTTTCCACTCTAATCATTGTGTCAACTCCCACCTACTCCGCTGCGTTGCGTGTCTACTCCGTCCCAGCTCCGACGATCCGGAGCTCTCCGAAAAAGATAC
Source organism: Poromitra crassiceps (assembly GCF_964638095.1). Taxonomy (NCBI): domain Eukaryota; kingdom Metazoa; phylum Chordata; class Actinopteri; order Beryciformes; family Melamphaidae; genus Poromitra; species Poromitra crassiceps. The sequence goes on along the minus strand of NC_139643.1, from coordinate 20,538,439 downwards.
GCAAGGCTTCTATTTTCCACGGATGTCGGAGCAAAGCTGCAGCAAGTTGGGCGGAGCCAGGCATGGAGTCAACAGGGCAGAGGTTTACAGCATTCAATATCAAGCCAGAGGTCAATTATGTACAAGGAAAAGTTCATCATTGAAGTGGAAAACCACAAAATAATATATGACACGACACATGCTTTTTACAAGGACAACACCAAGCAAGTCCACCCCTCCTCTGCTTCTCCAGTTGGAAACAATGATCTTCTGCCTGTTGTTGTTGTATTTATCCCACATACGCGATTTCACCGCGAGAACTTGTCGGTCTCGTCACTCTAGCTGTCTGGCGGAGCGGAGCCGTGACGTGCTCTGCACGCAGCCGGTTAGTGTTGGCAGAGCACAGAGCACGTAGCAAAACCGGAGCACAGCCGCAACGCAACGCAAATGCAACCAGTGGGATTCCCCAGTAAAGCTAAGACTGCATGTCTGAACTTCACAACATGTCAGTTTGTGTGTGTGTCTTTGTGCCGTCTGGACAGAGGGGGACACGGGAGTGCTTCTTCACTCCCGTCACGTCCCACTCACAGAAATATTCCCATCCCGCTTTATTTTAGAATGACTCCCGTCCCATCAGGCTTCTCCCCCCACACCCCCCCACCCGCGGTGGTGTTAGTCTTTAGGCAATGCAATGATTTGGATTTGATGTTCTCCCTCTCCTCTTTTTACTTTACTTTGTCTTCTACTGCAGGTTCATTCAAACCTTTACAAAAAAAAAAAAAAACATACAGAATATGCTATAAAAACGGGTGTATTGTTGTCATGATTCCCGTTCCCGTTGACTTTTTTCCCACCCCGTCCCAATCCTGTGATGACCCCCGGATCCTGAAAAAATCTACTTCTGGAATGTTTGATCTATCTGCTTTGTCTTTTCAAATTGGACCCCTCAGATGCCAACTTGCAGCTACATTTATTATTATTATTAGGGGTTCAAGCCCCGAAGGGGCTGAAACCCTATTGTTTTTGGGCTGGTTTATTATCGTTGTTGTCCTTGTTCATCTGCCCCGACGCAAATTCCCGTGAGTTGGTAAATGGTAGAGACCTGAAAGTTGGCCCAATGACAGATATTAGGTGCTAGTTTCTGCTCAAGAAATAGTTTTTGAATCGGCCTGAAGGTGGCGCTATAATCAAAGGTTTTACGTTAAAGGCCATAACTTCCACGCCGTTTGTCCAATTTTCAAACTTTTTCTTAGACATGTTCAGGTGAACCTGCTCTACAAATTTGCCTCAAGGACCCTTAACTCATTCACTGCCAATATCTGACTGGCATTTTTGGCACAGGCCAAGTATTTCCATAATGTTTGGTCATCTTTCAAGACCCACAGTAAATTCTGTACTAGGACTACAGTGATGTCCAATACCTCGAAATGAAGATCTAAGTCTCTACTTTCACCCCCAAAAAGAAAGTTAGCTTTTAGCATGTTCTGTACTCTACTTATAACCCTTTTTATACACCCCATGTTCACCAAAAAAGCCTGTCTGGGAAGAGAAAATGGAGAAAAAAGCATTTTTGTAAAAGGGCACAATCTCAGGCATAACTCACTCTCAATTATTTTATTTTGAACTGTATTGACATCAGACATGTAAATATTATTCGTTAGGACACAAATGACAAAAAAAAAATATATATATATATATATATCGTCGGTGTCGGGCCAGGACCTCGAATGTCACTTTTTTCACTTTCTTACTTTTTGTCATGAATCAATGCCATTGGTCACCCTTCACGTCTCTGTGTGGTTTTTAACAAATGCAACCAATGGAAAAGCATTAAAACGAGCTTGTGAGTAAATCTCGTAACGCCATTCGCCCTCAATCTGTCAGTCAAACCTCGAAATCCCCCCCCTACCTCCGTCTGTACCCCCCCACGCAGGACACTAAACCCGGAAAAGACACACGGCAGACGCGCTGTGTATTTCTCATATCGTTTTGACTCATCCTGGCTTCCTCTGACGTTAATATATCAATCAAATGTTTTCCAGTTATTCCTAGGCTGCAAACTTGTTTTAACATGCAAATCGTGTGCTTTCTGACGAGAATAAAGTAACGTTAACGTTACGTTATGTCAGACTATTTCTCACCCCATGCGAAAGCCCCAAATCGGCCATGAGAGGCGAGGGGCAATGCTGCTGCTCCAGCGCGCGCGCCCGCGGCCTGGAGCTTGGGGGCTCGTGCATGAGGATGCGGCTGCCTCCCGCTTGACTGGCCATGAGAGAGCGCTTCCAAGTCGGACTGATAATATAAACAACATCATTTGAGCTTATCCAGGTCAGATATTTATAAAGTAATGACACATTCAGCGGGAAACTAACTATAATTAAGACATGTGCCAACTTTGACGACATTTGGTTCAGTAGTTTAAGAGCAAACAGGTTTTTTTTACTTCCTGAAAAGTTTCTGTTTTGGAGATTCGAGGTCCTGGAACGACAGCAGCGATATATATATATACACACATGAAGTGCTTTTTTTTTACATTCAACAATACAGTTTACTCGGTGTGAGTGTGCAGACAGACAGACAGACAGACAGACAGACAGACACACACACCGACAGACAGACAGACAGACAGACAGACAGACAGACAGACACACACACACACACACACACACACACACACGATCCCCTTTTTAGATTTCTAACCCAACATAGGATAAGCAATAACCACGCCCTGTGGCGCTGGGATTGGCCAGGAGCAACACTGGAGGGCACGCAGCCCAGCGATTTCATGAACCAACTGAAGAGCTCTTGAGAAGGACAGCGGGCTGCTGTGAGTGCCTTCTGCCCGCTGCTGCCTAGCTGTTCCTGTGTTTATTTTTGATTTGTTCTGGTACACCGTCCTCGTCCATGTCTCCCTGTCATATCAACTCTGCTATTTGATTGTTCCCGTTTTCCCCTCGGCTATTCAACACGTCCTCACCGCCCTCGCAAACTGATCGATCATTTCCTCATTCCTCCGATGATCAAACACATCTCTTGATTACTTTCTCCCGTTTTCTCCTGGCTGGCACAGAGGAAGGCGACTCCAGCTCGTGCAGCGCGCCGAGGGCGTTTCAATGGCGTTTCTCCTGTCTGCACAAGGAAGCGTTACCCGTTCTCTGCTTTTCCTCTTGCTCAATTTCAAAACAACAGCTGCGGTATGTGTTTGATCGCGTGCTGTCGGCTACCCTTTGAAGGCAGGGACCTGTGTCTGTGTCACAGGCTGGGCAAGTGTTTGCTGCAGGCGCTGCACCAATAAAAACAAAAACACGTCAAACACGTCTTTGGCGTGGATGGCTATTTCTGATAACACGTCAAAGACGTCTTTGGCGGTGAATGAGTTAAGGTCCGTCTGGAATTTTTTTTTAGATATTTTGAAAAGTTTGGAAAACACATTTTTGACATCTCCTCCTAGACCGTTTGACTGATTTCCACCAAAATAGGAAGCATCTACAGTATGGACGAGCTCTACAAATTGAAACCTTTGACATCTACTTTCGTTTCGAAGATATTAACCCTTAAAGTTGTGAGAGGGCGTGGCCTCTTAGCTAAATTGTCATAACTTCATGACCGATTAACGAATCTTCACGAAACTTGCTGCAGATGTTCAGAGATCATCACAGACTATGTGTGTCAAATCCTGTGCAATTCGACCAAAAGGGGGCGCCATAAACGCCAGAAATGGGCATGGCCTAACACAAAAAAGGCCGTAACTTCGCACCTGTTTGTCCAATGATTGCGAAACTTGGCAGATATATCAAGGAGCAGGGCTGTAGTGGTGGCTAAATGCACGTAAACAGTGTTTACGTACCTTTTTCAATGCTCTGCAGCGTTTAGGCACCTTTTAAGATCGTTTACTCACATGTTTAAATCGTTTATGCACGAGTTTTAACACGTTCGCGTTGATGCGGAGACCACGCCAAGCACGTCACACACCAAAAGAAAAGAAAAAAGATTACACATGGGCATGGCACTGACCAGGATCTCCGCGAACCGTAGCCTATTTTTGTGGAGTGCTCCGCGGGAAAGGTACACGGCCCCGGTCACGTTGGTGCCTTTATCGAGCTGTGCTTGCCTGCCCAGACAGCGCTCCCTTCAAACAACTTAACGGTGCCATTGTGCCAGCGATGCGCAATGCGCATTTGGAGACCAGCTCATGGTGAGCTGAAGGTTGGTTAAAAATGTGTGTCCGGAGTGGGGAAAATCATATAGGCTCACCGTTTTACAACTGAAGAGTGAATCACTGGTGTAAGAAACATGATTGATTTCCCTCTGATCAAGTAAAGTTTGTAACATTAGGTGCGTGCGAGTCGACTTGAATAGTCCAGGTGCTACTGTATAAAGCCAATATAATACGACCATGTTGAAAACTATCTAGAAACATACTGGTGTTTGTTGTGCCGAGATCTGTATAAATAAATATTGGCTGACTAAAATTTAGTGGCCAGAGTGGCAGAACCACTTTTATTTCCATGTACAGTATGTTGTCTACCTATCCTTGCCCAATGTGTTTGTGGACAGTTTGAATTATATATTGGTATTCAAGAATGACAGATTCAATCTGTCTACATACTTTTAGCTATAAAGCTGAAGCTGACAATCACAGGTACAGTGTGTGTGAGAGTGAGAACTATATTACTCTTCAAACTGTATATACAGGGTTCATACAAGGTCCTTTAAAGTAGGCTACCTACTGTATAATTTAACTTTTCATACCTGGAGAAATTCAACAAATGTTCAATAAATACATTTTATATTGATTGTTTAGGCCTAATTATTTGTAAAGTCACAACACATTAGAGATGTGTGTAGTTCATTTTGCTCTCAAATGCACCAGGTTGATGAATTTTACTTTAAAATGTAAAAAAAAAAATCTTCCGGGGGAGAATCCCCCCGGACCCCCCTTGAGGGGCAAGGCCCATCCCATAGCCAGCTACTTTTTCTATCTGGCTGGCTACTCAGAAATGTGGGGGAACCCCCTGATATACCTTATAGGGCTATATGATTCAGATTAAGTTGTTCTATATACTCTCATATTTTGTCTTGTATATCGGTCACGGAAGCTTATTTATCCGCCGTTATAACACTGCCGGTGCCGCGTGAGAAAGCTGCCTCGAGTCAAAAGTATAGTTTACCCACTTTTTTTTTACCACTACAGCACTGTCAAGGAGGATGTCCTAGTCAAAATCAGAAGTTTTGTCATCTGCGCAAGGCTTGAACCCCTGCTATCGCCGCTTGCGGCTATATTTAGGGGTTCAAGCCCCGAAGGGGCTGAAACCCTATTGTTTTTGTGCTGGTTTATTATTCCCATTCTTGTTCATCTGCCTCAATGCAAATTCCCATGAGCTGGTAAGTGGCAGAGACCTGAAATTTGGCACAATGACAGATATTGGTGGCTGGTTACTGCTCAAGAAAGAGTTTTCGAATCGGCCTGAAGGTGGCGCTATAATTTAAGGTTTTACGTTAAAGGCCATAACTTCTACGCCGTTTGTCCGATTTTCAAACTTTTTTTTTCCAGATGTTCAGGTGAACCTGCTCTACAAATTTGCCTCAAGGACCCTTAAGCTTAATTTATACTTCATTAGAGGGAGTCTCTTGCACTTCAACCCCTCCACATAGGGAGGTCGGTGCTCTCAGAAGAGGACAAAACACTGGAAAAGGTTCAATGGTCCACTTCAGTAAAGACTGAACCCAAAGAGAGGACTGGAGCACACGAAATCACTAGAAATTATTTATTATTATTATTTATTATTAAATAATTTCTAGTGATTTCGTGTGCTCCAGTCCTCTCTTTGGGTTCAGTCTTTACTGAAGTGGCCCATTGAACCTTTTCCCTTAATTTATACTTATTAGAAAGTGTCGCTCAGCACATGGTCGCAGACGAAAAATAAAGTGTCGCTCATGTTGCTGCATTTATGCTTCTCTCCTCGGCTCAACAGTCACATGACGCTATAGACAGAGGGAGGCAGAGAACTAGTGCAGACAGCCAAGAGAGAAGGGAATGCTGTCAGTGAACCCACGTCGGAGGCAAGATGTAACTGCAGCCGCATATAACGACACACAACCACACAACTCAACTCCTCTCTCTCTGGGAAGTTGGTCACGGTGTTCTTTGTGATTTTCATGAAGTCATATACATCAAGGGGATGCTGATAAAAATAGCTGAGACACGTTCATTCATTTCATTTCAGCGAAAACTAAAACAAGGAAGTCAAGCGCGTGCCCGTCTATATAACCAATCACACTTGCACGACATTATGTGACGTAGTCAGCGACACTAGACATTTCACTAGGTAGCAGACACTGCTCGCCGACACTTGAAAGTGTCGACTCAAGTCCTCATTTCTGTCGGCGACCGTTTCAAAAGTGTCGGCAGAGGAAGCATAAATCGGGCTTTAAGGTCCGTCTGGAAAAATTTTGAGATATTTTGAAAAGTTTGGAAAACACATTTTGGACATCACCTAGACCGTTTGACCGATTTCCACCAAAATCCCCAGGAAGCATCTATGGAGCAAGCTCTACAATCGTGATTTTTGGATTTTTTTAAAATCTACTTTGGTTTCAGAGATATTAATCATTAAAGTTGTGAGAGGGCGTGGCCTCTCAGCTAAATTGTCATAACTTCATGACCGATTAACGAAACTTCACGAAACTTGTTGGAGATCTTCGGAGATCATCACAGACCATGTCTCTCACATCTTGTGCAATTCGACCAAAAGGCGGCGCCATAAACGGCAGAAATGGGCGTGGCCTAACACAAAAAAGGCTGTAACTCCGCACCTGTTTGTCCAATGATCGTGAAACTTGGCAGATATATCAAGGAGGATGTCCTAGTCAAAATCAGTTTTGTCATCATTGGTGAAATTGGGCAGGGTCTATGGTGTAAGCATGTAATAGCTGTAAATCAAGTCCATTCACATAATCGGTTGCAAACTTCTCAGCCTCATCTGGAATGGCATTTCTAACATGTTATTTTGAGATCTGCGCAAAGGGGGCGCCGCAGACGTAAAAAGTGGGGGTGGCCTATCACAAAATATGCCGTAACTTCACACCCGTTTGTAACTCCCAGGCTGTTTCTCCAATTTTCAAACAACTTTTTTCCACATGTACAGTACACGTTCACCTGAATGTGCTCTACAAATTTGCCTCAAGGACTATTAGGTGTTCAATTTGCACAAGGCTTGAACCCCTGCCATTGCTATATTTATTATTATTATTATTATTATTACTAACAGTACAATGCGGCATTACCAGCATTGCACTGACAAATTTAGATGGAATCCAAGCACACCTCTCATCTCCCCATTTTTTACAAGTTCATTGGTCGGTGCACACCAGTCCTGAAAGAAGGAGCGCCTCCCCCCCAAACAACACAAAGCGACCGTAACCCACATGAGGTAACTCACCTCTTAACTCACCGTGGTTCAAGGTGCTCTGCGAGCAGGGTGGAGGGCGCTGCCCCAGGACACGGCACGCCGATTCACCAGGACTGTTCTTGACGCCAATAATGAAGCATATTCTTCTTATCAACAGATGAGGTGATGGCAAAGGATTCCACAGACACAACAAGCTTTAGTTTGAACAAGCTTATGGTATCAGGCATGAAACTGCAGCTTTCATGGAGAGCCAGCGGTCAGGTCAAGATGTGCTCGCTCTGAGGCCAACAAAAACATCCAGCCTTTTTATTAACTAAATGACGTACTGTAGATCATTAATATACATTAGCATTGTACTTTAAACCCAAATTAGGTGAAGACTGTCCAAACTGACCACCCCTTGCTTCACCCATTAAGGCAACTCTAACTCAGACATGTGAACTCGATACTGCATGTCCCCTGAGTCCATGCATGTCTAGTTTGTATAGGTTTGGCTATGATAAATGATGCTTCTAACATCAACACTTCCATATAGAACATTCCTTGCTAGCTTTTAACAGGAGAAGAGTGGCTGTGGGAGTGAGGCCCTCAGGCCCTCTTGCTCACAGAAGCACAAATACTATTTTAGAATAAGAAACAGGATGGTCACAATAGTAGACTATGGACTGTTAATAAAATACCTACATTAAAATGATGGTATATAGAAAATACACATCACTTACAGGCAGCATTATCCCCTCTAAACAGTTTATTTTGTCATGAGAAATGAATGATTGTGACTGCGAGTCCAAAACACAGTAAAATAATTGTCAAAACTTTATTTAAAAGTTGGTGGGGAGCGGTGGGGAGACGTGTAATCGGTTATTGATTTTTATAAACGGATATGAATTAGTATCCGGTTATCCGTGTACACGGTGACAGCCCTAGTATACATAGAAAGTAGTGTCTACTGCGGAAAATTCATTCATCGCACAGAGCAATTTTTCGACTGTACAGCCCAGATCAGCCACTCCCACTCCCTCCGTAACAGGTAACTTACACTCATTAGAGGTATGTGGGAACCTGATGAGCTCTTAAACTGCTCTAAGATGACCAAACTGAACCTTACGTTTCAGTTTCAGGACGAACTGCGACTCTCTCGACATGCATATTTATCTTTTAAATTGACCAAGTATGTGTACCCCGTGCCACAATTAAAATGGGATAAAGAAAGTAACGTTCACCACCATTCGTATTTGTTCAGACGCTGGTACACAGAGAAAGGCAGGAAGTGACGTTCACTTTGCTCTCTATACACTGAATGCAATACAACTATTTGAAATCACCACCAGGTGGTGCCAAAGAGCCCAATACACCAATTCCAATACAAATCGTATGTTCCCTTCATCTTTTTGCACCCACTCATCTAACTCTCTCTCTCTGACTTGCTCTCTTTCTTCCTCCCTCTCTCTCCCCTCTTCCCCACTCTGCTTCTAAGTCTCTCGCCCAGGTGACTTCCTGGTTTTGACTGTGTCTGTGACTGTTGTTGCTGTTCTGCTGTTGGCTGTCAGTTTGCTGCTGCTCTACAAATGGAAGAGAAAGAGGGGAAGTGATAGTGAGTTACCTTCACACCCTCTCAATCTCTATCATCATCATAATCACACACACACACACACTCACACACACACACACACAAACAAACAACCATTGTACTGTCTGTCCACAGGTTCGCACACCAGGAGAAACTCAGACACCAACAACTTGCAGGTGACTTTTTTCCCTTTGTATCTATTTTTAAGCAGTGCAGCCACTTCTATAAGTGACTTTGTGTGTATGGTGAGATTTGGGGAGACTGGCTCGAGGCGGAGGAAGGGGTGTGGCCCTGACCCCAGCTCCCTGGTCTGCACCATGGTCTGCACAGACATACAGAGGCACAGAGCATAGAGAGAGAGAGAGAGAGATGTGTGGAGTACAATAACATTTCGTCGGTAATACACGCACGCACACACCCACAGTTTTAAGACACGTCTGGAGATTAATGGCCAATTCATTTCCTCATTGGCAAGACTTTGGCACGCTATGGAGAGAGCGGCTCGATAAACACACACAAGCTGCCTGTCAGACTGTCACATGGGGGGGGGGGGGGGGGCTCTGCAGTATGGCTGCTGTCACTGATGATCTATGAGCAATTCAGCATTAATTTTACAACACTGAGTGACAACAACCTTGCCCTATCACGAGACACATTGACCAAAAATAATCTTTCCAAGAGCCACAATCCCCCCAAAATTGCCTTTGTTCCCTTTATTTTGATTTTATTTATTTAGTTAGGCTATTTATTCATTCATTCATTTATTTAAGTGTGTCTTAAAAGAGCCAGAACTACCCATAAAGGAGCCGTATGTGGCTTTTGAGCCTCGGGTATATCACTGCCCTACAAGTAGCCTACACTAGCTAGATGAATAGTTCTCAAAGCCAAATTGTGCAGTTCCAGTTATTAAGTCAGTTTTATCATGTAATGCTATGCATTGCCTGATTGCCTAGAAGACCCTTGTCAGTCATCATGTGTGTTTGATCAAAATTCAATTAGCAAATTGTGAAATTACATGTACATCGGACTGAAAGAGAGAGAGAGAGAGAGAGAGAGAGAGAGAGAGAGAGAGAGAGAGAGAGAGGGAGAGGGAGAGAGAGAGAGGTCCCTATTGACAAATAAGATGAGAAAACAGTATAATACTTTGTTTTGGCCAATGGCCACATAGGCCTATACCTGGGGCCTGTACTACGTAGCTAGATCAATGCCTTATCCGAGTAAGTTTGAGTTTGAACCTGGTTTAGCCGTACTACAAAGCAAGTTAACTTCTAATCACCATGGCAACTCACGCTGCAAAGCTAACCTGGTCCCGACCAGGTTAGCTTCAGAGGATAAGATCAAAATCCATGACAGACCCATATAATCGGCTCTCTGGAGTCACTCACCATTCATATAAGATCGCCATATGAAAAATAGATTGCAGTCAACTGAGAATAGAACAAGAAAAACATTTGTGGCTCTGTAGGTTACATAATTAAATTAAGCCTACTTACCACTTTATGTCTTAACTCATTCATGGCCAGTTTAGGACTGCCAATATTTAGCACAGGCCAAAGATTTTCATAATTGTTGGTCATCTTTCAAGACCCACAGTAAATTATCTATTAGCACCAGAGTGATTTGCAATACCTCAAAATGAAGATGTACGTCTCTGGGTTCACCAGGAAAAAAAAAGTGAGCTTTTAGCATGTTCTGTACTCTACTTATATCCATTTATATACACCCTGTTTTCACCCAATAGGTCTCTCTGAGATGACAAACAGGAGAAAAGTCAATTTCTGTAAAATACACATTCTCAAGTAGAACTCGCTCTCAATTCTTTTATTTTGAACTGTATTGACATCAGACATGTAAATACTATTCGTTATGACACAAATGAAAAAAAAAAAAAAAATATATATATATATATATACACATGAAGTGCTTTTTTTTTTACATTCAACAATACAGCAGTGTGAGTGAGTGTGCAGACAGACACACAGACAGACAGACAGACAGACAGACACACAGACAGACAGACAGACAGACAGACAGACAGACAGACAGACAGACACACACACACACACACACACACACACACACACACACGATCCCCCTTCGTTGCGTGATTTCTAACCCCACATAGGATAAGCAATAACCACGCCTTGTGGCGCCGGGATTGGCCAGGAGCAACACTGGAGGGCACGCAGCCCAGCGATTTCATGAACCAACTGAATAGCTCTTGAGAACAGACGGGCTGCTGTGACTGCCGCTTCTGCCGTGTGTTTATTTTGTTTTGTTCTGGTGCACCCGTCCTCGTCCATGTCTCCCTGACTGTCCTATCCTGCCTGCTATTTGATCGTTCCCGTTTTCCCCTCGGCTATTCAACACGTCCTCCTCACCGCCCTCTGATCGATCATTTCCTCATTCCTCCGATGATCAAACGCATCTGTGGATTACTTTCTTCCGTTTTCTCCGGCTGGCACACAGGAAAGCGACCAGCTCCTGCAGCGCGCGAGGGGCGTTTCAATGGCGTTTCTCCTGTCTGCACATAGTGCACAAGGAAGCGTTTATCCGTTTGCTGCTTTTCCTCTTGCTCAATTTCAAAACAACAGCTGCGGTATGTGTTTGTTCACGTGTTGTCTTAGATGCTAGCGACCTGATACTATGTCAGAGGCTGAGGAAGTGTTTGAACTACGCCCTGCAGTAATAAAAACAAAAACACGTCAAACACGTCATTGGCCCTCTGGGCTATTCCTGATAACACGTCAAAGACGTCATTGGCCCTGAATGAGTTAACAGCTCAACGATGCATGGAGAAATATGATCACGCAGCGCATATCATAAACGGAGCCTCAAATGGAGTGAGGGTGATATTCTCCTACATGCCAGAAAAGCCTATACATATAATATAGATATGGGATAAATATGGGATAGCCCCAATACTAAATATGCAGGCTACTCTTGCATGTTTCAGCTGGAACTGTGTCCTGTAGGCTGTATGCCAATATATGAGCAAAAATAGGCTAGTTTTTATCAATGAAAACTATGCCCGCATCGTCTCAATTCAGTTCATCAGTTTTCTCTTTTATAGGCTATCATTATTATGAATTATTCGATCAGTGCAACCACACACATAATGAGTACTAGAGATCATTATTCATTGAGCATGCGTTTCTGAAACTATGGTCTAAATAGGCTTACAGATTGTGGAAATTTATAGACTGAGATTACACATTTACATTCGCAAAAAGCTGCTGTAGGAGACAGAAATCGCTGATCAAAGTAAATCAAATGACTGATGTGAATACAAGCGGCAGCTTTAGCAGTCCTTCAGCAAACTATATCCAACGCAGATTTTCATTCTGACATAGGCTACTACATTAAATATCCGCTAAAACTCTGATCACACTGCGCTTTCACTGAACGAGGAAATGGGTGTGGGCATGGATCAACTCAGCTGTTCATAATGTGATTGGCTAGCGCACCTCTTTCGCGTGGACGCGCGCCTGTGCACGAGCGAAAAACGTGCGCGTGCACAGGCAGATCCCAGATAAATCCAGCTTCAGTTATCGAGTAGAAAACCAGCGTCGTAGTATCGTTAAACTAGATAGCTTTGATCCTGTTCAGTCAAACCAGATCAAAGTGACAGATCGCGGGTCTGTTAAGATAGCTTCGTAGTATAGGGTACTGATAGTGATATCTGTCTGTCTCAAATTAAGGAGAGCTC